>NC_090447.1:663965821-664268851 GCF_031143425.1 Pleurodeles waltl
AGCGGGGCGATTCAGCGATGAGAGGCACTTGAGGTTTTACTTCCTTTCCCCACCATATATTTATGAGAAAAAGCTTTCTCAGAGCTTATGTACCTAAAAAATGAATACTGAAATCGCTTGGAAAATGTAGAATCTGACCTGAGGATTCAACTTTCCAAATAAAACCAAACATAGAAAAGTTAGTTGGCGAGATGCAGCACCAACCTTCCCATCAAAATTTAATTTCGATTTTTGCACATTTTTTCATTATAAAATAATTATACATTTAGTAATTCAAGTATTTGTTTGGTGTGTACTTGATGGTGTATTTTTTGTGAATTACGTTTTTCATGTTTGAAACTTAAATCGTACACATTTGTTGGGGTCTCCGGCTTCAAGTAATGATGCAGTGGGAGTCACCAGCAACCAACAGGTTGGGAACCACTGTAGTACATTACTGCCTAAGTGTGAGAAATTGGGTTGTTAGTTGAACGGGGGTGATATCTGTAAAAGCAACTATCACAATCCCTTATAGGGTGAAGCACAATAGTCACTAAATTAACCCGTTCCCAACCCTCTGGTGGCTTGGCACAAAAGCATTCAGGTTTAAGTTAGAGGCAATGTTTACATTTTTTATTTAGCACACAAACAGTAATAAAGGGAAAACACAACCCCAGAAAAAATCCTACACCAGTTTAGCAAACTAGAGTAAATGTTAATACATTATTTGACACTAAAATGACAAAATCCAATCAGTAGAATCAGAGTTATGAAATTTTAAAGATTAAGGTAAAAACTAGCACCTAAAAGATAAAAGTTCTAATCGTGCACATCTAGTCATGCGGACTTAAAATAAATTTCGGCAAAAAGACTCTGAGAAGGCAGAATTTCAACAGGGCAAGGTTGCAGGCGGTGTCTGAGGAGGAGGTGGAGGGGAGCTGCTAGATGAAGTTGAGCTGTAGATTTCTCCATTCAGAAGTAGTCATTTTTTTTTGTTGTGAAAAATCTCCAGCGGCATGAAGCTGGACGCTGTATCCAAAAAGAGTTCCAGGAGGCTGGATACTCCTTCGGCGAAGTACCACGGAACAGGGTTTGTTGCTGCAGAGAAGAACATAGTAGGAGCTGGCATTAGGTCAGGCCGACTGGTGATGCACCTTGGACAAATAGACAAGGTTCCTCCCAGTCTTTCCTGGGTTATCAGAGCAGTTTTTAGGCAAACTGTTCTACGTCCCAAATTTTTGCTTTTGGCTACCTGGGCACCTTTAGCACCACCACCAATGGTTTAGGACTGGAAGGGCACCTTTGAGAGTATGGAATTACTCAGGCTGGGTCCAGGTGTGGGTGCAAGATAGTTGATACCTTTCCTGTCCCAGAGTCTCTGATAAGGAAACCAACCTACTAGCCCTTGGAGTCACTTTGGTAGTCCTGGAGTCAAGCAATAGAACAGAGCCCATGCACCAGGGCAGGACTCTGAGGGTTCAAGGTAGGCTCCAGGCCTGAACAGGCTATCAACTGGCAGGATTGTGGTGCAGAGCTGGACATAGCTCCAATTGAAACTGAATAGGTTTTCCCCTGGCTTTACACAAATGTCTTTTCACCACTGCATTGTTCATACAGCCAGCTTGGAACGAGGGCAGGGGGAGGCAACATATTTTCTCACATTCAGAGTAAATTATTTGACTGGCAACACTAAATTGTAAGCTGTGCTGCAAGCCTAATGTGTGTGCTGTAACTCTTCTATGTGGTTACATTTTGCACTGCTGCTGCTGCATCTGTTTTTATGTAATAATATATCTTTAGAAAATCCACTGTAATACTTCTGCATTAACGGTTCCGTCAGTGCTTGCTTATTAATACTCTCTGAATTGATTCTTGAGTCAATAATTGATCCTCTTGGAACTGTAGCTCTGTTTTCAATCAGTTGAGTTCATCACCCAGGGAAAACATATGAGGCCACAATGCACTCATGTGATTCACAATTTTCATATAGGGCCTTTTTAAATTATGTAAACATTACTAAAATGTCAGTGTTTTTTGGCTGTTTCTTAGGCCGAGCTTTCGAGAACTGTTGCATATAGTTTGTGGGCTTCAAGTCCGCCCACTATTGTCATTTGTCTATGTCAGTGTTCGTTACGAATCCTTGTTTGCTAATGGTCAATCCTTCCTCATTGTCCCTTCTTTTTGCCTTTTGTTTCCTCCCTCGGAGCACCGGCCAATTACTGAATCCTTACACTTTGGCTGTTTCTCTGTTGTTTTGCGGTACTACTTTTTCCTTTGATTCCTACGGTGATACTGTTTGCCTACACCTCCTGCTCTGTTGTTTGTTTTGTTACTTCCTGCTCCTGTGCATGTTCAGCTTCAGTGCCTGTCTATGCCACCCCCCACCACCACCTGCCATCACAGCTTTAAGTAACTCTTATCTTCTCATATTTGCTGTGGACGCCACCCCTTCTGCCCTTGACGCACCCATGTTATCTCAGAAAGGGAGCACGTTGCCTGGAGGATGGTCTCCTCAGGAGTCAGTCATATTTGAGCTGACTGATAAACCATTGCCCAGGGCCGTGTTATGCTTGTTGTGTTAGCCACATGTTTCACTTGTGAATTATTGGCATATAAACCAGTAGCAAGGCTCACCAGAGTTCAGGCAGTCTTCTCCCGAACATAGTCACCACCAGGTTAATGTACGTGGCAGCCATAGTACAATGTGCAATGCCAACTTCAAACCCCAATGCACTGTCAGTTGTATCGCACACAAAATATGGTTATCATTACACTGTTCTGTAACAAAAATAGTATGTCTTTAAACATTGCATTAAAACCATAATTACATATTAAAATGAACACAAGCAATAATTTGTGAGACTAGAAGTGCATTTGAATATGAATAACAGATTCTGATGGCCGGGGTGTTGCCTCCCACATGTTTAATGATGGGGGCGGACTTGCACATGTATCAATCTCTGATGTCTACTGGCCATCGAGCAGGGAGTAAAATGATGGCGGTGAGTGATGGCCACGGTAGCCCCAGCAGCGCCATCACCAGCTTATGGGGAGTCCTCGGAGAGGAAGAAGCTGTCTGCTTGCTGTGTCTGGATATCCTACTGTGGCCACTGACTTTCTATGCTGCCACTGTATGTGCCTGCTATGCTTCAAGCACACAGTGGAGCTGTTCAACCTGGGCTGTCTGCTCTGCTACGCCCATATTTCCAAGTGAGCACTGCAGAAAAGCTGGTGGATCAGGAGCTGTGGGGGTGGATGCTCTGGAGCTTCCTGGGACCCTGCCAAAGACAATGCTACAAGCTGTGGAAGGGGCTGTTCTGTTTCTCACTTTAATTTGAGTTGCCCTCATTGAGGGAAACCACAAATGGGGCCTATGCTGCTGTACATGCCAAGAGCCATCACTGCTCTTGTCATGTTTATTTAGTTGCTGTCCTTGCATGCTAGGCTCATAAGCCGCGTGGATCGATGTGGCTGCTGTCCAGGTATGTCTGGTAAGAGCTGCCCCGTTCTCCTCATAGAGGTACAGTTCGCCACCACACCTGAAACAGAGGTACAGTGAACAGAGTTTACTTCCTATTGAAATTTACAATGCTGCTGTTCACTTATTCCAAACTTTATCTCTTATATTATTGATCCCCAGTTATAGCAGAACATTCCTGTGTGTACTTTGGCCACATGATGTTGTGAACTTGTTAACAAATGGAAATTCCTTCTTTCTAGACGTTTCTTCTTCATAAACCTGTGTCCAACATGCCACTGATGTTGGTAACTTTACATGTCTGGTGTATATATATTTAGTTCATGCTATTGCCAAACTCCTGTATACAAACTCCTAATACACCATTTATAGCTCTCGTAAATGTACTGACACAGATTATAGCATCATATTCACTCTTTTTCTTTGTGTTTTGACAACTTCACCATTTTATTGGGTGATTTTTGACTATTAAAAGGTCCTTTATATGTAGACCTTTGGTTGCCACATTTTCGGAGGAAAGTACTGGTCATTCTTACATCTTTGCAAATCTGGAAGTGCACGCTATATTATGCCACACCAATACACAACACTCTCTGTCAATCCAGTCCACAACACTCTACTTTTCACCATTCCACTCTACAACACTCCATGGCACTGGCACTCTCATCTATGCCACAAACCTTTCACCATGCTGGCATACAATATGGTTAAAGCACACTGGCAAAGCCAATAGCACTTGTATGGGTGAGACCTGTTGGCTTTGCCAATGCTTGCCTTGTTCTTACACTTGTTTTTGTTTTGCCCTCTTCCAGCCATGTGGAGGCATTATGAATGCCACTAGACTGCCACGTGATACAGTGTCTATATGTTTGTGCTGTGAACCCAAATGGCCAAGTTGTCCAACTTTCACATACCGCTCACAAAGACAAAACAATAATTATTTTGTGATCTTTGGACAATTTGAAAAAAATAACTTTAATCCTCAAATAGTATATTTTTTGCTGTGGTTAGGTAGACTTTTCAGCCAATGCTAATTAATAGATTGCTTGACATGTATGCACTTCTGCTGTTGTAGGCACTGCCATCGCATTAGTGAACTCTATGACCATGCCCTTTCTGTTTTTTAATAAGGGAGGATTGCCCTAATGCTATTGAATCACTTTAAGATGGTACTTGCTGATGTCCAATGGCATGTAGCGCTAGTTGGTACAACTGAAGAGGCTCTTGTTAATTCTAACATACATCACCCCTAGTAAGATTTTATAGAAGGGTTTAGTCATTTTTTGATTATGGCAAGAGAGCTTTTAGACCACTAGGGAGTTTTTATGAAGGTGTCAGATTTTGAGAAATCCCCCAATTTCACGTTAAATGAAATTCCCAAAATGAATTGAAATTTCTCATTATGCAGTTTTGTGAACTCTTTTTCACAGAAGAGATTCATTTGCACACAAAAAACTTTGCTAATAGACATTTTTCGCTCAAATCTTTCTCTGCCAACATCTCAAGTACATTATTTTACTCGAAGTTCACGTTCGCATGAAAAATGTCATGTGAGATATCAGAAAAAACACATATTTCAAATGTAGTTTTGAGAATTTTTCATTGAATTCAATAGGAATTTGATGGTTTTGCCTATTGTAATGCCTATCGGCACAATTGCACTCTGCAGATTGAACAATCATTCATTCATGAGGATAGTGAGGATGGTCTATGCAATATGAAGTACATCAAAAGAGAGGCAAGATGGAGTGTGGGGTAGCTCAGTATCCAGTATAATGTTTGGGGGAAATAAAAAATACTAGATTCAGGAAGTCCACAAGACAGATAGCACCATTCAGTGATTGATAGTATCCCTTTTTATGAGATATTCAATTTGCTGAAGTCTTTTGTAGAGGCTGTAGGGTGGAAGGAATGTAAGATACTTATAATTGCTCTTCTGTCAGTCAATATTATATTACTAAGATTATTAAAAATGTATATAAAACATACTAGATTCTAAGGTAGACAACAGGCTGCAAGACGATTCCTCAGTAATCAACAAAACCGGGACCAGCTTTAGGGAGGTGTGACCCATGCAGCCACAGCTGGTGCTGACTTTGGGGATCGCTGTGTTTAAAAATAACATATGGGTTTAAAATAGGTAGCTTCAGAGTTCCTTCTGTGTCCAGCAGTTCTTGGGCAACAATAAAAATATCAAGATAACTCTGTAAATCATGTTTCTGCTAAAGAGAGATCAAAGTTGTCTGGTGGCAGTTTTGACTCATCATAAAGCAGTGAGAGGCTTAATATGCAATGCGTACCATGCAAACCATAGAACAGTATTTAATGTGGCTAGCTCAGTGGGTTACTTCTTTTGTCACAAAGATCCTTTTGTTACCTACAGTTCATAAGTTAAAGTCTAATATAGCACTGTGACCTGAGAACAGTCATTAAAAAGCTGCATGCAAACGGCATGGTATAAGTTAGAATGTTATATTTTTCCCCAGGCTTTAATTATCCTAGTGCTGCTAAAAAGGGCTTGCTTGGCTTGCTTAATGGTAAAGCCAACCCCATTCACTGTGGTGAGTTTTAAATGCCAGGTTTCTGCTTCTCCAGACCAAACACACATAAAATATACTGCTTACTAGTATGGATTACATGTTATTCCTACACCTTTTAATCCTCAGTATTTTATGCGATGGTTCCTATAGACTGATTTGCACACGTATGATTAATTGTCTCTGTGTGATGTGTCTGTGATGTAAAGTGCTCTGACGCCCAACACTGGTGTAAGTGGCACTGTAAAGCAAGTGAACTGCATGTGAGAGGGGGGCTATGTGGGGCGTTACTGGTACTGGGGTGGTAGTGAGGGAAGCCGTAGAGTAGGAGGTCATTGCGGAAGTGCCAAAATAAACTGTTGCACCGGATGACCGGCCCTGTACAACACACCTCTTCCACCCTGAAAGGGAATAAAATGCTGTACAGTATAGCATAGGTAGAAGGTGTTTGAACTACCTCTAAACACATGAAATCATGCCCTTGATTTCACAAGTTCAAAGGGAAACACTTATTCTTCAAGTACTGGGATTAAAAGATAATGACAGATTTCAGCGTGCTAGCACAAGGAGCAGCTTTAAAATGAGCAAAATGTGTTTCTTTCTCTGTCTAATATTTACTAGGCCCTGTAGCGCTCTTCATGCTGTTGTACTTCTTAGAGGATATCTATCAGCGATCTGAGCTACTATGCGTTCTCATAACCAAAAGGTTTCTACTTTATTTAGCCTTTCCTTATTTGCTTATTTCGTAACGGCATATTAGTAATACAAAATAAATTGCCTTGGCGTTTTCTCTGTGGAATACCAGTTTACCTTTTCAAAAGCTATATATAATGTTCTCACCATGGAAACTATTCAATTAAATTGAACCTGCTGGGTTTTCTCTGGTAAAACAGAATGTTCTGACCAAGGCAGTTTTTTGTAGAGGAAACTCTGGTACGCCTTTCTTCATGCGGAGCATTTTCACAGTAGGTGTAATGATATGAAGACATAAGTTAATTAAAAAAAACTGTTTTCTAACTACTCTTTTGGCATTTTTGGTCGACGTTGTGAGCATTTTGGTCTGGTCATAGTCACTTTGAATGCCTTTTCGAATAGGATAAGGAACTGGGAATAATGCACAATTTGGCACCTCAATTTGTCTTTTATCACAGCATTAATCTCAAAATACAGCAATGTTAATGAAAACAAGAGGCAGGTTTCATTAACATGCCACTTCACTGAGCACAGACAGAAACTCTTCAGCTCTTGGATCAATGAATAGTTGAACGCGATACCCCAGCATTTGACAAGCCAGCATACAAATTCAGACATAAATTAAATATAATGCATTACAATCAGTAGTTATTGTCTTATTTTCAACAATATTTCTAGCTAATTTAATCTACTTTCAAGTGAGTAATTTTCTCTGGCAAAATTTCTTACAAACGTAGGCCCTGATTTAAGAAAAGTGCCATTGCACCCAGAGTAGCTTCACTTTTCGTGGGCCCTTTAGTGCTCCCCTAATGCCACCATGTGTGCGCTGTATCTAAGATACAGCGCACCATGGAAGTAGTTAAGAAACTAGTGTCAGAATTTTAAATGCTACCACGAGATCTGCAGGATTAGCATAACAAATTAGGATGCTAATCCTGCAAAGCCCATTGTAATCAATGGGAGCATCCTTTTAGTGCCTGCTCCAAGCAGGTGTTAAACGTTCAAAAAAATGACACAAAGAAATCTCTTAGATTTCTTTGTGCCATTTTTCCAACCCCCCTAACAGGGGAACACCCACTTTGCATACATTATGTCTGGTGCAGGCAAAATGTAGCACAAAGGGCTCCAAAGTGGCACAATGCATGCATTGCTCCATTTTGTAAATTTGGCACAATGATTTTGGCCTCATTGAGCTACATTAGCATAAACAATGATGCTAATTTGGAACAAGGAGTCGCTAGGGGCTCTTAAATCTGTCCCTTAGTAAATAAGAGATAACACTAGTTGTTGTTTCTGTTATTTCAGGCTCTCTTGGTCTGATGTTTCATGTCTTGCACTTCAGAGTGGGGTTTCAGCTTTGCATCTCACTGATAGACATGTCAAAGAAAAGCATGCCTTTAATCATGAAAGTATCTTCAATATTCCTTAATTCCCCATCGATTGTCATCCCTCCATAAAGGCACCATTAGCAACTTGGCATCACAAGAGCAATTAGTATTTGTGGATACTACTGACAATAATATAGTGTATCAGTTGTACATGCCATAGTACTTTTGACTTGATTATCTCTGAAGTGGTTGAAATCCTCATGTGTCTTTCCCCTCTAGGACAACGACTTGCACTGGCAACTTACCACCACAACTTCATGATTAGCCATAACTGCAGTATGCCCAAGTAACACCACCAGGAAAGGGTAGTGAAGAAGGGAGTCACTGGGATTGCTGACTTATTGCAGGATGACCTTATGCATAAGATTGTAATGGCAAAAGATGCCAAAAAACAACAGGAACATTTTTTAATTATGAGCCTCTGTGAAATTCCCTTCCTCACATAATGATGTGCCCATTCACCCTTGAAGGCTCTGGTGGACTGTCAATGTGTCATCAGTTGAATAAGCATCCATCTAGAATTGGTAGCCAACTTTCCAGGTTGGGGCCTCTATTGGGAGTTTGCATTCGAAAATTTGATGTAACACTTAATAAACTATTTAATAACAGTCCTGGACGGTTGGTGGAGGTGCTATAGGTGACTAGATAGCCAAAAGGCAACATTTGGGACTTAGAACATTTTTTACTAAAAACTGCTCTGAGAATGGAGGGAAGACCAGGTGCAAGAGCAGGAGCAACCTGCTTGTCTGTTTGTCCAAGGTGCATCACCAGTCGGCCAGACTTCACGGCCACTTCTGCTAAGTTTTCTCCGCAGCAGCCAATCCTCTTCAGTGGTATTTCGCCAAAGGAGTATCTGGCTTCATGAAACTCTCTTCAGCTACAGCCTCCAGCTTCATGCTGTTGGAGATTTTTCGCTTCCAAAAAAGGGACTAATTCTTAATGAAGAAATCTTTATCGTGACTTCATCTAGCAGCTCCCCGACAGCGACGCCTCCTCCTCAGACACCACCTGAAGCCTTGCCCTGCTGAACTTCTACCTTCTCAGAGACTTTGTCGAAATGTCTTCTAAGTACAAATGGAAGCGCCAACTGAATCCATTATTTTTACTCAACACCCACTCCATCATGGTAGGCCATATTTTTCGACTTTGAACCAGTCTCGCATGACTAGATGTCTATGGTTGGTTCTTTGATCTTTTATGCGCTAGTTTCTACCTTAAACTTCTAAAATTCATAACTTTGGTTCTACTGGTTGGATTTTGTCATTTTGGGGCCAAATCATGTATTAAAATGTACTCTATGTTGCTAAATTGGTGTGGGATTGTTTGCTGGTGTTGTGTTTTCACTTTATTTTTGTTTGTGTCCTACATTTATATTAAAAGCATTGCCTCTAACTTAGGCCTGAATGCTTTTGTGCCAAACCAGCAGAAGGTTAAACACAGGTTAATTTAGTGACTTCTGTGATTCATTCTGAAACGGATTGTGTCAGTTTCTTCAATAGGTGTCAACCCCTATTCAACTAATAACCCAATTTCTCACACTTAGCCAACAGTGTACACACACCACTAGGAATCAGCAATTTAGTATAGGTACAAAAATAGATTTTGATGATCACTCTAAACACAATTAAGTACAACAAAGAACAATAGAATAATAACGTATTAAGGATATGAAAGGACAAGCGCAAGATACTATAACATTGCCATTATAGGCAAATGTTTATGTACTCATCTAACCTATTTTATACTTGGAAATAAATCGTGAGTATTGTGCGTGAAATAGCGAGAAATTACACATTCCTGCCGTAATCTACGGGCCTAAAAAAGGCAGCAACTTTAACTTTCCCCGACAAGCTCCTTTTTTATTTATTATTTAATACGACCCACCATGTCCATGAATCAGAGGCCTGAGCATATTTGATGTGTGTTGCGTTTGTATTAATATTACCTAAAAAGAGTATTGTCTACATAGGCACAATGAAAATCAAATTGAATTAACGAAAGTCAAATGCTTGGTTCAATTTGCATGAGCAGCAGTGTTAAACAAAGAGTTGAATCAACTCATCCTGGTATTACGGTTCGTGCATGTGTTCCCAATCGCTTTTTGAAAGAGTAGATGTTATGGCGGCGTAAATGCCTGCACCGGGCTCGAACAGCTGGCTTCGTGGTCAATAGCTCGCATTCCAGTTACCGCCTTTTTCAGCAAGCGGCATTTAGCACTGTCAACAGAAGCGGCAGAAAGCGAGAGCAATTCTAGCTCTCTGTTATAAACTCTCGTCTCTTGTTTGCAATCCCAGGCCACCCCCCCTCCGCCGACGTTTCAAAAATACCAAACTACATGTTTTAGCCATATAAAGCAGAATTATTTAACTCGCAAGCACATAAACTCCCGAATGGCCTATAAATATATCTTCTATGTATCGCCTTGTCTGCTTCCAGAGTGAAGCAGAGACAGTCTAGGCAGCTGTAACCCTAACCCATGGGGAGAAATAAGACAGTTGCTTCCCCGACCTTCCATATTGCATCACTAGCATGCTTGCTCATAGCCGTGACATACGCCTTTTGCGTATTCCAGATAACTATCACATACACCTGCATTCTGGTCGTTCTGACAGACACGTACTGTGATATTTTCACTAAAAGGTAATCCGATCTCTTTTCGTTTCCATTATGGCCCTGTTCTTCAATGTATCGTCTTTGTAAACAGGACTACTCATTTTATTTCAATACATCAATAAAAAGGTGTCACATATCTTCCCGCGAAAGGAAAAACACGCATTACCTCTGTGTTCTGTAAACCGAAGGTTTGCAGCGTCCAAAGTAGCATGCATTAACATTCAATCACTGACAGTGAAATTATAGTATTGTAAGAGGGAGATATAACGTATTCATATTGTGTGGTAGAGAAGATGAGAGTGTCTAAAAATGATCGTGATTAACTAGTTTATTGTCAAGGTGTTGGCGTATAGCGTTTTTCAACAATTAACGCAAGGTCTAGTGCAAAAAAAAAGGCAAACATCGCGGTTCCTAATCTTCTAAATTACAAGCAGTATTACTTATGTGTATACAGTAATTTAAAAACTCCACTTCTTTAAACTCTATACTGACACGCTATAAAAAATAAAAATGTCAGTTTTACCAGAGCGGCTTTTGATGATGTCGTTGAATTCATCCACGGCCGGATCTTCTCTTTGCTCCTCTGGACGTCCGCACTCAGCCATCTTTTTAGGTGTAGTGAAAGAAACGATGGCAAGCACTGAAACCAAACTTGAGCTCCTTCTCTAAATTTTACGAATTGAGGAACTTGGAATTGCTTGTGCAGTCGTCAGGATCACCGTTGCTCCTACTCACAGAATGACCGGGCGAGCAGCAAACACTTGTGGCACCATCTGCACTAGAGGAGAAGAAACTGTCACTTTCCAGATCAGGGGAAACAGGTGCTGCTCCATTGCTTTCCTTAAAATAGGCTGCACCAAAGGCATGTGAACATGGAGAAGCGATACATGGAAGCTTTTGCGACAATTTATAGTGTCAAGAACGTGGAAACTCTCGCACACCTCACAATCAATATAATATGGGCATGAGAAAGCAGAGACATTGCCAACAAACCATGCACAATTTAATTAAATGCCATATAGTCATTTACTGTAATGTAGAGATGAACAACTTCTCAATCATACAAGATATTGTATCCTACAAGGATGAGATCAGGGAGTGTATTTTTAGCTGCTGCATCCAGCTTTGTATAATGCCCAAACTGTAAAGGTACATACTGTACCTTTTTTGAGGCCTCTAATTATGAGCAGTTATGTATTAATTTGTCAATTTTCCTCTGCCAGTTGGTCACTGCATGGAGTCTGAAACAGGTTTTTTCCATGTTGCACCTGAAAACCTTTTAATTTTCACAATTACTGAAAGTTATGTTGAATTAATTCCTATTGCTCCATTGAGAGACCCGTACAAAGACCAAAAATAAAACACTGCTGCATAACTTTATTACAAGACAGGAGACTAATATGCAATCTCTTTTCTTGCTTTATTTATATAGCACAGTCATACATAACACTACCATTTCTACAATTCTACATTTTCGAGCAGGAATTGTTACATTTAAGAAACACAACCAACAGTATAAATAGGCAGGGATCCCAAAAAGTTTAGGGCCTCATTAACACAGTTTTGGCACATGGCAGCATCACAAGCCTTTTTGTTGTGATGCCCAGCGTCAAAATATAATTTAGTCTGGGATGAGGTCGGAACAGCAGGAATGCACCACATCTACACGATATATCATTTAATTTATAGGATTAGATTAGATTAGATGCAAGGTTAACACCCTTACAAAGGCACATTCTTACATGTGCATATCATATTCAATACCACAAACAGGACAAGAATCCGCAGTGGATCTCCCTACCACAGCATAGTAGACTCTACCACACATCAGACACAGCTCAGCTATTAAAATTTGCCCTCACCCACTGTTCTTGGCATGCTTCATCATAGGGCTTTTGCTTCCACATGCTAACTAACGTAAGGGATGGAGCAATAGGGGAGGGGAAACAGTACAATATAAAACAAAACAAACGGGGATCAATCATACAGAATACCACTGAACATCTAATGGGTGTCCACTCCTAATCTTTATTCCGGGACAACCTGGATAGGGTTAAAAAGATGGATTCATGGTGGTGATATAATCACCCTTTCACCCCAAGTCTCTGCTATTAAGTCATCATATTCAGGCAAACAAAAAGTGGAAAAACAATAAACAAATATATATCGACAATTTCCTTTTAGAACCTAACACTGCTGCACCCAACATTCAATTCCCTATATAAACAGGCGTCAGAGTGTTTTTGTCAATGATGTTTTGATCCACATAAATGTAAGGATCATCAGGACGATACAATGTATGCCTGGCAACACATAGCTACACTAAAATAATTTAGCTATGCGGACACCTATATGGGAAAAAGAAAAACTGAAGGGAAAAAAAAGGAAAAGAAATAGGAAAAAGGGAAAAAAATGTTTTTAAGGAAATATACTGTCTTCACAAGTGATCTTCGATGGAAGACAACCCCCATGCTAGGATCTGGGTGATTTGTGTAATTGCTCAGAATCGCGATCAAAGTGACAGTCATGTCTGTGAAATCTGATTGAATTAATAAGGAATTCTGACTTGACCCTCATTCCCGGGTAATGGTGATTTATGGAAAAAGTACAGAAATGCAATCAAGGTACCAGTGATGGTGATCTGAGAATTCCAACTGTGAAAGTACACTAAATGTGAGAAAAGGAGCTGCAAAAAATGTGTGCATAAAGTGAAAGGACAATTAGACCATGCAATATACATTTATCAAGTGCCAATTAACAATACATATCTTCCACATTGCCTCTTCCTGGTTGCCGAGAGAGTAACAGAATTCAAGCAAGTGAATGGACAATGTAAGAGACTGAAACTACCATCCAAATGTACTGAAAGAGTTATTAAGAACCAATACAATGACCAGCTAAAAGAATAAAGTCTTATGTAAGGTGGCATGTGTGAAATCTTGCAGTGGATGCATGCACGTGCTACCTGGGAATAGCTACAATGGCTTGGAATAGTTGTGGCCAATAACAATCAAGGTTCTGAAACACAAAGGTGGGCGGAGAAGAAAATATAAATTAAAACCACTGTCGCAGAATTATGAACCGGTCTCCAGGGAGGAGACGTGTAAAATGTCTTACCTGACGGAAGCGCGGATACCATCTCAAACCAGCAACAATGGCTGGAGTGCGTCAATTTCGGCATGCCATTCCACAAAACAAAAGTCAAAAGAAAAAGTGGAAGGACAAGTGACTAGGACGTAAGACAAGGTGGCAGTCATGGTGGAGTGGTGAATCATGCATGCAAGTAATCTCACCTCAAGGAAATGCAGACATCGTGTCAAACAGGCAGTGTAGGCTGAAGTGCGTAAAAACAAAAGAAATCAAGGAGCGACAACTACTCTGCAAATGGGGCACAATGGCAGCCATAGTGAACTGGTAATTAGTATCTCAAGGAGGTGCAACTGTATATCCGACAGGCAAAACTGGTGTAAGTGCACCAGACTCAGCAACCAATACCAACAAACTAAACCAATCTAAAGTAATTAGAGAAGGGTGCATGAATTATGACATACCAAGGCAGCCATATTAAATTGGGGCAAATCTGTGAGCTTGTCTATATCTAGGGCCAGCGAGCAAGTCAAAGTAATGCTACCACTGTAGATAGAAACTAATGTCATGAATTGGTTTAAGGACAGATTAAAGGGTGGGGGTCAGCAAAACTAACCATCTATATTCATCAGAAGTTTGTCATAGTTGGACTCTTGCTCTAGGCAAGACTGCTGGTTCAAGGATGACAGTACTTGTGTTTGTAGGTGACTATGCCAATCCTACAACAAAACACAACTGTCGTCCCAACCATTCCGGCTCACATGCATCACCTCACCTAAACCCCAAATGGTTAAAGGTGATTTGTGCCAACCTTTACGCATGAACTCAAAAGCGTGACATCTCAGGGAGCGTTGTGGTTAAACTGAGATTATCCCTTTCTCACATTAACAACATGTCTCAATCACATACAGGCAATGAAGAAGCTGCAGTAAAGTTTAAATAATATTTATTTAATCAAAACTGCAATCTGCGATAAGTTGCATGGGCTGCAATGATTAGGATAATGAACAATGCAAGGAACAGAATTGGAAAGACAAGAGCCATTAACACAAAGACCCCCAACATCTTGCAATATCACTCAATATCATGACGTGTGTGATATGTCCCGACACCCTAGTCTGTAGGCCTAACCTCTAACCCAGAAGAGAGCTAGGCATGTTAAACCTCAATCTGCCAATACCATGTCCATGAGAAGAGCCCCCAACCCTTGTTACCTTGGAATGAGGTCTCTAACTCAGACTCTGCAGGAACACCAAGACTGGGTCAGTGTCAAGGCGCCGTCCTGCAGCGATAGCAGCAATGGCATCTGGTCGGAATCCCTCTGCCTATCTGATAAAGTGAGGAGTATATATACAGAGCTGCCTGGACCCCTGACGTGGGTTAGTTCCCAAACAATAGATAACAAGGTGTACTTGGGACGGTAATTAGTTTAAACAATTCCCTCAAAAGCGTGAAGAGGGAAAGTACCTAACGTGGACACCTTCAGTTTGTTTCTATTTGTCACCTGATCTTGACGCCATAGCGCGGTCGCACTGATAAGGAAAATTAAAACATTGGCCAAAGTTAAAACAAGGCAGCTATCTTAAAATAAATAATTAAATAAATGTGCTAAAACAGAGCAGGCTAAGTAGGGTAAAAGTCACTAGGTGACGGGGGCACAAGTCTGCAAGCCAACGGCTAAGCTAACTCCTGTATCCCTATTAAAACAAACTAGGATTCACAACACCTTCCCCATTGCTGTAACAAGTATGACGCCGTATCTGGATGCCACTGTGGGCGAAATAAATCTCAAATGCTAAAATGCTCTGTACTAAAAGCTAAAAGCATTAAACAAGCTAAATACATTTTGTTTAAAAATGTGTGAAAAACAATAGCTAAAAAAAATACCAAGAGATATAAGCCCTCATTACAACCTCAGCGGTCTTTTCTAAAGACCGCTGAGGGTGCCAGAATACCGCCAGTGCTGGTGGTATTTCTGGCTCCCTATTACGACTTTTCCGCTGGGCCAGCGCACTTTAACAGTGTTACCGTCCGCTGGCCCAACGGAAAAGTCACATCAACATTGCTGCCTGCTCGTAATAGAGCCGGCGGCAATGCTGATGTGCAGCGGGTGCAGTAGCACCCGTCACGCATTTCACTGCCCGAAATTCGGGTAGTGAAATGCGTGACAGGGCTATGCCTGGGGGGCCTGTAGTGCAGGGGTTCCCAGGGGCACCCCAAGTCCCCCTTACCGCTAGCCTTTCAATGGCGGTGTTTACCGCCGTGGCCAGGGTGGTGGTCGGGGACTCATAATAGGTGAAAGCCTGGCGATATGGTGGAGGGGCCGGCGGTATGGCCATGGCTATTGCGCCACAGTCATAATAGCTGGCGGAACACCACCAGCCAGTTGGCGGTGTTACCGCCAGCTTACCGCCTGCCGCCAGGGTCCTAATGAGGCCCATAATGCCGACCATGATAAGCAAGGCAGGCCAAAGTAAGAACAGTAGAGCTATACTTTGAATTTAAATTGAAGCCAATCATCAAATTATTTACAATAGTCATGATCTAGAAGAGCATCCCCGGAGTCATTAAATGGAAAGGACCCCAAGAAAGATGCCACATCGTCAGATGTTAAATCGATCACGGGATAGGCAGATGGGTCCTCGGAGCAGTGGTGCGTAGAAGTCTATTGTGCAGGTGCTCCAGAAGTAGTATCATCCTCCATGGTGTAGCGGGCCAACTCAGTGAGCATGGAAGGCTCATAGGAGGCCTTGCGAATCAGCCTTGGTCTCAAGAGGCACGACTGTGAATGAACTCTCATCAGGGACATCAGCAGTTCTTGGTCCACAGAAGGCACCGGCGTAACAGCGAGGCACACTGTCGGCAAGTATTCGAAGAGGCAACATGTGCAGTGAAAGACTGGTTGCACGCACCATAAGAGTGGTTATCTGAAAAGACACAACCACTGCGAATCAGCAGAAATAGCAGCAGTATCCCCCCAATCAATGTCAAATTAAGTGGAAAGATGACAAACACACTTGAAAAGAGTGAATGGATGGCCGATGGGATGACTCCGAAGATAGTCTGGAAGATGGACACAAATCCACACCCAACAGCCTTCAAGAAATGTGCAATCCTGACTGTGCTCGAGGTGTTAAAAATTCTGGAAACCATTTCTCCAAAGTGCTTGGGGAAGTTGATATTTAATAGGGATCGTATCTTGGCTGATGATCTCCCAATCTGCAGAGCATACGTCTCTCTGGCTGATGTCAACGCGACCTGTTTTTGAAACAGTAGCGCCTTTAGTCTGCTCATCTTGTCATAATTTACATTAATTGTATCAATGTGAGGCCACATGTCTGATACCTTTATCTCTCTTGTGGGGGGGGAAATAACACATGTCCAAAACACGTAACGACCTTAGAGACTGAAATTGCATAGGCAATTCCTGCTCGCATACCGCAACAACTTTGGTCGCTCAGCACCACATAACTTTAATTTGAAAGTACAGGAAATGCCGGTCGAATCAAAGGGACGGGAGAACCCTTCAGAAAACAAGCCAAATTTGTGACCCCCGCTTTGCAAAGACCGTGAAGGGACACCTGTTTGCAAATCATGGAACGACTAACAGTAGTCTCACATTCCCTTCCGCTAAGAAAGACCTCTGTTTCCACATTCAGACATTTGTAATCAAAGGGCAACTCCCACTCTTCCTTAATATAGCTATCACCCAGTCGCTCGTACCTGCCCATGGCAAGATGTTTCATGCATTTCTAAAAGCGAAAAGTAGAAATCGGCAGATTAATGATGCCATGTAGGAGCCATACTGTTGAAGGACTCTTTGCAACTGTGAAAGGCAGCTTGTTAGAAATGGGGTTTTTGGTTGGCAGTCAGGTTACCTCCTGTCCAAGCAAAAGCCCTCACTCTAGTCAGGGTAAGTCACACACTATCCAAGATTATCCTGTGCCCACCCTCTGGTAGCTTGGCACGAGCAGTCAGGCTTAACTTAGAAGGCAATGTGTAAAGTATTTGTGCAATAAATCATACAATACCACCATATAGCACCACAAAAATACACCACACAGTGTTTAGAAAAATATATAATATTTATCAGGATAATTGTAGGTCAAAAAGAATAAAGTTGCAATGGAAAATTGTAGAAATATCACAGGGAAGTGATATAGAGTGTCTTAAGTCTTTAGAATGCAATACAGTGTCTTTCAAGCACAAAGTACCTGGTTTCTGGTAGAAAATCTCCTCAGAGGGCCACAGGAGAAGAGATGCGTGGAAAAAGGGGTGTGTGCGTCGATTTCTCCTCAGCACACACAGACTTGCGTCGGTCTTTTCCACGCGGGGAAGTCGGGCGTCGTTTTCCGGCGCGCAGACAGTCTCTTTTTGTGGATCGCGGGGATTACCAGATGCCCCGGGTCTGTGCGTGGATTCTCCTGCTTGTTTTCCGGCTGCGCGTCGTTCTGCGGGGCTGCGCGTCGAAGTTTCGATCTCACGGTAGGCGTCGCGTCGATTTCTCCTTGGAAGTCGGGCGGCGTTGTCCTTGCGAGGCCGTGCGTCGAAAGTTTGGTCTCACGGCAGGCGTCGCGTCGATTTCTCCTTGGAAGTCGGGCGGCGTTGTCCTTGCGAGGCCGTGCGTCAAAGTTTCGCACTCACGGTGGGCGTCGCGTCGATTTCTCCTGGAAAGTCGAGCGGCTTTGTCCTTGCGAGGTTGTGCGTCGAAGTCTCGATCGCCCCGAGGGCGTCGCGTCGATCAGCGTCGGTGTGCGGCGTTTTTCTCGCCGCGAAACAAGCTGTGCGTCGAAATTTTCGGCGCACGGAGCGTCCAAGTGAAAGGAAGAAGTCTTTTTGGTCCTGAGACTTCAAGGAACAGGAGGCAAGCTCTATCCAAGCCCTTGGAGAGCACTTTCACAGCCAGACAAGAGTTCAGCAAGGCAGCAGGGCAACAGCAAGACAGCAGTCCTTTGTAGAAAGCAGACAGGTGAGTCCTTTGAGCAGCCAGGCAGTTCTTCTTGGCAGGATGTAGTTTCTGGTTCCGGTTTCTTCTCCAGCAAGTGTCTGATGAGGTAGGGCAGAGGCCCTGTTTTATACCCAAATGTGCCTTTGAAGTGGGGGAGACTTCAAAGAGTGGCTAAGAAGTGCACCAGGTCCCCTTTCAGTTCAATCCTGTCTGCCAGGGTCCCAGTAGGGGGTGTGGCAGTCCTTTGTGTGAGGGCAGGCCCTCCACCCTCCCAGCCCAGGAAGACCCATTCAAAATGCAGATGTATGCAAGTGAGGCTGAGTACCCTGTGTTTGGGGTGTGTCTGAGTGAATGCACAAGGAGCTGTCAACTAAACCTAGCCAGACGTGGATTGTAAGGCACAGAAGGATTTAAGTGCAAAGAAATGCTCACTTTCTAAAAGTGGCATTTCTAGAATAGTAATATTAAATCCGACTTCACCAGTCAGTAGGATTTTGTATTACCATTCTGGCCATACTAAATATGACCTCCCTGCTCCTTTCAGATCAGCAGCTGCCACTTCAACAGTGTATGAGGGCAGCCCCAATGTTAGCCTATGAAGGGAGCAGGTCTCCCAGTAGTGCAAAAACGAATTTAGGAGTTTTACACTACCAGGACATATAACTACACAGGTACATGTCCTGTCTTTTACCTACACAGCACCCTGCCCTAGGGGATACCCAGGGCACACATTAAGGGTGACTTATATGCAGAAAAAAAGGGGAGTTCTAGGCTTGGCAAGTACTTTTAGATGCCAAGTCGAGGTGGCAGTGAAACTGCACACACAGGCCTAGCAATGGTAGGCCTGAGACAAGGAAAAGGGGCTACTTAAGTGGGTGGCACAATCCGTGCTGCAGGTCCACTAGTAGCATTTAATCTATATGCCCTAGGCACCTGGAGTGCACATGACTGGGGACTTATAAGTAGATTAAATAGTTCAATCAGGTATGATCCAAAGTTACCATGTTTACAGAGAGAGAGCATATACACTTTATCACTGGTTAGCAGTGGTAAAGTGCGCAGAGTCTAAAAACCAGCAAGAACAGTATCCAAAACGAGGAGGGAGGCAGGCAAAAAGTTAGGGGTGACTACCCTAAGGCTGTCAGGTCTAACATGTGTCCCCCCCAGCTGAAAGTGGGGAGAGCTACCCGACCTCCTGGGAGCTCTCATCGCTAAGGCGGAAGTACCTGGAGAGACCATCAGCATTGGCGTGGTCAACCCCTGGGCGATGTTCCACCGTAAAGTCCATCCCCTGTAGGGAAATGGACCACCTCAGAAGTTTTGGATTCTCACCCCTCATCTGCATGAGCCATCTGAGGGGCCTGTGGTCTGTCTGAACTAGGAAGTGAGTCCCAAACAGGTAGGGCCTCAGCTTCTTCAGTGCCCAGACCACAGCAAAAGCTTCTCTTTCAATAGCACTCCACCTCTGTTCCCGTGGTAATAGCCTTCTGCTAATAAAGACTACCGGTTGATCTTGGCCCTCCTCATTTAGCTGTGCTAGGACTGCCCCTATGCCATGCTCTGAAGCGTCTGTCTGCACGATAAATTCCTGGGAGTAGTCAGGGGCCTTGAGCACGGGGGCCGTGCACATGGCTTCCTTTAGGGCGTCAAAGGCTTTCTGACAAGCCTCTGTCCAATTCACCAACCTAGGTTGCTTCTTGGACGTGAGTTCTGTCAGGGGGGACACAATGGTACCATAGCCCTTGACAAACCTGCGGTAGTATCCGGTGAGGCCTAAAAAGGCTCTCACCTCAGTCTGGGTTCGAGGTGGTTGCCAGGCCTTGATAGTTTCGATCTTGGCCTGGAGTGGCTGCACCTTGCCACCACCTACTAGGTGTCCCAAGTACACCACGGAACCCTGCCCAATCTGGCACTTACTAGCCTTGATGGTCAGGCCTGCCTGTTGCAGGGCCTGAAGCACCTCCTTGAGGTGGAGCAGGTGTTCCTCCCAGCTGGAACTGTAGACAGCTATGTCATCCAGGTAGGCTGCACAGAAGGCATCCTTGCCAGCCAGGACCCCGTTAACCAACCGTTGGAAGGTAGCGGGGGCATTTTTCAATCCAAACGGCATCACCCGGAACTGGTAATGGCCGTCAGGGGTGGAAAAGGCGGACCTTTCCTTAGCCCCCTCAGTCAGGGCGATCTGCCAGTACCCTGAAGTAAGATCAAACGTACTCAGGAACTTGGCAGCGCCTAGCCTGTCCACGAGCTCATCAGCTCGGGGGATGGGGTGAGCATCAGTCCGTGTGACTGAGTTGAGACCCCGGTAGTCCACGCAGAATCGGAGTTCTGGCTTCGCGCCTGGGGCAGTAGCCTTGGGGACCAACACCACTGGGCTGGCCCAGGGACTACTGGACTTCTCAATAACCCCTAGCGTCAACATCTTGGAGACCTCCTCCTTGATGCTGGCCTTCACCTTATCTGACAACCTGTAAATTTTGTTCTTCACAGGGAGACTGTCACCGGTGTCAATATCATGAACACAGAGGTGGGTCAGTCCCGGAGTAAGGGAGAAGAGGGGGGAGAACTGCTCCAACAGCTCATAGCAGTCTCCTTTCTGGTTTAGAGTCAGGGAGTCAGACAGAATGACCCCGCTTACGGACCCATCACCTTCTTGGGCAGAGAGGAGGTCCGGGAGAGGTTCACTCTCCTCTTCCATTCCTTCATCTGTGACCAGAAGCATGTTGATCTCCGACCTCTCAAAATGAGCTTTTAGTCGGTTCACGTGGAGCACCCTTAGGGGGTTCCTAGGGGTTTGGAGGTCCACTAGGTAAGTGGCCTCCCCTTTCCGCTCCTTTATTTCAAATGGGCCAGTCCAGCGGTCCTGGAGAGCTCTGGGCTCTACTGGCTCCATTACCCACACTTTGTCTCCAGGTTGAAACTCTACCAGAGTGGCCTTCTGGTCATACCATTGTTTCATCACCTCTTGACTGGCCTCCAGGTTACTTTGGGCCTCTTTCCAGAAGCGGGTCATCTGATTGCGGAGTGCCAACATGTAGCTGACCACGTCCTGAGGGGGTGTCTTTGGAGCGTTCTCCAATCCCTCCTTGACAATGCTTAAGGGTCCCCTGACGGGGTACCCATAGAGAAGCTCAAAGGGACTGAACCCTACCCCCCTCTGGGGGACCTCTCTGTAAGCAAAGAGAAGGCATGGTAAGAGGACGTCCCATTTACGCCTCATGGCCTCAGGGAGGCCACCAATCATGCCTTTCAGGGTCTTGTTGAATCTCTCCACAAGCCCATTAGACTGGGGGTGATAGGGTGTGGTGAACTTGTAGGTTACACCACACGCATCCCACAGATGCTTCATGTACGCGGACATGAAGTTAGTGCCTCTGTCAGACACTATCTCCTTGGGGAATCCCACACGGGTAAATATCCCCATCAGGGTTCTGGCTACCACCGATGCAGTTACGGTCCTCAGAGGGATTGCCTCTGGGTACCGGGTGGCATGGTCCACCAAAACCAGGATAAACCTGTTGCCTAAGGCAGTTTTGGGGTCCAAGGGGCCAACAATGTCGACGCCCACCCTTTCAAAGGGGGTGCCAACGACAGGAAGTGGAATCAGGGGGGTTTTAACCCTCTTTCCTGCTTTACCACTAGCCTGGCAGGTAGGACAAGCCCTGCAGAATTTGTCTGAGTGTGTCCTCATTTTGGGCCAGTGAAAGTGGGTGACAAGCCTGTTGAAGGTCTTGTCTTGTCCCAAATGTCCTGCCAGGGGAATGTCGTGAGCCAGACCCAGTAGGAAGGCTCGGTAACATTGGGGGACCACCAGCACACGTGCTGCCCCAAAGACCGGAACCCTAAGCTCACTGTAGAGGAGATCATTCTCCCAATATAGGTGGTGATTGCCAGAGGCGTCACCTGCTGCCTGGTTTAAGGCTTGTTTCCTCAACCCTTCTAGAGTGGGACACTCTTTCTGCGCCTTGCAGAATTCCTCCCTGGTGGGTCCACCCTCAACTTGCCAGCCAGCAAGCTCCGGTAAGTCACCTAGGGTGGCAATGTCTTCCCCAGTTGGCTCGGGAGTCTCCTCCTCAGGAGCCCCGTCAGCCACTGTGGGAACTTCTGGGGCCGGTTTCCCGCGCCCCTCGTCCCTCCTCTTGGCAGCTCCCTGGGCCATCGTTCCAGGCTCCAGATGCCCTTGACTTCCCTCTCGGTCAGCCATGGACCGGGTGGTCATGCAGACCCACTCAGGTAACCCTAACATCTCCAGGTGAGATCTGAGCTCTACTTCTTTCCAAGCAGTATGCTCTAGATCATTGCCTAACAGACAATCTACAGGCATGGCAGGACTCACAGCTACTTTCAGAGTACCAGAGACCCCCCCCCACTCAAAGGGAACCCGAGCCACCGGTAGGTGACTCTCGCGATTGTCAGCGACTATGACCTGGTGGAATGTATTAGGGATTATCTGCTCTGTGGACACCAGCTGACTCTTGACAGTAGTCATACTGGCTCCTGTGTCACGCAGAGCCTCCACCTTCTGCCCATCAATGAGGACCCACTGCCGGTACTTGGAAGTATTTTTAGGCATGTGGACCTTGGACATCATTTCTCCTTCTCCCAGGGACACTAGGGAAATCTCTACCTGCTCCCCAAAGCTAGTGGGGTCCATCTCCCCCCCGAGTGCTACACTAGTCAACCCAGGTGCCTGTCCGGTAGTGGACGGTGCCCTCTTGGGGCACTGTGGATCGCCTTTGTAGTGACCATATTGGTAACACTCCATGCATTTGGGGCTAGATTTTCCTGACCTGTCAAATGTCCCTGGTTTCTTCCCAAATTTGGAAAAGGAAGGGTTGCCACCCCCTCCCTGGGAATTCTTTTGGGGGCCTTTAGAGAGTTCCTTATCTGTAAGTTTATCTCCCCCCTCTTTCTTCTGTTGGGAACCCTGACCACCTTTGTGGGAGTCCCCCCCAGGTACCTTTTTGGACACTCTGGTGCTAACCCAGAGGTCCGCCTCCTCAGCAAGCTTCCTGGGATCAGTCAGCTTACTATCCACTAGGTGCTGGCGCAAATCGGTATAAGTAACATTAAGCATATGCTCTCTCAGGATCAAGTCATATAAACCTTTATAATCTGCTACTTTGTTGCCCCGCACCCATCCATTCAGTGCCTTACTAGAGAAATCAAAGAAATCTACCCATGCTTGTGTGGTTTGTTTGGTGCTGTCCCTGAACCTCTGACGGTATCCCTCAGGGGTCAGCCCAAACTTGGCAAGTAAAGTGGCTTTCTGGAGTGGGTATGTGTTTTGATCCGGTGGATCCAATGTGAGAAGTGTGTCCCTCCCCAATGGCGGCACATAACCCCACATAGCTACCCCCCATTGCCCTTCAGGAACCTCATGAGCCCTTAGTGCAACTTCATAAGCAGCTAACCATTTATCTATGTCATCTCCCACCACAAAACTGGGCACCACATTTTTGGGTATACGAACCTTCTTTTCTCCAGCAGGTCCTGTCTGTATGCTGCCACCATTATTGCTGGATTCAGACTGTCTTGCCTTGATCTCCAGCTCCTTGAGACTCAGTTCATGAGCCAACAATAGTTTCTTTTCAGCCAACGCTCTTTCAGCTTCCACTTGTTTGGCTGCTCTTTCAGCTTCTGCTTGTTTGGCTGTTCTTTCAGCTTCAATCTGTTTGGCTGCTCTTTCAGCCTCAGCTTGTTTGGCTTCTCTTTCTGCCCTCCTCTCCTCCTGTTGTGCCTCAATTTTCAGTTTTGCCATTTGCAATTGGAACTCCCTTTCCTCTCTCCTTTCCTCTGCGGTCAGGCTTTGCATGGAGACACTGCTCCCTGGTCTGGAAGGGTGCACAATTGCAGTGGTAACACCATCCATAGATAGTGAAAGTCCTTCTGAGGGGCCATTTTCTGGCTCCTCTTCCTCATCATCCTCTAAATGGGCTTCTGCCCAGGCCCTCAGCGCCACTTGAAAGTCCTCCTTTCTGGAGGCCCCTTGGGTGGGTACCCTTAATGCCCTGCAGAATCCTCTTAGTTGTTTGACCGTGTATGTATCCAACTGGACTAGGTTAAAGTCCCCTGTCTGAGACCCAGTCAGAGACATGTTGAGTGAGGATTTAGTTTTTGAAAATTGTCAGGAAAAAACGGATTTTCAAAAAGAGATAAAAACCAAGTTGACCTTCAACTGTGGGTATGTAGTGAAATACTTAGCTACTGTATGTCACTGCACAAATACAAGTCCTATCCTCACCGCTGATCACCAATGTTAGAAATGGGGTTTTTGGTTGGCAGTCAGGTTACCTCCTGTCCAAGCAAAAGCCCTCACTCTAGTCAGGGTAAGTCACACACTATCCAAGATTATCCTGTGCCCACCCTCTGGTAGCTTGGCACGAGCAGTCAGGCTTAACTTAGAAGGCAATGTGTAAAGTATTTGTGCAATAAATCATACAATACCACCATATAGCACCACAAAAATACACCACACAGTGTTTAGAAAAATATATAATATTTATCAGGATAATTGTAGGTCAAAAAGAATAAAGTTGCAATGGAAAATTGTAGAAATATCACAGGGAAGTGATATAGAGTGTCTTAAGTCTTTAGAATGCAATACAGTGTCTTTCAAGCACAAAGTACCTGGTTTCTGGTAGAAAATCTCCTCAGAGGGCCACAGGAGAAGAGATGCGTGGAAAAAGGGGTGTGTGCGTCGATTTCTCCTCAGCACACACAGACTTGCGTCGGTCTTTTCCACGCGGGGAAGTCGGGCGTCGTTTTCCGGCGCGCAGACAGTCTCTTTTTGTGGATCGCGGGGATTACCAGATGCCCCGGGTCTGTGCGTGGATTCTCCTGCTTGTTTTCCGGCTGCGCGTCGTTCTGCGGGGCTGCGCGTCGAAGTTTCGATCTCACGGTAGGCGTCGCGTCGATTTCTCCTTGGAAGTCGGGCGGCGTTGTCCTTGCGAGGCCGTGCGTCGAAAGTTTGGTCTCACGGCAGGCGTCGCGTCGATTTCTCCTTGGAAGTCGGGCGGCGTTGTCCTTGCGAGGCCGTGCGTCAAAGTTTCGCACTCACGGTGGGCGTCGCGTCGATTTCTCCTGGAAAGTCGAGCGGCTTTGTCCTTGCGAGGTTGTGCGTCGAAGTCTCGATCGCCCCGAGGGCGTCGCGTCGATCAGCGTCGGTGTGCGGCGTTTTTCTCGCCGCGAAACAAGCTGTGCGTCGAAATTTTCGGCGCACGGAGCGTCCAAGTGAAAGGAAGAAGTCTTTTTGGTCCTGAGACTTCAAGGAACAGGAGGCAAGCTCTATCCAAGCCCTTGGAGAGCACTTTCACAGCCAGACAAGAGTTCAGCAAGGCAGCAGGGCAACAGCAAGACAGCAGTCCTTTGTAGAAAGCAGACAGGTGAGTCCTTTGAGCAGCCAGGCAGTTCTTCTTGGCAGGATGTAGTTTCTGGTTCCGGTTTCTTCTCCAGCAAGTGTCTGATGAGGTAGGGCAGAGGCCCTGTTTTATACCCAAATGTGCCTTTGAAGTGGGGGAGACTTCAAAGAGTGGCTAAGAAGTGCACCAGGTCCCCTTTCAGTTCAATCCTGTCTGCCAGGGTCCCAGTAGGGGGTGTGGCAGTCCTTTGTGTGAGGGCAGGCCCTCCACCCTCCCAGCCCAGGAAGACCCATTCAAAATGCAGATGTATGCAAGTGAGGCTGAGTACCCTGTGTTTGGGGTGTGTCTGAGTGAATGCACAAGGAGCTGTCAACTAAACCTAGCCAGACGTGGATTGTAAGGCACAGAAGGATTTAAGTGCAAAGAAATGCTCACTTTCTAAAAGTGGCATTTCTAGAATAGTAATATTAAATCCGACTTCACCAGTCAGTAGGATTTTGTATTACCATTCTGGCCATACTAAATATGACCTCCCTGCTCCTTTCAGATCAGCAGCTGCCACTTCAACAGTGTATGAGGGCAGCCCCAATGTTAGCCTATGAAGGGAGCAGGTCTCCCAGTAGTGCAAAAACGAATTTAGGAGTTTTACACTACCAGGACATATAACTACACAGGTACATGTCCTGTCTTTTACCTACACAGCACCCTGCCCTAGGGGATACCCAGGGCACACATTAAGGGTGACTTATATGCAGAAAAAAAGGGGAGTTCTAGGCTTGGCAAGTACTTTTAGATGCCAAGTCGAGGTGGCAGTGAAACTGCACACACAGGCCTAGCAATGGTAGGCCTGAGACAAGGAAAAGGGGCTACTTAAGTGGGTGGCACAATCCGTGCTGCAGGTCCACTAGTAGCATTTAATCTATATGCCCTAGGCACCTGGAGTGCACATGACTGGGGACTTATAAGTAGATTAAATAGTTCAATCAGGTATGATCCAAAGTTACCATGTTTACAGAGAGAGAGCATATACACTTTATCACTGGTTAGCAGTGGTAAAGTGCGCAGAGTCTAAAAACCAGCAAGAACAGTATCCAAAACGAGGAGGGAGGCAGGCAAAAAGTTAGGGGTGACTACCCTAAGGCTGTCAGGTCTAACACAGCTATTCTAACTTCTCTACATGGAGCATGGTGAAACTCTCTTCCCTTTTAGCCGTTGTCTGCTGTTCCTTGGATAATTAAAAGCAGTGAACAATTCGCTACTGTTAAAATACTTCTATGGAATTCGGCCATTTTTCAATGTCTGTAACATCCAACCTAACTGCACGACGGAACGCAGCTGATTTTGCCCATGATATAAACGGGACATGTCTGTCTGAATGATATCTATTGCAGATGACACTATATTTGTCAGTGAATAAATTCTGTTGGACAATGTATTCATGCCATTATCGACAACAGCTAAAGCCTTTTCTAAGTTTTCCTTATCTATTTGCCATAAATGCGCAGCAGCTTCTATCCGAGAAAGCTTCCAGGTTTTGTCGTACATACCATATATAAATCTTTTAGAGCGTGGCTTCCTAGGACCTAGCAAAAAGTCCTGCAAGTCTACATCTTCAGAAAGAGTGTTAACATGTTCTTTAACTGTGGCTAACGTGTTAGACTGTACCCATTGTTGGCACAGCTTACCCACACCATATGTTGTAACTATACCTGTGTGTTGACCCAAGATAAAGCGAGGGTCTGGCCGACTAATCTTGAAACCCCTTGAGGAATTCAAAAAACTTGCCTGACATCCATTGGTGTCAATTGGCCAGATTAACCACCCGCCGCGACTGGAAAGTGAAGAATTGTAAGTACCATTCTGAACCTTTGCATCTAGCTCTTCCTCGTTGACATTCAGGAAGGATTGCCAATCGATAAACTTCGCAGGTGTGGGGATACTGGGCGAGTTAATTTCTTTAACTTTTGCTAACCCCAGAGAGGATGTCTTTTGAATGGTGTCATTTAAAAACATCATTTGGACAGGAATCAGGCATGCTCTAAACAAAGCTTCCCTACCCTGTATCTGCCAATCCTGTGTTCCCCATACACTTTTTAAATCAACAGTGTTCTTCCAGTATTCGTAACCTTCAACTGTAAGATAGGAAACAAAGGATGTTGAATAAATCAGTTTAGTATCAGTTAGCAAAATTTTCCTAATTTTCAAAGGAGGAAATATGTACTAATATGCCACTGAATGTTTGATGTACTGCCAGGGAAGTAAGTGAATTTGTCTAAATAGTGTTTCGGGCTCCCCACTGGTGGTGTAGAATAGTGTTCCCACTGTGTGAAGTTAAATACTGGTCTGTGCCTAGTAGCACGGTGCAGGTAGTAATGTCCCCAGTTGTTATAATAGAACATTTTCCCATAGTTCATTGTATCTTTATGTACATCATCACTTTCAAACACTGAATAGTCCTTCCTTTCAGTTAACATAGAATCAACTGTCTGAACATCCCAATCATCAGATACAAAACCAGGGGCCAGATGTACGTAATTCCGGCATTAATGCATGATGCAGGATGGTGTCCCTGACACTATCTGCGAGTCGCAAGGGGGTCGCAAAGGCCCACTACATTAATATTAATGAGGTGGGTCACAATTTGCGGCCCCCTTGCCTGCTCTGATAAAATGTTCTCAGGGCCATTCACAAAGGGGCCCCTTCCCTTTTTGCGAATGGGTTACCACCAGTGTGACACTGGTGGTAACAGCAATTGCTTTGCGACCGCGTTCGCGGTCACAAAGCAATCTTACATTGCGATGCGACTCGCAAATAGGAAGGGGAACACCCCTTCCTATTTGCGACTCGCAGTCCCATTTTGCGAATCGGTAACCAGGTTACCGACTCGCAAAATGGGAATGGGCATCCCGATGTGAGTTTTGCGCCTCGCAAACAGCGATTTTCGCTGTTTGCGAGGTCCAAAACCCTTGCTACATCTGGCCCCATGTATAATGACATCTGTCATAGAAATTTTAAACACATATGGAATTTGAATGACCTCTCTAGGCCCATTTATATCAAATGGAACGTTGTCACACACAATACCATCAGGAATTGGTACAGCTGAAATGTTCACAAGGGACAAGTCTCTTCGTACCTTCTGTGAGGTTTGATATGGAGTCAAGACTTCATCCACAAGCTCAACCGAGGAGAGGTCCAGGAGGTAATGACCATTTATGAGTAAAAAGAAAAGTCACAAACCCAATCCATAGGAACAACAACAAAAATGTCAAACAGAGCCAAAAATAGTTCCATTGGCAAATAAAATCATTTTTTTTAAGCCAAAGGTATAGCTTACGTGTCTTTGATTCATTTTCACTTGCTGGAGTGGATGAGTCTGAAGAAAAGTCATCAATGTCAATGAAATAACCAGAGGCAGTCTCTGCAAAAACTGGAGCAGGTGCATTACTTGTCTATTGATCCATTTAAAGTGTAGGCTCATGGTAGATGGTGTCATCAGTCTGTGTAGTGTTGGTGTAAAAGCAGCCAAATCTTGGACAGGTGCTGTCATTGATACGGTAACTGGAATCAGCAAGAGCTCATTCTCCGCGCTCCCCATGGTTGAGGAGGTGTTTGAAACATCGTTGGACATTGTTATGTAGCCCGAAGTAGTGTTGTTAATTCTACTTTGAAGAGGTATGTTCTGTTGGGTAGTGAGAAGGAATCGGGGACTAGCCAAGGGATCTCTGGGTCTACTGTGCAGGATCAGCCACATGTTGAACTTTGACATCATCAATGGAAACAAATCTGTTTGTTCTCGAACCAGGAAGTGGTGGTAAGATGACAGTTCTGGGACCTTGTATTCCCAAGACTGGGACCGGTGCTCTATAGGATGGACGAAATTTGTTTTTCACAGCGATCTTCTCATGTACCATATCCCCAACTTTAGGAATCCAGCCTGTGGAAGTTGTTGGTAAATCCCTTATTCACAAGGATGCAGCACTGGCGGATGATTTATCATCACAAAATTGCTGAAACTCCTGTAAGACAGTGAGATGTTAATTTATGTCAAGCAGTGTATCTGCTGCCGCCAACCCAGGGCCATCAAGACCTGGGACATACATAGGTATCCCAAAGAGAACCTCATAAGGAGTGCGTCTACCACAAGGATCATCTTGGAAGATAATTCAGTGCTCTCTGGACCCCATATAGGTGATGAAGCCAACTGCGACCAGAATCTAATACTCTGGATGTTAAGGACTACTTTAGATCATGGTTCCGCCTCTCCACGACCGAATTTCCCTCGGGATGGTATGGTGAGGAGTAATGGAGTTCAACACCCATCGTCCCCATGGTGTCCCTGAATGCCTTAGAGGCAAATGCAGGGCCCTGGACCAAATGGAATGCCACAACCGCATATGTACCCATAAAGATCACCAAGTCTTTTTTAACAGTTGGAGCATCAGCCAACTGCTGAGGCTATACCCACAGGAATATAGATCAAGAATCTACAGCGACTAAGATGTATTTGTATGCACCATCAGGTTGAAGTGGACTGCAATGGTCTAGGTACTACTGGACACCAAGAGGGATGTCTGTGGAGGGCGTTTGATATTAGAGCCCTTTATTTGCTTGCAAATATCACAACAAAGGACGTATTGTTTCATCTGTTTGTATAGATCTGGCCATCAGAAGCGTTTCTGTAAGATTGTTACCATGGCCGAAACACCAGCATGTGCAGAAGTGACACCCTCATGCTCTGCTTTTATTTGGGCATGAGGTCTTTGTTGGGGATCACTCGATTTCCAACCCCAGGAATGGATGAGCAACGTTCTGTGCACTGATGTGGTAAGAATATTTTGTAGGGTATGCTTTTGGGAGGGACATGACTTCAGCCGAAGCCTTCACGGCAGTCAGTATTTCATTATACAATCTCGTCTGAGAACAAGTCACTGCAGCCACAGAAGCCGTAGCTACTGCTGATTTGGCTGCTTCATCAGCCAAAGTGTTATCTATAACCTGTACTCCTACACGTTGGTGGCCCAATGTATGTACTACATAGACACAAAGTAGCTTATCCTTAGGATCAGCCAACCTCCCAGACAAAGTTTTGTGTTTTTATGGTGTTCCCTTTGGAATCTCTAAACCCGTTCAGCTTCCAATGATGAAGGTAATAATTGTAGGACTGGACGCAATAGTATGAATCACAGACAATCAAAGTCAGCAATCCTGACTCTGTGTGTTCTAGTGCTAGAAGGAGGGCTTTAAGGTCAGCCAACTGAGCTGTGCAGTCCCCTAGGGTCTGAGTTTAGGTATTATGAGGGTGGAAAACTCCATCCTTCATCACTCCACTCACAGCTGCGCAAGCAGCTGAATATTGATGTTTAGTACCTACAGCTGGTTGTGCTGAACCATCAGTATAAATGACAGTATTGTATCTGTCCAGTGATAACATATCCAGAGGAGTTGGGTATTCCTGTTCATTTTGGAGATATTCCTGTGTCTGAAGTTTTGGGTCAAAGATGTAATCAACATCATTGGCGGTCAGGGAGGTAGCCCACTGAATTCATCGTGGATGTAGTGCTTTAGCATTAGGAACGCTTGCTTTAGTAACAGCCTCTATGGCTGGCACCAGGGTAACGACAATAATGGGTTTCCCTTGGGCTAGTGGCCTCTCCTTAATGACAGCCATTTGAACTGCAGTTAGAATTGTTTCTGTAGGTGCAACGCGTAGTTCTGCATTAGAGTATAAATGGGATTTATACACTATGGGCACTGTGTCACCCTCGTTAAAGGTGACATAAGTAAACCCAATGGCACCAGCAATTATTCTGATGACCAAATTTGTTTTGTTATCACATGTGTGTAAGTGTTTTGCTTTTATCATGTCCTGTTGCAATTCCCTAAGGATGCGTGTGTGTTCAGCTGACCAGTGTTTGCTAGAAAAATCTGGGTGTGTTAAGTCATAAAGGGGCTTGATATGTTGTGCATAGTCAGGAATGTATGTTCTGCCAAAATTGAAAAATCCAAGTAGTGATTGTAGCTTCTTGAGCGTGTTAGGTGGGTGCAACTGTGCACATTCTAGGAAGTGCGGGCCAGGCTCTTCCCCTCGTTTGATAGCTCATTTCCAAGGAACAATACACTGAGAAAGGATATCTTACTTTTCTTAAAGTTAAATTTGTAACCAAGGTCTGAAATTTTTTAAATGATCCAATCGACCCTGACAAGATGAATGGTGAGGTCGTTGTCTGTGAGATAGATGTCATCCACATCGGATAGCACCTCGAGATCAAGATCATGTAGTATTGATATTACACAGACTAAGAACAGTCCTGGACTGTTCTTATAGCCCAGGGACAAATGTCAAAAGCGTTTCTGTGAGCCAAATAAGAATGCACTCAGGTCCCTACTTTCTTGTGCTAAGTTTTGGCAGAAGAACCTGTTGGAAATATCCAACGTTGTTTTGTACTATTTGCACACTATATTGTTAATAAGTGCTGTGCTATGTGAATTTTGGATAGCTTATGTGCGTATATGACTGTTTAAGTGTCTGTAATCTAAGACTATTCTGAAGGAATGGCCAGGATTTGCAACCGGGAATAACGGGTTATTCAGTGCAGAGGCACAGGGCTCAATTACTCACTGGTACTCTAGCTGAGAGAGGATCTCCCTCACTGGAGCTTTTGCTTTGTGTTTACCAGGATATTGTGGCTGACGCTGGGGTGTGGGCCTGATAGGTATTATATGACAAGGAGACTCCTTGTCTCAACCTACATGATTGCGGTATAGTGCAGGAGCCTGCACTAAAGCCCAATCAACACCGTAGGCTTGGTTTACGCCTCTGGAACAAGATCAGAGAAAGAAGGCAAAACGACATCCCCTCCCATGTGGGAGCTTACGGACGTGCTCGGGTGGCCAGTCTCTTTCGGCCAAACGGATATCACAATTAAGTTCATCCCAAACTTTCACTTGAATAGCGCGTTCTATGTCTCCCTCAATTTGAATTTTTAAATCATATACCCTATCGGGTGGGAGGACGTGCCTGTCCGCTGTTTGAATTGCAATGAAATCGCTAGTTGCTGTCACATCCAGATGATCTTTCAGACTCTGGCGACATATCATTACCTCTGCTGCACTGTCTAACAGTGTCACTGCTAACGTCTTGTTCTTCAGCAATGCTCTCAAGATACTGGCATTTTTAATTGACAGTACTGCCACCTTTTTCTTTTATAAACTGTGGCTTTTGTTGTGGGGACATATCTTCTTTTTTGTCTGAAGACTGTGGCAAGCCTTTCTTTTGTTTCACGTTCTCAGAACGTCGATCAGTACGGCCCCCTTTCTTGCTACATCTCTCTGTTGCGTCCTGAAAGGAATTAGAGGGACGTGAATCAATATATCTGTCAAGCGTTTTTATACTTTCCCTCCTTTTGGAGGTCTCCGTATGTGGAGAATCTGCTTTCTTATTTCATCTATCATTAAATTGTTTTTGTTTATCCCAGCGCTTCTTGATATTTTCTTGTTTTTGTTAAGCACCATCCTTAGGGGTGGTACTTTGTATTTCAAGCTTTTTCGGTTTGGCTCACAAACTATCCCATCCTATACTAGTATAGGTGTCGGGAATAACTCTCAGTAGCTCTCTCTCTTGATCCAAATGTGGAATCTCTCGGAGACGCTGGCGTATAGCCAGTGCTACCGCTTCCCCTTTAATATTACTCAGTATTATTGAGGAGACCGCGTTGAAGTTACGCATTAGTTTCATCTAATGTGCAGCCCCGTGTTCATTCTATATTTGTTTTAACACTTCTGGTAAATTAGCAAGTGTTGGGGTACCATGTGTGGTAGTGTATATTGCAGCGAAGACTGTACCCCATGTGGCACAGTCATCCACTGATGGGACCATCCTGAAAGGCAAGCATATAGTGAGAATTCTATTTTTCTCCTGTGGTTGTGTATGGGGAAACACAGCTTCCAACTGATTTGTTTTCTGGGCTATCCCTAACGGTGTTTTCTCCTGTTCCATGGGTACTCTACCCATAATGGTATGTACTGTTTGTGGATTAATCCGAGTGGCCAATTGGTGTCCAGCAGGTGCTAGTGGTGCTGGACGCACTGGTGTTGTATTCAATGTTCGCATTATGAACTGAACTAGTCGTCTGTATAGAATTACTAATTCTAGATGTAATTTGCGCAGGTCTGCTGCCTGCACGTTTTGTTTACCTGGGTGAGGTGTGTATGTGGCAAACATAGGCCACATTGGTCCATCATTACCTAAAGGACCTAATCTCACGCATTGTATTACATGTGGTAGGGTGCCTTTGAACCAGTTCTGATGCTCTTGGTAAGTGACAGTATTTCATGATACTCGTATGCTTGGTATCGTGGAGGTACGTTTGCAATTCTATATGTGTGGAATGTGACTGACCTGCGGTTTTCCTCAGGAAAGGTGACCCAGGAGTAGAAAATTTCTGTTTGGTAAGCTTCATTAGCTGCTACTATGAATGTAACATCCCCACCCTCTTCTGTTAAGCCATATGCTACTAGGTGTAAAGGTAATGCTTGTCGAGCATTCTCAGGAGTGTCTATGGCATTAGCCATATTGTAAAATGAGTGAAGAGATGGAACACCAATTAGGTAATCCCAGTTCAGCTGAGGAGGATCTTCCCCAAGACCACGGACGTCTCCTTTTACTTAGGGTACCTGCAATATGTGGGACCGTGATAACAGGGTGTCCGTAAATTAGTGCCTAAACACTATCGCTGGTGGCGCCATGTCGTAGTGGGACTTTTACTCTAGGCAAGACTGCTGGTATAAGGATGACAGTACATATGTTTGTAGGCGACTATGCCATTCCTACAACTAAACACAACTGTCGTCCCAACCCTTCCGGCTCACAAGCAGGACCTCACCTAAACCCCAAACGGTTAAAGGTGATTTGGGCAGCCTTTACGCATGGACTCAAAAGTGTGACATCTCAGGGAACATCGTGGTTAAACGGAGATTACCCCTTTCTTACATTAACAACATGTCTCAATCACATACAGGCAATGAAGAAGATGCAGTAAAGTTTCAATAATATTTATTTAATCAAAACTGCAATCTGCGATAAGTTGCATGGGATGCAATGATTAGGATAATGAACAATGCAAGGAACAGAATTGTATAGACAAGAGTCATTAACACAAAGACCCCCACCATCTTGCAATATCACTCGATATCATGAAGTGTGCGATATGTCCTAATACCTGAGTCTGTCAGCCTAACCTCTAACCCAGAAGAGTGCTAGGTATGGTAAGACTGAACCTATCAATACCATGTCCATGAGAGGAGCCCCCAGACCTCGTTACCTTGGAATGAGGTCTCTAACTCAGACTCTGCAGGAACACGAAGACTGGGTCAGTGTCAAGGCGACATGCCGCAGCGATCGCATCTGGTCGGAATCTCTCTGCCTATGTGATAAAGTGAGAAGTATATATACAGATCTGCTTGGACCCCTGACATGGTTTAGTTCCCAAACAATAGATAACAAGGCATGCTTGGGACAGTAATTAGTATAAACAATTCCCTCAAAAGCGTGAAGAGGGAAGTACTTAACGCGAATACCTTCAGTTTGTTTATATTTGTCGCCTGATCTTGACGCCTTAGCACGGTGGCACTGATAAGGAAAATTGAAACATTGGCCAAAGTCAAAACAATATAATGCACTGTTCCTACAGAGCAATAAGAAAAAGACAGGGTGAGTACTAGGGAGTCCTATTCAATAGGAGCAAGAGTCCTCACAAACCCAAATGGGTGTCATGCTTCATCATCGGACCAGCTCCTCGTCAGACTGGCGCTGCAATGTCTGACGGGCACCACCCTTTCGGGGGGCTCTTTGCCGGAGTTCTTTTTTTGATGCCGCACTATCCCGCAGGTGAGTAGGGAGAGCAAAAAAAGGAAAAAGAAAAGGAGAGCAAGCAGATAAACAAAGAGTAAAATTGTCTCAAAAGCCCTTGTAAGAACTATCTTTATTGATACGGGCTGCAGGCCAAGATTAAAAACAATCACCAGGAGAGTGAGGTCGACGTGATGCTCGACCACTCTCAAACTGTATCAAACAAAAACGGGTAGTCAGGAACTACAAGACCCACCTCAAAATCGGGTCGACATGTTTCGCGTCTAAACGGTCCATAAAGGATCCAATGACGCTTCCTCAGGACCTAATGAAATAATGCTTCTCCAAATATAAACTCGCACTACTCTTGCCTATAACAGCTGACAATCAAAAACAAGGAGATTAGTATCGTCAGTCACTTACATAAGTCCATTTTGACCCAGTATGTCATTCCTATTCGTCGCCCCTCCCAATTTGAGACAGGACTTCATGGGATCGCGCAGACCTTAGGCCTGGTCCACCTAACACTTTGGTTAGGGCTGGCCTACGGGAGTTGCTCCGAGCGCGACCCGGGGTAAGAGCAACTCCCGTCGGCCAGCCCTAACCAAAGTGTTAGGTGGACCAGGCCTAAGGTCTGCGTGATCCCATGAAGTCCTGTCTCAAATTGGGAGGGGCGACGAATAGGAATGACATACTGGGTCAAAATGGACTTATGTAAGTGACTGACGATACTAACCTCCTTGTTTTTGATTGTCAGCTGTTATAGGCAAGAGTAGTGCGAGTTTATATTTGGAGAAGCATTATTTCATTAGGTCCTGAGGAAGCGTCATTGGATCCTTTATGGACCGTTTAGACGCGAAACATGTCGACCCGATTTTGAGGTGGGTCTTGTAGTTCCTGACTACCCGTTTTTGTTTGATACAGTTTGAGAGTGGTCGAGCATCACGTCGACCTCACTCTCCTGGTGATTGTTTTTATCTTGGCCTGCAGCCCGTATCAATAAAGATAGTTCTTACAAGGGCTTTTGAGCCAATTTTACTCTTTGTTTATCTGCTTGCTCTCCTTTTCTTTTTCCTTTTTTTGCTCTCCCTACTCACCTGCGGGATAGTGCGGCATCAAAAAAAGAACTCCGGCAAAGAGTCCCCCGAAAGGGTGGTGCCCGTCAGACATTGCAGCGCCAGTCTGACGAGGAGCTGGTCCGATGATGAAGCATGACACCCATTTGGGTGTGTGAGGACTCTTGCTGCTATTGAATAGGACTCCCTAGTACTCACCCTGTCTTTTTCTTATTGCTCTGTAGGAACAGTGCATTATATTATTAGTAACTGTTATTGGAGGGTATGCACTGGACCTTTAATTCCTCCGAATCCCTTTATTTTTTGATGACAAAGTCAAAACAAGGCAGCCATCTTAAAAGAAATAATTAAATAAATGTGCTAAAACAGAGCAGGCTAAGTAGGGTAAACGTCACTAGGTGATGGGGGCACGAGTCTGCAAGCCAACGGCTAAGCTAACTCCTGTATCCCTATTAAAACAAACTAGGATTCACCACAATATACGAGTTAAGCATAAATAGCCTAAGTAAAAGTAATACATAATGTGAAAGCCACCCAAAGTGCAGCTAGGAACATCAATTTGCAGCATTACTCGTACAAGGCTCCTTGTTGATAATAGATGGAATGCATTGCATCAGGAGCAAACAATGAGGGCATTACCAACAATAGTGCCCTGTTTTCATGGGTCAGCCGTGGGTCGTGATGAATTGCACCCCTATAAAGTTACAATACTTGGCAAATCAGCATGAAGGTTCAGGACTCTTACTTGGTATTGTCCATTCGCTTGCTTGAATTCTGTCTTTCTCTTGGCAACCAGGAAAAGGCAATGTGGAAGATATGTATTGTTGATTGGCTCTTGGTAAATGTATATATTGCATGGACTAATGGTCCTTGACTTTTTGCACACATTTTTTTGCAGCTCCTTGTCTCACATTTAGGCCCTCATCATGACATTGGCGGTAAATCCCACTTACCGCCATGCTGACTGCCGTCAACATGCCATCCCCGCCGCGGATATCCGTTCACCATATTATGATACACACACAGCAATCCGTCACTATTCAGCCACAGACACAACTCTGCCACATCAAAGATCAGTGATAAACTGGCAGTATCAAAACCCACACCGTTACACCAACAGAACTACGCCCATCACATTATAACCCACGAATCACCACAATGGACATTCAATAGCGGTAAACCATTGGCAGTACATACCGCCACGCTAAAAATAAACACACACATCCAAATCAACACTACATTGGCCAATTTAAATAACACACACCTGACACCCATACATACACACCACACCCACACCACTATCAAACACACCCATATTACCCACATCCCTTTATGACTACAAATAATTGCCAACAGAGAGAGACAGCAAGAGCACACACACAACCAGAGCCACACACCACCTACACCTCAACACCGCCCATGCACCCCACATCATGCAGCATGCCACGATTATCTGGAAGACCTTTTTTGGGTGAGTAGCACAGGGATCCCCTAGTTAGATGGAGGCACCTGAACCTGGCCTTCAGGAGGCAAAAGGTACGTTCGATAATCATTCTTGTTCAACCATGTGCCTCAGTGTAATGTTCTTCTGCCCTTGTCCTGGCATTTCTCACAGGGGTCAGGAGCCATGATAGGTTGGGGTAACCAGAGTCACCTGCAAATATCGAGGGACAACATTTAGGCACACACTATCCTATATGGCCCACACCATACCCATACACCTACATAGACTTGGTGGGAACCAGGGTTCACCTAATAGCCATACCCGGTGCATCTGCAGTTGGGCCATCATATTTGGGATGCTGCTATTCCTCAGGATAAAGGCATTGACTACTTAGCATTGACTTGGGAGATGTACTGGTCCACCAAGCACACCATCTGGACATTCATGGAGTGGAAACTCTTACAATTTCTGAAAACCTGTTCATTTTGCCAGGGGGGTGCAAAAACAATTTATGTTCCATCAATTGCCCCAATGATGTTGGGGATATGTCCCATTGCATAGAAGTCAGCCTTCACTGTGGCCATATCCTCTACCTGGGGGAAAACAATGTAGCTGCACATGTGTTTAATCAGGGCAGACAACACTCTTGGCAGCACTATTGAGAACATTGGCTGTGACATTCCTGATGCCAAACCCACTGTCACTTGGAAAGAACCAGTTGCCACTAAATGGAGCACTGATAGGATTTGCACAAGAGGGGGAATCCCAGTGGGGTGACGGATAGCAGACATCAGGTCAGGCTCCAGTTGGGCACACAGCTCCGTGATTGTGGACCTGTCACGTCTATAGGTGAGGATAATGTGCCTGTCCTCCATTGTTGCCAAGTCCACCAGGGGTCTGTACATGGGAGTATGTGTCCATCTCCTATTCATCCGCAGTGTTTTTAGTCTAAGGGATAAAAGAGTGCAGAGCCGGGCACAAACTGAACATTGGAGCTGCAACAGTACAATGCATGATGTTAATTGTAATGTATAAGTGGTATTTGTCCTGTATGTCCTATTTTGAACTGTGACACTGTTATTGTCCAGGGCCTGCACCCCACCCTGAAATGGCATCCGCCTGTCCTGTGTGGAGGGACAGGTGGAAGTGAGGTAATTCTGCTGACATTGTGCGCTGTTGCGGTAGGTGGTTGGGAACCACCGTACAACCCCTCATTGGTTAACATTGGGCCTTATAGGGTACAGTGGCCAATGGTGATGTATGCCGGCAGTGATGGTATGCACCGCTACGGACGTGACTGTCATTTTCTATCTGTTTCCTCACTTGCTACCTGACCTTCCATCGGTGAGGACCCACACTGCATGTGCTGCTGTGACGTGTGTCTGGAACCTACCATGGCTCGTGTGACTGGGGAAAGGGCCCCTGCCTTCACCTCGGCAAAGTTGGAGTGACTGGTGGATGGGGTCCTACCCCAGTACGGACTGCTGTAAGGGCCTCCAGACCAACAGGTGAGTGCACTGTGAGAACGATGCATTTTGCATGAATGCATGGAGTGGTGTGTGTGAAGGCCTCATGTAGGGGGGTAGGTCGATGTCTCCTGGGCGGCGTGCAGCTTGTGTACTGGGCCCTGGGTGTGCCAATGGCAATGTGAAGGGGTATGGTGGGCCATAAGTGTAACAGGCAGGACTGTCTGACTAATACCATATCCTGTATGTACTACCTCTGCAGGTCAGCGCCTATCAAAAGAAGGGATTATGGCATGCCAAGGACGTGTGGACCCTGGAGGTCTACGGCAGGCGAAGCAGCCACTGTCGGAAACGGTGGGAGGGCCTGAGATGCTGTACATGGAAGATGGCCGAGGCCCAGCTGGTGATGGCCTCCCAATGAGGAAGGGGTGCCCGTCGAACCCTGACCCCCCCTGAAGGCCCGCATAATGGCAGTGGCCTATCCGGAGCTAGATCAGCTCTTGAGGGCATCACAGTATCCACAAGGGGGTAAGTACAGTGCCCATGATCACAACTTATGCATGGTAGGGAGGTACCCGGGGGGGATGTGTGTCAGTGGGTGCCCCAGGCCAGGCCTGACATTGCAGAGTAGGTCCCATGTTGGGCAGGGTTTTGAAGTGATAATCCTACTACCTAGCTTGTAGACATCCACAACTGGTCAGGGCTGTGTGGGTCCCAGGTGTGCTGCATTTGGTGGTATGTGACCCTCCCCATGCCTTGGTGGCTAGCCTTATAACTGGTATTGCACTGCATAGTGCGCATGGATGTTCCCTGTGTGTGAGTGTGGTGTGTATGCCAACGGTTGTGTTGGTGCAGCCATTGACCAAGTGTATCCTTTGTCTCCCCCCTTTTTGTTTTGTCACCCTGTCCTTATGTGCATTAGCATCATCTGGCGGAGGAGTAGAGGCCCTGGGGATGGAAGGAGCTGCATCCTACAGGACCCAGGAGGCAGAGTCCACCAACAGTGAGGGCACCGGTGGGACAGAGGGCGAGGGGAGCACTGCGGCAGACAGTGGCGGGGATAACACAGACACAGATACCTCCTCCGATGGAAGCTCCCTGGTAGTGGCAGACACTTCTGTGACCACCCCTGCTACAGGTACAGCCGCCACCCCTGTACCAGCACTGCCCTCCCAGCAGCCGCTCAGCGAGCTGCCCATGCCTGCTCACCCAGGAGGGTGGGCATCTCATTTGCCCCAGGCACCTCAGACCCTGCCCCAGTTAGCCCTGCTGTCCTGAGTGAGGAGGCTATTGACCTCCTGAGATCCATCTCTGTAGGGCAGTCAACGATTGTGAATGTCATCGAGGGGCTGGCAGCCCAAATGCAACAATCTAATGCAGTCCTGGAGGGCATTCACACTTGCTTGACGGCCCAACAGAGATCTATCCAGGCTCTGGCCTCCTCTCTGATGGAAGCCATTGTCCCTGTTTCCACCCTCCCCCTCCAACTTCCTCTTCCCAATCCCATTTCCCTGAACCCCAACCTACCCCAAGCCCACAGACAGACGAGCATGCACACAAGACAATGCACAAGAGTGGCACAGGAGAACACAAGCACCACACATCATCCCACAGGCACTCACACAAACCCCATCCAGATGCAGGCATACCAACATCCACTGCGTCCCCCTCCTCCTCCTCCACGTCTCGCCCTGTTGCATCTACACTCACACCTGCATGCACTTCATCCTCATCCACTATCAGCATCACCACCACACCAAGCAGAACACACACCTTACTGGTAGACACCTCCACAACAGCCATGCAAACATCCCCTGTGTCCTCTCTCACTGTGTCTGTCAAACCGCCTCCCAAGGTACACAAGCACTCAGACACCTAATAGCCACCCACCTCACAACAGCATCCAGCCCATGCACCTGCACGCAAACACAGCAGACAGACACCCCCACAACCACTCCCTCTTCCGCCACTCCCCAACCTTCTCCCTCTTCTCCCCCCAATGCCCCTAAGAAGCTTTTCCTCTCCACCACTGACCTCTTCCCTACTCCTCCCCAACCCGTCCTTCATGTCTGGCCAGGGTGGCAAAAACCCTGGCAAGCACCTCAGCCATCCAGTCCACGAGCCCAGTAGTCTCCACTCCTACTTGTTGTGGGAAAGGATCCAGGGCAGCCTAAAGGAAAGGGTGCCTGCCCCAGCTGCTGCCTGGAAGGGCAAGGAGCCTGCCCCATGTGCTGCCAGGAAGGTCAAGAAGCCTGCCCCAGCTGCTGCCCGGAAGGGCAAGGAGCCTGCCCTAAGTGCTGCCAGGAAGGGCAAGGAGGCCACCACAGCTGCTGCCAGGAAGGGCAAGGAGCCTGCCCCAAGTACTGCAGGAAGGGCAAGGGGCATGCATCAGCAGGCAGGAAGGACAAGGAGCCTGGTGCAGGGACTCAAACGGAGCCTCGACCACCAACCATGGTTGTACAGCTGTCCAAGGCTGCAGGGGATGGGCTGGAGCTTCCCCCCCACCACCAGCAGCAGCAGCACCACCACCACCAGCAGTGGTCAGCCATCTGAGGATGGAGCCTCCCCCCACTAGCGGCTGCAGGAGCAGCACACCACTGAGCAGCCGTCACCACTGGTGGGTGGTATGTAGTCCTGCATCCATGGGCTGCAGTGCGGCCTGCCCCCTGCAAATAATGTGGGTACGACACCCAGCTAAGAGACTGTGACCTTGCACTCCCCAGGATGAGAAGCATAGCGCACAATGCCCCCTCCAGAACCAGGGGGTAAGACACCCACCAAATCCAACCTCCCCAGGATCAAGAGCACAGGGCACGATGCCCCTCCACAACCAGTGGGTAACACACCCACCAACCCCAGCCTCCCCAGGATCAAGAGCACAGGGCACAATGCCCCCTCTAGAACCAGTGGGCAAGACACCCACCTGAGAGACTGTGGCCTTGCCCTCCCAGGACAGAGCACAGGACATGTTGCCCCCTCCAGAGCATGTGGGCAAGTCACCTACTTGAGAGACTGAGGCCTTGCACTCCCCAGGACAAAGCACAGGACATGTTGCCCCATCCAGAGCATGTGGGCAAGTCACCCACTTGAGAGACTGTGGCCTTGCACTCCCCAGGACCGAGCAAAGGGCATGTTGCCCCTTTCAGAGCCAGTGGGCAAGTCACCTACTTGAGAGATTGTGGCCTTGCACTCCCCAGGACCAAGCACAGGGCATGTTGCCCCTTCCAGAGCCAGTGGGCAAGTCACCTACTTGAGAGACTGTAGCCTTGCACTCCCCAGGACTGAGCAAAGGGCATGTTGCCCCCCTCCAGAACCAGTGGTGTTGTTCCATCTGCCGGCTGAGGTGCCCCCCGTTCCCCGTCCCCCTGTGGTCCCTGCCTATTTTCCAACTGATGTTCTCTCCGTGTTGGTGCAGGTGACAAGTGGGGCCTTGGACTTTAGCCTGTGGCCCACGCACAATATGGGCTGGGCAGTGTCCCTTGAACTGTATATATGTATATACCATTACATTGCATTTCATATTTCTACTGTGTTGTTATTATTACACTCACTTTTGCACAATCCTGTTGTCCTCGCATAATTCCTCAGGGGTACGTGGTACATATGTCTTATTACTGCAGCTGTATGTGTGTATGGTGTGGGGGGTGGGGGTCTGTGTTGTGTGTGTGTGTGTCACTCTCTTTTTCCTCCCTCCCTTCCCTGTGTTCTAGGTGGCTGTACTCACCGTGGTCGTCTTCTCCATCGTTGGTGTTCATGGTGGAGCAGGACGTAGAATATCATTGGGAATATTTGAAGTTCAGGCTCCATGGCACCGTGGTTGTTCCTTGTGTCTCCAAAGGTGAGTCCTTTCCCTTCTGAGGTCTGTTTCTGCCAGGCTTTTGATGTCATTGGTACTGCCCGGAAAAGGTGGCCGATTGATGTGTCTTAATATGGTGGGTGGAACATTGACTTCCGCGTGGCTGTAGGCGCCTACCACCGTGGTGGCTGTTGTATCCGCCCTGGCGGTCGGTGTGGTAAAGTGGCTGTCTGTCTGAGATCTCACCGCCATGGTCATAATTTGGCGGTAATTACCACCGGCCTGTTGGGCATCAGGGTTGTGATGTGGGCCTTAGTGTACTCTCGTGATTGGAGTTCACCATCACTGCTACCTTGATTTTGTTTCTGTACTTTTTCCATAAATCACCATGACCCGGGCATGAGGGTCAAGTCAGAATTCCTTATTAATTAATTCTGATTTCATGGACATGACTGTCACTTCGGTTCTGAGCCAATTACACACATCACTCAGTCCCTAGCATGGGGTCGTCATGCATGGCAGATGACATGTGCAGACAGTATATTCCCTTATTAATATTTCTTTCAATTTGTTCCTATTTCTTTTCCTTTCTTTTTTCTCCATTCATCTGTTTTTCTTTTTCCCATACTGGTGTCTGCATAGCTGAATTCTTTGGGGGCAGCTATGTGTTGCCAGGCATACATTCTATCATCCTGATAAGGATCCTTATGTTTATGTGGATCAAAACATCATTGAGAAAAACACTCTGACCCTTTTTTACATATGGAGTTAAATGTTGGGTGCAGCAGTAACAGGTTTCATTGTTCTTCGACTTTTGTTTGCTTGAATATGGTATGTGCCTGTAAAAATGCACCCTGGGAAGGGTATTACCCTTACATCTAATCTAACCCTATAAATAAAATGATGTTTGTTATAAAACTGATCTTAAGCTCCCTGGGATATATTTATATCCACAGTGTATTTCCTTCTACTTACTCTATCCTTAGAGACCTCTGTTCCTCAAAGCCCACTAATACCCATGGCCCGAACTATCCTTGGATTTCCCTTGTTCCTTTAAAGCAGGATATGAGCAATTGAATGATTGCAAGGGATTTCTTTGATTTCTCCTTACTACTTACATTAGCGGGCAGTGCCTTCTTTCTCCTCGTTCTGTCTCTTGTTTCCACTATATTTTCCTATATTTGGCCTACTTTTCTACAGCAGGGCCATATTTAGCAGTATTTTGGGTCACATGCCATTATATAATGACAATTATATTAAAAAGATATTGGAGGGCCCCTCACTTTTTTCTGAAACTGCAGAAGTTACTCAGCCAGCCATTTCTAAAATGATGTTTGTCATAAAACTGATCTAATGCTTCCTGGCATATATTTATATCCACAGTGTAATAGCTTCTACTTACTCTTTCCTTAGGAACCTCTGTTCTGCAAAGCATACTATTACTCTTGGTCCCTAACTATCCTTGGGTTTCTCTTGTTCCTTTAAAACAGTATCTACAAGATACAACACATTCCTGTCCTTTTCCTCTGCGCTGGGACATAAATTGCTGCCATGCACCAACGCAGGCACCCATGCACCATGGTGCAAGGATTCCTGCATTGCGGGGATGATTCTTTATTTTTGCAGGAAGGGACACCTCCAGGTGTTTTCCTGCATGTGTGCCGCACAATACAGCACACATAGAAGGAGAAATAAATGGGGAGAAATAATGCTATGTCTCCCCGTTGCCCACCCTTGTGCCACCCCTGGGGTGGTATAGGAAACTGACGCATTCACCAGGCTTTGCGAAACCTTGTAAATTTGGGAATACATCAGATTCCATGGACGTTGCATGAGAACACCCACAGCAATACCCATGGAACGCCCCTTTCAAGCAGAGTAATGCATGAAAGGGGGCCATATGCACAAGGTCATGTAAAGCCACACGGGATTTAGACACATTATGTCACACGGGATTTAGATTTCAGTGGACGGGATATCCAACACTTTTGTGATGGAGTAACCCATCCCTTGAGTTGTAAACCAGACCTTTACTCTTTTCTTGCTGCATGTGAGTTACGTTTATGTCAAATCTTTGTGCTTTTTCCTTTTGATTCTACTATTTTGTGCTCAAATTGCTTGTGTTACAGTAGAGCAGCTACTGTGTCCTATCTTTGGTTTGAAAAGGATAATTTGTATCATTTTGGCAGCGAGAGGTTAAAAGTTCCTATTGCTTGACAATTTTTCACTTTAATTACTTGATTTATTTGCTTATACAGGAAAGGGACAGACACACCGGTGAGGTAGCTTTTGCTTGTATATTTTGATTCTTGGTTTCCCTGTGGCAGCACGCCAGGAGCAATGGGCTCAGGGTTTAGGCCTTTTGTTTCATCTGTTATAGAGATTGTGTTTGATAATGGGTGGAGTGCTTTTGCTCTTTATCTGCTGACATTTGTATCTTGTTTTTTTGACCTATCAAATGCTTCTTATTTACTTTATGTTTGCCATTCATTAAATGTACTCATCTATGATTTGGGGTGGAAATGTTCTCATAATGTCTGGGAGAAAGAAAGAAAGTTTGAAGTTTATCTATGTTATACATAGTTCTGTCTTTAGGAGAACCCAGGTCAAGCACCAGCAACAATCCCTTGCACAAAAAGTCACTTAATCAACCTGTGCTTAAACCTGGGTCACTTGGCAGAAAAAGCAGTCAGGCTTAACTTAGAGGCAACATGTACAGTAATAATGCATCACACAACCAGAGTAAAATGAAAATACCACACAAGAAACAAGTTAAACTACTTTAGGAAAACAGAGAACATTGTAAAAAATATCATGTACCAAAACAACAAAAATCCAATCTGTAAAACCAGAGAAATGCAATTCAAAGCTTTAGGTAAAAATAGTACCTAGAAGCCAAAAGCACCAACTGCAGTTATCCTTTTGCACTGGACCAAGACAAAGTTCTGGCCAACTGCTTTGGAGCGCGGGACAGATATAGAGACCAGTTTAGCCTTGCTGACAATTATTCCTTATGTCCTGATGTGAGGCTTTGCATTGCTTTCTGTTGGTTCCGATGAGGAGTGCTGAGGACTGTGATGTGAAGTCCAGCATTGATTTGCGTCATGCTGCATCAGTTGCGATGAGGCCGCCAATCAGGAATTTCAAAGCAAAGCCTGTTTCGAGCTGCATCACATTATGGCAGTTTCAATTAAACCCCCCAATTAGGCAGAGAGGTGCTCACAGTTCAGGCACTGGCCAAGCACTCATCCTCAATTTCTCACCAAAGTGTTCCTGCCCTGAATTTGTGGTTTCCAAGTTGTTTTAGATCAAAGGGGATTTCAGTTGTTTGTCAGTATGCCTTTTGGTGTCTGACCAGATATTTTGGGGGGGTTTGGAGTTGGCAGTCAGGAATATCTTGTCCCAGACTGATTTACAGCTTTACCCTTCCACACATCACATTGCACTATTGCATGTTTAACCCCATTCAACATTTTTCATCTACTCTTAATGCATCAACACTAGGTAACGCATTACAGAGGTAACTACCGCTTTACCACCCAAAACTTAAAAGGGTGAGTTTACCTCAGAAATGGTATAGAATGCTGGTTGAGCTTAGAAGGTGGGGGTACTCATCTTCATATAGGAGATGCATTTAACTGATTTGGAAAGTAACAATCTATAACAAAAATGAAAAGGGTCCCTGTACAACACTTCATACTTGGCCTTCTCCAAAGGAACTTCTATGTGGTTAAGACTTGAGGTCCGGTTCAAGACTGATGGCACATGGATAGACCCTAACGGATGTTGTGTGCTTCTCAAAGGGTGGCTAGATGGCCGTCCACTGATACTTGGCAGTGTTTATTCACACAATGTTCTATAACATCTTTTTTTCTGGAGATCCTGTCCCACATCCGTGCTGACTGGGTGTCTCCGCCCTGGATTCTTGGAGGAGCTCAGAATGCAGTACTGGATACAAGTCTCAATCATTCTCATCCACCGCTCCCCAGTGGCCCTGTTGTGCATGCTTCTAGAACCCTGACTGCATGGCTGCATGACTGGGGACTTATTGACACCTGGAGAGGGAAAATCCCAGGTGTGCTAGAACACTAATTCTACTCCCTCCCCACAATCTCCATGTCAAATTAGACCATATGTTCTGAACAGTATGCCTGCACTCAAAGGTATATCATAGAACTTCTAGTGGATTATGGTCAGAAAAGGCTTTATCAATATAAGTGATCTTGGAGTGGGGATGGATCCCTACTCTGATCTCAACCTGGAAATTCCAACTTTTTTGGCTGGAAGACCTTCCTACTGAAGAAGAACTCAGACAGGCTTTACATTATTATTTTCAGGATAATGAAAATACTGTCTACTACTCACTCCCTTAGGTCTTCAAATTGGTCACCTGATGGTAATGTATCAGTGCTACCAATTGTACTTAGGATGAGATGTAACAAGTTCAAAATCACCTCATTTATCTGGAATGCATTGCCACTAACAACCCAGCGCAGCTGACCTGTGTGAGTGACGAGCGTGCAGCACATGTTGCCCTGTTGGAGTGGCTTCTTTGTTTTGACCTGGCTGTCCATGCAGGAAAAGTCCATGATGAGGGGAGCAGAGCTGATCGCCTGATGGTGAGATGGTGTGGCTTTGTACCTGCTCCCCCCAACACCCACTTTTGGCTATTAGATCCCAAGGAGGCATGATGGTCAATGCATAGAGTGCAATTAACAAAGCCTACAGGAAATACTATGGCCATTTATGCCATGCACTATTGGACAGATTAGACTCTGCCATGGATGATTTTGTGTGTGCTATTACCATTCCCTGCATGCCGCATGAGGTGGCAGAGGGAATGGAAGCCTGAATATTGGAGCAAAAAGTCTGGCAGGTCATTCATTTCCTAGCCAGGAATAAAACACCTGGTTCTGCAAATTAAATTTTATGTAGACTATGAATCACTCTTAGTCCCTTGGCTAATTAAGCTCTATAATGCTGCAAAAGTGCCTGGTCAACTCCCTTGCACAACTAATCAAGCAGTGGCCACTTCTATCACCAAATCTGGATGGGATCCCTTGAATTGATCTTCCTAAAGACAACTTACCAAACTAAACACTGATTACAAAATCGTCCACAAAATTTTACCCGTAGCTTCCATTGCTGGTGCATACATACCAAAATGGTTTTATTCTGAACTAATATACATCCCTCACCATCATCTGCTTTTACCATATCTTTTACAAGGCCCCTATTGACTATCCCGACTCATCATGTATAACCCTTGACTTCAAACAATCTTTCTACACATTCGACTGGTAGTACCTCACACACGTTCTCGGAGCTTCTGGCCATAGGAGGCAATTGATTGACTGGATCCAGGTTCTTTACCCTGCACCCACAGACAGGGTAAAAATCACAAGAAACATCTGAGGCTGCTATATTGTGACCAAGGGCATTAGAGAGGGGTGCCCCCTGTCCCGCTTTTTGTTTGTCCTGGCTATATTGGCCATAGAGCCATTGGATATGTGATTCTAAGAACAAAGACAGCCTGGAGAATCCCAGGAGAGGGGAGTGTTCTGCTATATTTTATATACTGACAACATGCTCCTGTATGTTTGTGACATGGCTGCTGACCTCAGCACTATAACTGACGCCTTAGCCCATTTTCACAGATTGTCTGGACTGTGAGTCAACCCATCAAATTCACAGTTCTTTCCAGTCTGAGCTATGGGTCTGGAGTGACAAATAATCGTGGGAGACAGCCACTATCATGGGTGCCCATTACCTTCTATTACCTAGGGATTAACATTTATCACTCTCAGAATTATCTTTTAAATGGGAACCTTGGCAAAGAAATGAGATCCCTGAAGGTTCAGACTACCTTTGTTGCTGCCACTCACGGTACCAGGCCTAGTTGTGAATGCAAAAATGGTAATGCTCCGTCTTCGGTTGTATTACTTTGACAACTTCCCTATGCTAATACCATCACCCTATTTTTAACAAATGGACTCTATCAACATTAGTCAGTCAGTCAAACAAAGATCTTTATTCAGCAATTGCCATAAAAGTACAAACAAATTCACAAATCTTAAAAGCAGGACAATAAGATAAGAAAAAATTAAAAAACACAGCGCAAATAGCATAACATAAATAAATTACCTAAATAGCCCAGTTTCATCTTGTCCAAAATCCCCTTTGACAGAAAAAAAACATATACTATTGTTCAGTATAGGGAAAGATGCGGAAGACATTGTAACGCGAAGGGTTAATTAGCTTGAGCAGTGTAGATGAGTGTAATGCCTGTTGAAACTCCCTCCCAGACATCGTGGAAAAGTTCATGATATTATTTTCAAGCTTGTTTGTGTAGAAGACTCCGTCTCAACCTTGAGAACGAGAGTACAGGGAGAAGATGGAATGAAAACAAAGGCTGGAGAAAAGCAGAGCAGCCAAGTACTGTTAACATAGCTAGAACATGCCAGAATGAGATAGAATCCAAGCTTCGAGTTATTTAAGCACTGAAGTGTGGGTGAGGGATTTGGAAGCTCGCAGATGGAATTGTGGAAGCTGCCATGGCCCAGCGCTGCCTCCCTGTTTGCTCGTGGTGCTTGAGGGGGAGAGAGGTCCAAGCAGGCGGTAGAGGGCTCCCCAGCATGTCGTGGATTAAGTTAAGTTTCCACACAGGGATAAAATACCTTTTTTTCTCTGCTCTATTATTATGACTGATTATTTATGCCTGCACTGTGTTTATAACCTGAAGTATTCAGCTTGTTTATATTTTGCTTTCTAAACCTATTAGTGTGAACTGCTACAATAACTGAAACATGCATTTTGGTGTGCAGTAAATCAAAGCTTATCTGAAGTATTCAGTTTGTTTATATTTTGCCTCCTGAACATCGTAGTGAGAGCCTGCTGCAGTAATTGAAACATGCATTTTGGTGTGCAGTAAATCAAAGCTTATCTGAAGTATTCAACTCATTTATATTTTGCTTCCTGAATATCGTAGTGCGATGCATTTTAGTATACAGTTAATCAAAACTTATATCTGTCAATGAATTATTTGCCTATATATATATAAATAGATGCTTTTCATTGCTATTCTTATTCTACTATTGTTAATGTGCTAAATGCCTACATTTTACCTGCAATTCTAGTAAAGCTAAATTGTATTTATAATTGGCGTGTGGTCCTTCATTGAGTGTCCTTATTGACTTATACCGAACAGGTGTCAACCAGTCACCTGGATAAGACAACTATGTACAATTATGGTGCCACTTAAAGTATACAAATTTACAATAATTCTTATCACAGCATTTTCTAATGTCATAAAATAATAAAATATAATACTGATCCTAAAATATAATAAAAATCTTCACTCCATATAAAAACGAAAGGCTATCTTAAACGACATATAAAATTCAGACAAAAAATAAAAGATAACAAAAATAATTTACAGAATATTAGTACCGATTCCTAATAACCATAGAAGATCTAACAAAATTCAGTACATGATAACAAATTTTTGTTTCTGGCAATTTCTGTAAATATGTCAGGGCTTCCTTATAATGAATAGGTCTTAATTTTCGTAAAATGGGTCAGATAAAATCATTTCTAAGGGTAGCATAAAGAGAACAAAAAAGAAGAAAATGAGAAGTACTCTGCTTTGATCTAGCATCACAAGGACAGGGTGGTAGTTCTTTTTGCCAAATACACTGATTAGGGAAGGCCACCTTGGAATGAATCAAATTCAATCTAAATAGAATTAAAAGAGAATATATTTTTGGACATGAGAGCCAAATCAAATAGGGTTCCATATGTGAGGCCGTGATGAATTGAGCATAAGAATCAAAAGTTTTCAGTTTCAAAGAACTATAGAGTCTTAAATCTAAAATATACTCAGCATGACATAATTTCAGCAAAGGTCTTGCATTTGTAGTTAATGATTGTGGTTCTTCAAACATATACCTAAGCCCCAGTTTTTCAAAAGATGTTTGCAGATACGAAAGCCAAGGCATCCTATTTGAATTGGCCAACTGTAAACATTCAGTAATACATTCCTGCACAAGATCTGCCACTGGATTCGACCAGCAGCTAATCCACAGCAAGAGAGGGGCAATAGAGACCGTGTCCTCTAAAAAACATTGGCCCACTTCCTCGTGACTAATGATGTTTGCTATACACTTAGGTATCATCAATAACGTACAAATACATTTATTCTCAACACGTTGGAGAGTGGGTACTTTGGTATAACCCCAGACACCTGCCCCATATAAGGCAGCTGAAACACACTTGGAGTTATAGAGCGTTACAATCTGTGAAGAGGGTTTATAGCCCAGTTTGCAGGGAAAACTGAATATCGCTTCGATATTCCTTACCATTTGCTGAGTCTTAAAATTAAGGTGGGTACTCCATAGCATGGAGGAGCTCACATGTATACCTAAATTACAAAAATGATTTACCTTATTAATGATATTGCCCCCCATAGTAAATTGTTTGGACTTAGTATTTCGGGGGCCACATGTCATAACAAATGTCTTAGAATAATTAACTTTCAAATCAAGATCCAGCATAAAATTTAAAAAAAGATTCATCAGACCTTGTAAGCCATTTGCAGTACGAGCAATTAGTACGGCGTCGTCTGCGTATAATAAAGCTGGGAGCAATCTCTGGCCTACCTTTGGTACATCCTTCCCGTATTTTATCAACAGGTCGTAAAGCCCATTTATATAGATCAAAAAAAGAAAAGGGGCTAAAATACATTCCTGTCTTACTCCCCTAGTTGAGGAAATAGGGGAGGTTCTCTGACTAGATGGACCAAACTGAACTGACACCTTTAAATCCGTGTGGAGTCGCTTAATAAGCTCCAGCAGGGTTGCATTATATCGCAGGGTTTCCATAATTTGCCACAGCTTCTCTCTGTTTACCAGATCAAAAGCGCTATTTAAATCAATAAATGCCATGTGAATAGACTCCTTTTTGGCAGTTAAGTACTTACTAAGAATGGGATGCAAGTTTAAGACTTGCTCAATAGTGCCTAGAGCTGGACTAAAACCAAATTGAATTGGAGATAAAATCTGTGCCCCTGTCACCCAATCCTCCAGGCGAGATAAAATCACACTGCCCAGAATCTTGGCCATAGAATCAATAAGAGATATTGGTCTATAACAGGAAGGATCCTGTCTATTGCCCTTTTTAAATATGGGAATGATAGTTGCCAATTTCCATGAGGAGGGTATATTACTTTTAACAACGCTTCTTAGCACATTTGTGACTAAGGGGCCCCAAAGGTTAGGCATAGATTTAAAGATATCAACAGGAACTCCATCAGGGCCAGGAGCCTTCCCTTGCCCGATTAATGGCTCCCAATGACCTCATGAAGATCAAATGAAATATCTAAAACATTTGTATTTGAGTCTACATTAATCTATTTAGTAATATTATCCTCCTTAATCGAGACATCATTGTCAGGATAAAATACTTTCCCAAAATTATCCAACCATACATCCTCTGTAATAAGACAATCATCAACCTTGATATTACTATCTGAAAAATATGAATGATTTACCACCCTCCAAAATTTTGACGTGTCCTTCAAGTCAGAGGCAGCCAAAAGCTCTTCCTATGCCTTAGTCCTTATTTCTAATTTCCTTTTTTTCCAAACTGGCCTTATACTCGGCCCTAGCTAATTTAATTAAATAACGAGAAGGAGGAACTATTTTAAGGGCTTCTTTTAATTTTTTATGAGCAGCTGAACATGCGGAATCAAACCATCTGTGGGCTGCCGGACCCAGGGAGGGCCTATCCACCACCAAAGCATGCGAAATAACATTGCTTAGAAGTTCAAATTCTTGGACTATGTGGTCATGGTCTGACTGCTGAGACAAACAAATGTTGATAGAATCTAAACTAGTTCTTATAATTTCCTGATTAAATAACATTAGATTTATTTTATTCCATTTCAGGCGTAGGCCAAAATTTGAATGGAAAGTGGTATTTCTACTCGGGCTCTTATCCTTAGAGGTCTGGTTAATATTTAAATCTAGTTTGATACATAAACTAGCACAGTGAGGAATAATCTTAAAATCACAAATTAAATGATAATCTGGGGAACCGATAAGAATGAAATCAATGATGCTCCCCTTTGAGCTCCCTGTAAAGGTAGGGATATTTAAAGCATCTAGTGCCGCTTTCTCCATTACATGTACCAGATCAAACTTACATAGGAAAAAACTCAAAGCTTCTCCTTCAATGGAATGAATAAAATGGGTTGACGACTCTCTACCCTCAGTTGGGATTGCACACAGTTCTGGGAATTCCTGACAACATAAGGGAGTATTAAAATCACCAACCCAGAAAACAACTAAATCTTCATCCTGCAATTCGGTGGATGAGTCAATAAAATCTGCTACGTCCTCTAGGTTTCCCTTGAGGAGACCTTGCGGAACATTATTATAGAAATTTAAAATCAAAATGCCTTTACTTCCCCTAATAGATAATAGCACTAGCATAAAATAGGGTGAAGACCAAATTAAAGACACCTTCAATAATGGTAGTCGTAAGGAGACAAGAACTAAGAGACCTCCACGTGCCCTTCCCATTGAGGAAGTTAATGCCGGTTGATAGAAAGATGAGTACCCATCCAAGAAAAACGTATCTTTTGACTAAATCTCTTGTAAACAAATTATGTCTAAAGATGATATGAGACTCGTCCAAATCAAGTTATTTATTTTGGATCGAGGCCCCGCAATGTTCCAACTGATCAATGTTATAGGTTTGGATCCTAAACATAATACCAATTTATTGATATTTTTAAAGGGGGAAGTATCAAATAAGATTTCACTTTCTTCCTGTATAGGTTTATCATGGTCGTCATCAGCCATTTGTCTCTGCAGGTTTTTAGATCCCAGGCTTGCGGTAACCATGAGTCAATCATTCTCATCAAGAGAATTAAGAACCATGAAACAATTACTAGTAGGAACATTTACCTGAAGATGTGGCCTGACTTGGACCTAACCGTGATTACTAGGGTCAACAGTAGAATGTTGTGGTGGAAGGGAATGATCATAAAGGTGGCACAGTGAGTGTATTTGAATCCCATTTTCTGACCTATTACAAGAATCTGAGTTAGTTAATAGATAATCAACTGAACAGGGGTTAGCAAAGTTAATTACGACACAATCTCCATCAACCACTTTTCTTAGATAGCCAACCTGCTTAATTCTGTGCGCCATAAGGATCTTATTGTTTGGATGATAATTAGATTTCAATTTAGATTTCAACCAGTGGGCAGACTTCCTAATTAGAGCTTGTGTATCTTCCTTTTTATTATTATCCAAAGGAGGCACATTTGTTAACACCAGAACATACGGAGTACAATCAGGAGGTAAGTGCAATGGTTCTGCGTGATTAATAGAATTACTAAAAAGGGGAGGGTTTGACCCAGAGGAATAGACTTCCTTAGACTTTTCTTGAGGCAAATCGCTCACAATATTAACTTGACCGAGAGTGACCAAAGGGTTGGCCGAAGGTATACCAGATCCTTGAGGTGACAATATAGGTAATAGATTATCTTTTTTACCATTTCATGACTATATACTTTTTCCATACTTGATAAACCTAAATTAAATGACCGTGAAAGAGTGCTAATCACATTGTTACACAAGTAATCAAGTCTATTGGTTATCATGGTAATAAGTTTCTCCTCTAGATTTACACAAAAGGATTTAGGAATAGAATCTATTGTGCCCAGTGAAATCACTAGGAATATCCTTATTCTCAAAGTGTTCATTGGTTAAAACCAAGACAACTGGTTCATTGGCACCTGTTGCCGGTGAAATATGGATTCTCTTTTTAGGGCCCAAGGCCTTTTTATATTCTTGGACTTTTTACCCGCTCTCCTCTTCTTCAGTGGGGGGGAATCTACCTGGGAACATTCCAGGGATGAATCAACGCTTAAAATAGAAGTTTAAATTAGATCATGGGGGGGCATATCACCGTAAATAGACAGAGTAATATTGGTAGACGAAACCAACGGAAGTGACCCAACCTTTGGATTAGTAATTACTTGAACGAGGGGCTCCAGTGGGGGCTGCTGAGCAGATTTTTGAACAGCCCCAATCCTTTCTCCGACTTGCTCCAGTTCTGATTCAATGGCCCCGATTACAGAAGATAAATAGCTGGTAATTGAGGGTTGGACTGAAGAGCCCAGCCCACCTCCCCCCTTTGAAAGGCTGTTCTTTCTTTTCCCCATTTTAATGTAACAGTAAAGATGTTAGAGGTGGGGCCCAGCCCAGCCTTTTCCTGTCGATGACGGGCCCGGGCGCCGCCCGCTCGCGTCCCGCGAGGTGGGAGTGCAAACAAGGATTTAAAGGGGCTCTGGGTCCCGCCCCCCTCACCAGCCGCAGTTCCGGCACTTCCCGCGAAGCGGGAGCGCAAACAAGGATTTAAAGGGGCTCTGGGTCCCGCCCCTCTCACCAGCCGCAGTTCTGGTGCTTCCTGCGAAGCGGGGGCGCAAACAAGGATTTAAAAGGGCTCTGGGTCCCGCCCCTCTCACCAGCCACAGTTCCGGCGCTTCCCATTAGTCTTATTTGGGACATTGGCCAGGTCTAAACTGCTAGAATTTGGGTTTGCACCCTGTCCAATTAGGGACCCTCACTCTAGTCATGGTAAGGGAGTCACACAGCTAAGATAACCCCTGCTTACCCACTTGGTAGCTTGCCACTAGCAGTCTGGCTCATCTCAGAGGCAATGTTTAAAGCATTTGTACACACACACAGTAACACAGTGAAAATACCACAAAAGTACTCCCTACCAGTTTAGAAAAATATCCAGTATTTATCTGAGAAAAACCAAAACAGCAAACATCCAACATGCAGAAGTAAAGATACACATTTTCAAAATATGAAATCTTAGTATATCTCTGAGAAACACAATTGCTCCAACCGGATCTATCACAGCGTCTTGACAGGGTTGCTTCCAACAGTCAGATGCCACTCATGAGGGAGTGTGGGATGGTCACAAAGTCGCACGGACCCCGGGTACAGTACCTTGGAAAACGATGAGTAAACAAACATGTTGTGTGGAATCAGGGAGGTTAATTTTCACTGGAGCTGCTAGCCATGGAGGGTGAGGCATCGGTTCATTACGGTTCCAGAGGTGGTGATGCAGCCTTGGTGGTGAGGCATCGGTTACTTATGACAAGGCCAGGTCAAGGAATCCAGCACGTCAAGACCTGAGGTGTCCACTTTGATCACACCACGGGGCCACAGGTGCTGCAGCAGACTTGGGTGTCACAGACGTCAGTGACAAGGCACTTGGAACTCACTTGGGACCACCGTACTGGGACTTCAGAGGGGCTGCAGCAGCATCAGGCCTGTATTGCAGGTCATGGTCATTGTACTCAAAGGCGACCGCGGCTCCAGTCCAGGAAGTGGCACTGAGGCCCTGATTTAAGCCAAAGTGGCGCAGCACGGTGCCACACCAGAAATAGCAGCTCTGGGTTGCTGCCACCTTTGAAACCCAGGAATGTGCCGTAATTACAGGAATACAACACAGTCCTATGTTTCCCCCTGCACCAGTGCTAAATTAAGCTGCCTGCGCCAACGCAGGCATCCATGCACCATAGTGCAAGGGTGTCTGAGTTGACAGGATAGATTGTTTATGTGCAGGAAGATGTCCCTTCCTGCACATGAACATATTATTATGGCGATTTGGCACTTCTATGTGTGCTGCAAAATGCAGCACACACAGACGTACCACAGTGTCATTTCGGAAAGATTGTTTATGTGCAAGAAGGGACACCTTCCTGTACATAAACAATCTTCCATGGCATTTTGCTTATTCTTTGTGTCCTACAAAATGCAGCACACATAGAAAAAGCAAAAAGCAAATCAGAATAAAAGCATTCCTCCTCAATTTGCATGCTAACGCCACCCCTGGGGTGGTGCTAGTTTTTGGTGCTGTCTCAGGTTTAAGACAACTTGTAAATATGAGGCAGCATCAAAAACAATGGCTGTTGAGGAGGAACGCCCACCACTGCACACACTTCTGACGCAGAAAACGGTGTAGGAGGGGCCCATATTTACAAGGCGACATAACGCCACGAAAAGTGGCATTACACCTTACTTGTAAATATGGAGCAGTGGTTAGCGCCATGAAAAGTGATGCTCTGCTGGTGCTAGGGGCTGTTAAATCTGCACCTGAGTCAGAGAGTGGTGCCAGTTCCAAAGTTGCTCTGGAGTCACTGGGCTTAGTTTCTTCTTGGTTGCACCAGATGCCACTTCGAAGAGCCCTGGAACTGGATTTGGCACCGCTTGGCAAGTTAGGCCTCTCAGCAAGAGAGCCCAGGCCCTGGCAGATGAAGCCTTTGATGGCCCTGTGTCTTCTTCACAGGAGGCAAGCTCAGTTGAAGCCTGTGGAGAACCTTGGAAAGCAAGATCTAGAAATCCAAACCAGTCATTTTACTCCTAGGACAGAAGCAGTAAGCAGTAGACCAGCACAGCAAAACAACAAGCAGAGTGCTAGTCCCTCTTCCAGCATCCAGGCCTTCCTCGCAGAATGTCCTCAATCCAGAAGTGTTCTAACTATTTGGTGTCAGAGGTCCAGTACTTTTAACCATTTATGTCTCTGAAGTAACCAAACATCCAAGAGAAGTCTTTGTAGTGCACAAGACCCTGCTTTTCCTGCCTTGGCCATAGACACACTCCTGGGGTTTGGAGACTGCTTTGTGTAAGAACAGACACAGTGCCATTCAGGGGCAAGTGTCAGCTCCTCCCATCACTCTAGCTCAGAAAGACCCATCAGTTGGGTGATGGGCCATCAAGCTATGCAGGGCACACCTCAGCTCCTTTTGTGGGTCTGTCTAGAGCGCATGCACAAACAACCCAACTATCATCCTGACCCAGACACGTATTCCACAGACAAGCAGATGTACAGAATGGTTAAGCAAGAAAATGCCCACTTTCTAAAGGTGGCATTTTGAAAGCTACAATTCAAAACCAACTTCACCAAAAGATGTACTTTTAAATTGTGAGTTCAGAGACCCCAAACTTCAAATCTTTATCTGCTCCTGATGGAAAAGTACACTTAAAAGGTATTTCAAGGCAATTCCTATGTTACCCTATGGGAGAGGCAAGCCTTGAAATAGTGAAAAACGAATTTAGCAAAGGTTCACTATCACAAAATGTAACCAATACCATGTAGTACTTTTTAAATACACTGCACCCTGCCTATGGGGCTACCTTGGGCTTACTTTAGGGGTGACTTACATGTAGTAAAAGGAAGGCTGGGTCTGTCAAGTGGATGCACTTGCCAGGTCGAAATGACAGTTTAAAAGTGCCCACACAAACAATGCAGTGACAGGGCTGAGCCATGTTTACAGGGCTACTCATGTGGGTGGCACAATCATTGCTGCAGGTCCATTAGTAGCATGATTTAAAGGCCCTGGGCACACCTGGTGCACTGTAATAGAGACTTACTAGTAAATCTAATATGCCAATCAAGGAATAACCAATCACAAATACAATTTACAATATTATAAATGGTAATAGTGGAATAACAATCACACTTCCTGTCCTGTAGGCATAGACAATAGTGGACAATGTCAAATTACAGCAACTCGAAAAGTTAATATTCGGTGCATGTTGGTAAATAGGCCCTACTACCAAAGTCCTGGTAGTCAGTGGTGTCCGAGGGATTCATTGAGCAATATGAATACATAAAGTACTAAATGCACCCCACACATTGAGTCCAACAAATAATTTTGAAATTCCCCAAAGTAAGAAAACATAGAAACCAAAGGAAGTTCAAATTCTTTATTATGTGTGACATGATCAATTCTTCCAACTTAACACATTCTTTACAGCCAAAGGGTTTTGCCAGAAGTATGACTTTTTCAAGGCTGTTAAAATATATGAGAAAAAAACCTGTAAAATGTAAATCAAACTTGATGACAAGAATCAGTCTATGTGTACCATGTCAGAACAAAATCATAAGCCCAGAGGGTCTTTCAAAAGAGCTGTGCCAAAAAAAAGAAGTCAATACCCAAAGAATCAGCGACACCCTTGTGCAAAGGAAGGTGAAAGCAAGAAAATTTATGTATAGCCATGCGTTTAGAAAGGAAACATAATGGTGTGTGAACTACAGAGTGCAGACGTCAGCATTCTAGTGCCAATAAAGAAGTGAGCAGGAGAATGAGTATAAACCCAAACCATGGGAAAGGATGTCACATATACACAAACAAGGAAAAGATGTAAAACTGACCTAATATCAGGTATGACCTAGGCCCAGTATTCAGCAACAAAATAGCAAAAGAGGGACTAAAGCACAGGAGCCTGTAACCATGTGAAAATGATAAACATTAAACATAAAAAATAAAAAAACTTTCAAGCCCAACTACCATTAAAGAAATGTATAGCACGATAACCTACCTAAATTTAACAAATATGCCTAAGGGGAAAATTAAAATGTGTGTCCAGTATCAGGATTGGAATTGTCTCCAGTTAACAAAGTACAAATACCAAAGTGAGACCCTATAGCTTATAAAAACAAGGAAAAAAGATGATTAGATAGTAACAAGTCCTCCGATCCAAACCAAAACATAAAGTTTATGTGTAGCATAATAACACTTGGTAACTTACCCTATGCCTCAACCATGTATGTGGCAATTAGAAAAACATGTCCAGACCATAATAAGTCCTGCATCTAAGGATAAACAAAAAGAGCATAAAAAACAAAAATCTAAACTCAGTAAACATATAGACATGTAAGCGAAGAGGGTCCATGCCGACAACTCAGTGTCCAAAGATAAATACCAGAAGCAAGGCCAAAAGTTACAAAATAGCAATCGTATGGCAGCTGGCCACTAATGTTCTAAGATAAAGATCTTAGTCAGGCAATAGTACATTTCTGGCAATTCTGAGACAAATAGAGAATAGCCTACCACTATCCAAAATGGAATATCTAAAAGTATTGTCCATAGTAAAAAAGAAATGCCCAATAATATACATGCTGAGTCAAAAAATTGTCACCAACAAGAGAAAGAAGACATTCTGTGCGTACTAGAACAATACAGTAAAATAACACCAAAAAGTATGTCCATTCCATACCCAGTATGCCAAGTAAGTATGTAGTTGATATGGTGGCCAACAAACAATTCCTAAAGATCCCTCACCTGAAAACACTGATTCCCAGTTTACGTAAAGTGTATGTGCATCATGTTGTTCCAAGAATCACAAAATATGCACTCATGTAAAAAGGGGATAAACATCATACCGGAACGAAAAATGAACTAGTAGAAACAAGTAAATTTCATTAAGCACAGGCACCATTTTGCTATGTAAACTCCCGTACAAGAACACACATAAAAAACTCGTATTTGGGAGAACTCTCATTGATAGGAAGTAAGTAAGCCAGAAAGTCTAACACATGAATATATTTTATAAATAGGACCAATCCACATGTAGCCTGGTGAAAACAGATTCTGTGAGAAACCAAACAGAAGGTAAAAAGCTGCAAAGTGAAAAGCCATGGCAAAAACGATAGGGTGAAGCAGGTCAAGTAAGCCAAACTGAAAGATAGTGTCAAAATGCAGTATTAGTCAAATACTAAACAGAGTGAAAAAAGGATGAATGATAAATGAAACATAACAAGATAATGCTTACAAAAACTCTATGTCAACATAGCACCCTAAAATAAATTGGGTGAAAAAGTGTAGACACTCCAACTGTCTAAATCTGAATGGAATAATCTGCATAAAATTAGCTTGACATATTCTATGATTACCGTAGCAAAATAAAAATAGAGCAACAGTATGACAAAGTTAAGTAGCAACACCCAATGAGTGGTTTAAATTGATAAGAATACTTTTCAAAAATATCAAAGGCACTCACATAATTAAGTAAAAAATACATGAGGTTCTTTGTCAACATTGAGCCTTATCTCAACTGGACGTAACCTCAAGATCCATTGGCATTCGGGTTTTCTCAGGTTGGCAATTCTATCACCACCTTTAAGATGTGCATCCACTCGGGCTATTCCATGGATTTTAATGTTGCCCGTGCATCTCCATGCCAGTGTGTTCATTGTTGAATGTGTGTGGCCAACAGTTGGTTGGGAATGTTGTTCCTGATAGCTCTGATGTGCTCTTGAAATCCTTCTTTAAGCAATCGTATTGTTCTACCAACGTAGATGTGCTTACAAATGCTAACAATACAATAAACAACAAATCTTGAATTACAATTGATGAAAAGTTGAATTGAATACACTCTATTCGTATTGTAACTGAGCATTATTTTCTTGTCTTCAGAAAACAAGCACATGTTACAACTGGTGCATTTAAAGAATCATTTCAGTTTGGTAGGTGGTCAGGCCAGATAATTAACAGGTGTATCTGGTGGTATGTATCTAGAACACAACATATTTCTCAGGGTGGTGCCTCTGCTGTAAACAATGGTAGGTTTGTTGGTAATCTGTTTAGACAGTGCGCCATCCAACTTGAGTAGATGCCAGTGTCTATTGAGAATTCGGTAATGTGCCCGACTTTGTGAACTGAATAAGGTGATGGGACTTAAATATATGTTGTTTTAATGGTTTGTTTCTTGCTAGTAAGAAGAGAGTGCTGTGTCATATTTAAAATCCTAGTTCTGTTTTTCTGAAGTATGCATTAAGAGAACCCTCTTTTTCTGGAACGGTTTTCCAATAGACCCAATTCATGCCTAAAAACCTGATCTTCACTACAATTACGTCTTAAACATGTCATCTCCCCTAAAGGCATGCCATTATTATGTGCCTTTGGATGTGCACTCTCTGCGTTTCTCTGGTAAAGGGCTCTTTTGACATGGTTAGCTCCACACGTTTTGCCTGGTAAATGATGTAGCCTAATAGTTGTAAGCGCCCAGGGCCCCAACTAACCAGGTTCCCTGGGCCAGATCTCTTTCCCCAAAACTGTTGTGATACATTTGCACAATTGGAGACTCCTTTAGCTGCCTTTATAGGTCCCTAGTAAATAGTACTTAGGTACCCAGGGCATGGGGTACTGAAGATAAGGCCCCAGAGGGCAGCAGCACTGATTGTGCCACCTTCTAGGGCCATGCATTCATATGCACCCAACACTGCCATTGCAGGCTGAGTGTACTGATGCAATCCCCAAAAGACAAACTCGACCAGGTACACGGCATGTGTGCCCTGTCCACTACCCACTGCATGCTGTATAGGTAAAACACCCCTCTGGCAGGCCTTCCAGCCCTAAGGCAGGGTGCACTACACTGTATGTGAGGGCATAGCTGCATGATCAATATGCCCCCATTGTGTCCTTGCTAAACCTGGGACACAGTGAGTTAACAGAGCAGCCATTTCATATACCTGTACAGGACACTGGCAAACACGTGTTTCACAGCTACATGATGGCTACTCCGGACCCTGGGTTGTTTGACATCAAACAACTCAGAGTGATAAATCCAAGCTGGTACCAGCATTGGATTTATTGCAAAATGTACCCAAGGGTCACCTTTGAGGTGACCTCTGCAAAAGCTAACTACCCTGGCATGGTTGCTGGGTGGTCACAACCAGCTTGCCACCACTACACAAGAGTCTGAATCCCTAGGGTGAGAGATCCTGCTCTCTGGGAGTCAGAACAAAGCCCTTCCTGGGTAGAAATGCTAACACCCCCTCCCTCAGGAATGTGCACTGCCCTGCTAGTGAGCTTTAAAGGGCTTGCCACCCTTGAAACTTGACCCTCAGGCCAGCTGCTAGCAGCAGATATCTTCCTCCATTGCAAACCCTCACTTTTGGTGGGAGCAATGATGGGAAACCAGACAAAGGACAAAAGGAGAGATCAGTCCTGGCTTGAATAACCCATAAGGTGTTGCATGCGAGGTGACGCCTCCATTTCATTTTCCTCCATCTTGCCTGGAAGGAAAATATTCAAACAGGTTTAGGGAAGTGACATCAGCCCCTAGGAAGTGGCCACTTAGTGGGTGTAGCCACCCTAACATAGATGACCCATTGGTCACTAGTAGGTTCCCTCTAACATGCCCACTAAATGCAGTATTTAGTGGGCATTCCTAGACCAAGACATCAGATTTCATGGACAAAAGAATGTCAGAAACAAAGAAGACCCAAGGCTTGAGAACTGAAGTCCTGCTGCATCATGAAAAGGTGCCAAACCCTGCCTGCTTTATCCAGGACTTGATAATCACCAGTGAGGGGTTGCTTGAATGTCAGACGGACTCTACAAATCTCCAGAAGACCTCCCCTCTTAAAAAATCACCAGAGATCTTCCTCCACAGTGAAGGAATCACTCTGCAACCCCAATGAACCAAAGACCCAGTGAAGGCCACTTCACTGACCGGCTGCTGAGCAAGAAACCAGACGCAGTAACTGGACCAAACGTCACCTGTCGGCCCGTGAGGCCAACCAGTGTGCCAGGTTTGGTGACACTGCGACCTTCAGTTGCCAGACCATGCAATAGCACAAGGTACTAGTCATCTCACGTCGGACACCCAGAAGGACAGTCCCTTTCGTACTGAAAAAGGAGCAGGAGGACGCCCCAGTCAAGGGACTTCAGGAACCATCTGAAACTCCCACCAGAGTACCCCTACAGGCCTGCAAGCAACCCTCAAAGTGACTAACCTCCTCCTTACAAGGGCACCTTTGCACACAGTTCCTGGCTCACTGATTCACTCTGCACTCAGCTGCCCTGTGCCCTGCACCAAAGATCCAGATGTGCCTCAAGGATCCCCCACCCCTTACAATTTCACCATTCCAGAGGGACCCACCAGACTTACTGTTGTGCCCACCTGTGCAGTGTTTTTCCAAGTGGTCCCCTGCAGTGGCCTGGCACCAGCTCCATTGACTTTCTGCAGCTCCTCCTGCCAGAACGTGGAGTTGCCCGAACTTCTCCAGCTGGTCTAGGGTACCCAACGACGACCTCAACCTACCTTAAAAAGGAGACAATAGTAAACACATTGCCTGATTTACTGTGAATTTTCACAGTATTCTTCCATTGATTCCCTTGGTGCGTACTTACGTACAGAAAGACTAACTCTAGTAAAACTTTAGGAACTCATAACATAAAAAGTACCTCCCCAATTTTTGATGATCTTGGCATTACAAATTTTATAAAAATCGGAAGTATGTTTGTAAATTGATCTTGAGCTATTCTTTTGAGTGTGTGCCTGGATTTATTGATACTGTGAGTACAAGAAATGCTTTGCAGTCCTCCAAGATTAGCCTAATTGCTCAACCAAACTACCATAAAAATTAAAGCATTAGATGGTCTATTTTCTACCTATGTAAACCAACGTGTGGTTCTCTGGACCCCCTGCACAGTGTGCCTAGCTTTCCACACTATATAGACGGACATCCTCCTATAGTGTTGTGCAGAGTTGCAAGACATAGGCTTCCTGTAGCATATAGACAAAATGTTTGAACCATCCACATATACTGTAACATCAAGAAAATCTCTCTCTTTAGAATTGATATGGTGACTAAAGGAGATATTGTATGTGTTCTTGTTAAGATGGGTTATGTGAGTTCTAAGTTCTATTTGGCTTCCAGTCTACATAATAAAAATATCATCAGTGTATCTCCCCCAGTATAAAATACAGATTCTTTTCAAAGTTACCCATGTATAAGTTGTCATACAAAGGGGAAAATGTAGCCCCCAATGCTACTCCTTGTATATGTTTATACCAAAGTGCATTATGTCCAAACATGTTATTCTTTAGAACAAGAAGGCCAAAAGCATTTCTGTGTGTTCAGTCAAAGTGGCATCTGGAGAAGAAAGGCTGCTTTGAGAGCTTGTAAACCCTTTTCAAGAGGGATGCACATCTATAAAGAGTTAACATCTAAGATCACAAGTATGCATGTGTCACTCCATTGTAAATCATCCAATTTAGCTAACAAATATTTTGTGTCCTGCATATAGGATGGCAAATTATATACTTGGAGCTGTAGAAACATATTGATAAACTCAAAGATATGGTCAGTGGGGGAACTAATACTGGATATAATTGCTTGCCTTGTGTATTTTAGGCAATATATATATATATATATATATATATATATATGGCTTGTAGTTTTGGATTGAACATATAGTTATATTCTATATCCAAAATTAGGCAGGGATACATCCAATGGGTCAGCTTGTTTTGGATTCTTTTAGTAATATCTGGGAGTGAATTGTCTGAAAGTTTCAAATAGGCTTCCCAGTCTGAGAGTTGCCTATCTATCTCTGCTATATAGTCTTCCTTATTCATAAATACAATATTTCCACATTTATCTGCATCCTCAATCACTATCTTAGAGAGTTGAGTAAGTTCATGAAGTGCCTTGCTTTGTTTCATAGTTAAGTTATGTTTCATATGTTTATACTTAGTATAAAACTGATCCTCCGATATATGTAGCTGCTTTTTGGCTGCCTTATAAAAAAAAGTCAATATTGTTGTCTGGAGGTAAGTGGGCCAAAAAAATAGATTTATGTCTGAGTCCACTCTCCAGACTTAAGTTGGGCGAAATATTCAAGTCCAATAATCTCCATCATAGTCTGTATTGCCTTATGTTTCCTTTCTAAACACATATGTTTCCTTTCCGGAAGTGGTTGGCTGGTTCCTGAAGGCCAGCATGTAACTGAATACTTGAAACAGATGGGAGCACCCTGCCTCACACATCAGCATGCAGTCAGCCCCATTGCATCATGGTAAATGCAGTACAAATTTGTTTTTACTCCATAAAGTAGTCTGTAGTTTTTCACCTTAGTAGGTGCAGCTAGTGCTGTATATCTCTGGACACGTGTTTCTGGGTTTAGCCCTTCATCAGCAGAGAGCAGCTTTGTCTGTGGGGTTGATGGAAATGCTGCCAAAAGTCCTCTCAGGTTTATGTACCACTCCCTGGCACGCAGGTGCTTCAACCAGAGCTCGTCAACTTGCTGGCTCAAGGGAGCCTTCTTAAACAGGAAACAGATGGGAGCACCCTGCCTCACACTCCAGCATGCAGTAAGCCTCATAGAATCATGGTAAATGCAGTACAAATTTGTTTTTACTCCATAAAGTAGTCTGTAGATTCTCACCTTAGTGGGTGCAGCTAGTGCTGTATATCTCTGAACACGTGTTTCTGGGTTTAGCCCTTCATCAGCAGAGAGCAGCTTTGTCTGTGGGGTTGCTGGAAATGCTGCCAAACGTCCTCTCAGGTTTCTGTACCACTCCCCGGCACGCAGGTGCTTCAGCCAGAGCTTGTCAACTTACTGGTTCAAGGGAGCCTTCTTTAACAGGAAACAGATGGGAGCACCCTGCCTCACACTGCAGCATGCAGTCAGCCCTATTGCATCATGGTAAATGGAGTATAAATTCATTTTTACTCCATAGAGTAGTCTGTAGATTTTCACCGTAGTCTGTAGTTTTTCACCTTACTGGATGCAGCTAATGCTGTACATCTCTGGATGCGTGTTTCTGGGTTTAGCCCTTCATCAGCCGAGAGCAGCTTTGTCTGTGGGGTTGCTGGTAATGCTTCCAAAAGTCCTCTCAGGTTTCTGTACCACTCCTTGACACACAGGTGCTTCAACCAGAGTTCGTCAACTCGCTGGCTCAAGGGAGCCTTCTTAAACAGGAAACAAATGGGAGCACCCTGCCTCACACTCCAGCATGCAGTCAGCCCCATTGCGTCATGGTAAATGCAGTACAAAGTTGTTTTTACTCCATAAAGTAGTCTGTAGTTTTTCACCTTACTGGGTGCAGCTAGTGCCGGATAATCCTTGGACATGTGTTTCTGGGTTTAGCCCTTCATCAGCAGAGAGCAGCTTTGTTTGTGGGGTTGCTGGTAATGCTGCCAAAAGTCCTCTCAGGTTTCTGTACCACTCCCTGGCATGCAGGTGCTTCAACCAGAGCTCATCAACTCGCTGGCTCAAGGGAGCCTTCTTAAACAGGAAACTGATGGGAGCACCCTGCCTCATACTCCAGCATGCAGTCAGCCCTATTGCATCATGGTAAATGGAGTATAAATTCATTTTTACTCCATAGAGTAGTCTGTAGATTTTCACCGTAGTCTGTAGTTTTTCACCTTACTGGATGCAGCTAATGCTGTACATCTCTGGATGCGTGTTTCTGGGTTTAGCCCTTCATCAGCCGAGAGCAGCTTTGTCTGTGGGGTTGCTGGTAATGCTTCCAAAAGTCCTCTCAGGTTTCTGTACCACTCCTTGACACACAGGTGCTTCAACCAGAGTTCGTCAACTCGCTGGCTCAAGGGAGCCTTCTTAAACAGGAAACAAATGGGAGCACCCTGCCTCACACTCCAGCATGCAGTCAGCCCCATTGCGTCATGGTAAATGCAGTACAAAGTTGTTTTTACTCCATAAAGTAGTCTGTAGTTTTTCACCTTACTGGGTGCAGCTAGTGCCGGATAATCCTTGGACATGTGTTTCTGGGTTTAGCCCTTCATCAGCAGAGAGCAGCTTTGTTTGTGGGGTTGCTGGTAATGCTGCCAAAAGTCCTCTCAGGTTTCTGTACCACTCCCTGGCATGCAGGTGCTTCAACCAGAGCTCATCAACTCGCTGGCTCAAGGGAGCCTTCTTAAACAGGAAACTGATGGGAGCACCCTGCCTCATACTCCAGCATGCAGGCAGCCCTATTGCATCATGGTAAATGCAGTACAAATTTGTTTTTACTCCATAAAGTAGTCTGTAGCTTTTCACCTTATTGGATGCAGCTAGTGCTGTGTATCTCTAGACACCTGTTTCTGGGTTTAGCCCTACGTCAGCAGCTTTGTCTGTGGGGTTGCTGGAAATGCTGCCAAAAGTAACTGAATACTTGATGGGGTGGCTTCTTATGAGTTTGCTCCCAGCCCTCCTTCACCAGACTGATAAGCCCTCTCACAGGGTGCCAATAGAGAAGCTCAAAATGGCTGAAGCCAACCCTCTTTTGCTGTACCTCTCTGCAGGTAAACAACAGGCATGGGAACAGGACGTCCCACTTATACCTCATGGGTTCTGAGAGACCCATAATCATGCCCTTTAGTGTACAGTTGAACCTTTCAACCAACCCACTGGTTTGGGGGTAGTAAGGTGCTATGAACTTATAGGTAACGCCACACGGCTTCCACATGGCTTTCATATACAACAACATGAAATTGGTACCCCAGTCAGATTCCACTTCCTTGGGGAAAACCACACAGATAAAGATCCCCATATGTGTGTTGGCCTTGGTGGGTGCAGCCACTGTCCTCAAAGGGATAATATCTGAATACCAGGTGTCATGGTCCACCAAGACCAGGATAAACCTGTTGCCCATGGTTGTCTTGGGATCCAGAGGCCCCACAATGTCAATGCCAACCAAAGGGGTGCTCACGACAAGAAACGGTAGAGGAGGAACCTTGCACCTCTTCCCAGATTTGCCACTTGCCTGGCAGGTTTGACTGGTCCTGCATAATACAGATAAGGCCTTCCTCATTTGGGGCCAATAGAAGTGGGTGACAAGCTTGTCAAAGGTCTTGTCCTGCACCAAATGACCTGTTGGCACATCATGAGCCAAACCCAGTAGGAAGGCCCTGAAACAATGGATTACCACCAGCATAGGGGCTGCCCCAGTTTCAGCAACCTTAAACTCTGTTAGAAATGGGGTCTTTAGTTGACAGTCAGTTTTCACCTGGTCCAAGTAGGGACCCTCACTCTAGTCAGGGTACGCGAGATAAACACCTAGGATAACCCCTGCTCACCCCCTTGGTAGCTTGGCGCAAGCAGTCAGGCTTATCTCAGAGGCAATGTGTAAAGTATTTGTGCAAATACACATAGTAACACAGTGAAAACACCACAAAAGCACTTAACAACAGCTTAGGAAAATAGCCAATATTTAGCTGAGTAAAACAAGCTAAAAACAACAAAATAATATGAGTTTTCAAAGATTAAATCTTAGTACAGCGCTTAGAAACACAATATCTCCAACTGGGGCTATCACAGCATCTTGACAGAGTTGCTTCCTACAGTCCGATGCCACTAGGACCTGGAGTCACATAGACCCCTGGTACAGTACCTTGGAAAATGATGAGGAAACAAAGATGTTGCACAGAGTCAGGGAGGTTAGCCGTTGTTGGAGCTGGTGCGGTTTCGACCCCTTACTGCTACTAGCGAGGTGAGACATTGGTTCCTTACTGGAGGTAATGCAGCATCAGCGGCGAGGAGGCGGTTCCCTATGATAAGGGTGGGTCGATGTATCCAGCAGGTCAAGACACATGCAATCAACTTTGCAGTGTTGAAATTACACCATGGGGCCACAGGTGCCTTGGCGGAGTCGGGTGACACTGATGTCGGTGGCAGAGCACTCTAGAGTTGTTTCCGGCATCCAGTCTGTGTTGCGGGCCACAGTTGTTGCACTCAGGGTAGGACCATGGCTCCAGTGCAGGCAGTGGGGCGGAGTCAGAGAGCAGCACAGGTTCCACAGTAGCCCTGGAGTCCATGTGCTTAGTTTCTTCCTGGGTGCACTACAGCTCACTTACAAGGCCCAGGAACTGGATTTGGCACCACTTGGCAAGTTAGGACTCTCAGCAAGAAGACTGGGCTCTGACAGGTAAAATCTTTGATGGCCTGAGACTTCTTAACAGGGGGCAAGCTTAGTTGAAGCCCTTGGAGAACCGTGGAAAGCAGGATGTAGAAAGCCAAGTCCAGTCCTTTCATCCCCGGGGCAGAACCAGCAAGCAGCAGGCCAGGACAGCAATGTAACAGGCAGAGTGGCAGACCCTCCAAAAGCATCCAGCTCTTCTTCCTGGCAGAATGTCCTCAGTCCAGAAGTGTTCTAACTATGTGGTGGCAGAGGTCCACTACTTATGCCCATTTCTGTCTTTGAAGTGGGCACACTTCAAAGAGAAGTCTTTGTAGTGCACAAGACCCTGCCTTTCCTGCCCTCGCCCCAGACACATTCCAGTGGGTTGCAGACTACTTTGTGTAAGTACAGCCGCAGTCCTATGCAAGTGCAAGTGTCTGCTTCTCCCAACACTCTAGCTCAAAAAGACCCATCAGCCTGGGGATGGGACATCAGGATATGCAGAGCACACCTAAGCCCCCTTCGTGTTTAGAGCGAATGCACAAACAGCCCAACTGTCATCTTAACCCAGACGTGTATTCCACGCACAGAATGGTGAAGCAAGAAAACGTTCACTTTCTAAAAGTGGCATTTTTAAAACCACAATTCAAAAACCAACTTCACAAAATGTGTATTTTTAAATTGTGAGTTTAGAGACCCCAAACTTCATAGCTCTATCTGCTCCAGATAGGAAGGTACACTTAAAAGGAATCTCAAGGCTATCCCCATGTTACCCTATGAGTATTTCACTACCAGGACATGTAAAACACACCAGTACATGTCCTATCTTTTAAATACACTGCAGTCTGTATTGGTCCCACTTTAGGGGTGGCTTACCGGTGTAAAAGGGAAGGTTTGGACCTGGCAAATGGGTGAACTTTCCAGGTTGAAATGACAGTTTAAAATGTCTCACACAGACATTGCAATGGCTGGTCTGAGATATGTTTACATGGCTAGTCATGTGGGTGGCACAATCAGTGCTGAAGGCCCACTAGTAACATTTGATTTATAGGTCCTGTGCATACCTGGTGCACTGTGCTAGGGACTTACTAGTAAATCAAATATGTCAATCATGGTGAAACCAATCACCAATACAATTTAGAAAGGGAGCACTTGCACTCTAGCACTGGTCAGCAATGGTAGAGTGCCGGGAGTCCTAAGGCCAGCAAAAATGAAATTCAGCACAGGATCACAAACAGGACAGAAGCACACCAAGAGCTGACAGGTCTAATACAAACTAAGAGTACCACCTAGCAGAGGAGGCCTGGGTGCCCATGACTTCCTTAGTTACTTCTTTGTGGTACAAGTCCAATGAATGACATATTGATGGTGGGGCATCACCTGAATGGAACTGTGCTGACTGGTGAGCAGATTCACTGTGGTGATCTCCATATCTTACTTTTACCTGGCATAAAACTCCCCAAGGAGCTGTTAGCCTTAGTACTGATGGCAGCTCTGACATTACAGTGTTGTCTGCATTACACACATTCAGCAACCTTATAAACACCAGTGCTACATCCTGAACAATCCACCCACTAACACTGGCCCATTGTCGACCAGAGAGTTAAACTCACTGTGAAGCAGAGGGTATCCACACTATTGGCAACCTGTTGGTCAATGAGGCTGCTGGGGAATTATGCACCTTGGCTAGAGAATGGATCCTGGGAGGCAGTCAATTTATACTGTATTGTAAAATTGTGCTGACAATCTGGGAGAAATTGAATGCAGATGGGGAGGAGCCCAACATACATGCTGGCCTAAATACAATGTTCATGATGGGGTATGGGCGCAAATTAATTACTTGGCTTTATAAAGCTATCCTTGAACATACAGAAGTGTCATTCCAGCCCCTTAGAGAACAATGGGAGGAATGGTCATGATTGTCTAGACCACTCACCTGAAAAGCAGGTTGTCTGCAGGGGTGATGACCGATCCCTTGACCTCCCCAAAGACCTTTCGATGTTACTGGGATTGCCACAGTCTCAGCAGGTGTTATGAAAGGGAAAGGGATTTGGAAGGGGACAAAAAGACACTGCTACACTTTGCCGCCTGGTCCAGCCAGGATCCCGGTCCCTTGGGAATGCAAAAGGGGCAGTGTTCTGTCTGTCTGGTTTAGCAGGAGTGTAAGACGTCTGTTCCCCACCTGGTGTGTGCTACTGGTGAACAAAGGGTACATATGTATTAGTAGCACACACACACACATTACAACTGACGTACCTAGAGTTGTGAGCACAAGACTATATTAATCACTTTATAAAGCGTTAGGCACAATCTCACTAAGGTCCCCTCTTCATTGGTATTGGTAACTGTCACTTGGATGATTTGCTCCCATTCAATATTATGTCCATCAACAAGAAAGCTCTAAATTTTGATGAGCACTCCATAACTCCGAATACACAGTGCCAAGGAGTAGCAATCCAGTGCACTGTCCAGTACTTTCTGGGAGTTTAGGAGATGAGTTTAACTATCCCCCTTATTCTATACCAAACAACAACATAAGAGAAAACAAAACAAACTGCAGGCTAATGCACAATGCTCCTCCTATGTGCTTAAAAACAACATAGAGTCAAATAGTTTTTGGGTGCAATAGCGCAAGTTAGTTTCAGTTTGAAAGTGCACTATGAGAGCGAAATTAATAGCGGTATGAAAGTTTTGGTTCCTCACAAGAGGCATGCATGCACTTTTCTGACAGTCTTCTTTGATGCCAGAATCTCCACGTACTTTAGGAATCCTCGTGGTTGCTGGATGGAGATGGGAGCCTTGAGAGCTGCAAGTTGGAACTGAAAGTCGGGAAGCACCCAGATCAAAGGATCTAGCATGACAGAAGAGAATGCTCCCTCCAGGAACAGATACAAAAAGCCAAGCAGGCTGTTAGTGTAGAAGATGCTTTTATAGCCAATGACGACAGGGGCTCAAGCAGCAAGTGGTTCACATTGAGTGCACGTGGCTGTCAAAACATGTGAGGAATGCATCTGTGCAAACAATATGTGGCACATGTAATAATTTCTTTGGAAACCATGTAAAAAACAAACAAGCATTGGTAAGTATTGGGCACATTTAAGCATTGAGCCTAAATAAGCATTGGTAACAGGCATAAATAAGATTTGGTAACAGAACTTGGCCAAATCAAGCATTGTCAACGGAAGTATCACAACACATTAAGAAGCAGTGTCATAAACAAGCCTTCACAACATATCCCTCAATGAGAGCAGGGGAGAGAAAATACCACAGTGATACCGTTAACCAGTAACCCCTGTGGGAGTTGGCAGAATAGACAGGGGTAAGCATGGGGATTCCTGACAATGATGGGCTTATAATGAAGCTGAATGGTGGAGAACCCTGGAATGTCCCGGAACTTATCCAAAAATTCCATCTAACATGAATCCTACCTAGCTCCCCATAAGCTGCATTGGATTTTCCCCGAACATCCCCTACCTCAAGAAGTTGGATGGACTCGGCAAACCTAAACAACATTATATGGTCTAGCCAGATGTTACAGTGTTTTTGGAATAAGGTCATACATTGAATAGCTATGATCACTTCTAGACTGTGCCTCAAAGCTAGATACTTATCTGAGGCAGAAAAACACTAAGGGGCATAGTTATGCTTTGTTTGCATTGAATTTGCATCATTTTTTCACGTAAATTTGGCGCAAATATAACAACACAAATTTTGACATCTAGCGTCAAAATATTGGAGTTAGCACCATTTTTGGATGTGTGAAACTTCCTTGTGTCAATGAGATGCAAGGTAGGCTTTCCCATCTAAAAAATTGTGCTTTCCCATAGCCCCATATTTATCCCCCATGCTAAAATTACGCATGGGTGGGAGGAGGGGCTAAATAATGGTGCAAAGCTCGCTTTGCATCATTATTTAATGCCTTGGTCAAACAAGGCATTAAGGGACATGTGGGCCCATTTCTATGGCGAAACACCATGGAATGGATCCGTAGGTGGCCTCCCCAAACCCCAGGAACACCCTCACCCACATCAGAGGGACACCAGAGGATGGGGGACACCATCTCAGGTAAGTAGGGTAAGTATTGGTAAGTATTTTTTTATTTTTTGTTAAAGTGTCATCAGGGGCCCTAACTTGGTGCCCCTTGCATGGCACAGGGTGCAATGGCCATGCCCAGGTGAAACTTGTCCCCTGTGCTGGCCATTGGGGTGGTGGGCATGACTCCTGCTTTCCTAAGACAGGAGTCATGTTTCTGGTGGTTGTGCGCCAGGAAATGCTGCTAGTCTGGTTAGAGGCTTATTTTTGCCTCTAACCAGGCTGGCGTCATTTTCTGATGCACAACCCTCTCTTTCCCCACTGCCACCCTCAACTGGCTAGCGTCTTTCTTGAAGTCGCTAGCACAAGCATAGCGCAAGCTTGCGCCATTCAATAAATAAGGTGCCCGGCTGGTGTTCTCAAATGTCGCAAGCTGGCGCTAAACCTTTTGCACCAAAACTGAAATAGCGCAGTTTTGCGACAAAAAGCGTAAATCTGGTCCTAAATTTACTATAGATTTACAGACTTGGCCCCCATCCTTGCCAAAAAGGCGTTCAAAATTGGAGTTGGTGTTCTGTACTCCCCCTGGTGGTGACTACTTGTCACAGGCACTTGGAATATTGGGCTAAAGATGAGGGGCTTGGGCTCCACAGGGAGGAGGCACCGGGAATACCCAATTGGTGAATACTGGAGTGCACTCATACATACCCTCATAAATGATGGGAAAGATGAATAGCTGCCACCATAGATAGCGAGCCACTTAAGTGGAGCCCATGTAGCATGCCTCCTCCTCCACTGGCTGCCCAGTGTCTGGCTTAGATGCCCCCCCGGAGGCTCACAAAGTGGCAAGGCACCAAGGTTCCACCAGGATCATTTTTCATTGTTACTCTCTAGTATTCAGCACCACTGTACAGCATTCTTAAGTCACTTAGGCCCTCATTACAACCCTGGCAGTAAATCCCACTTTCCGTCGTGCAGAAGACCGCCAACATACCGATGCGGCCGCGGAATTCCGCTACAGGTATTACGACCCACAGGCCACGATTATCTGGCACACTTTTTTCGGTGAGTAGTATAGGGAACCACCTATCAGATGGAGGCACCGGAATCTGGCCTTCAGGAGGCTGAATGTGCGTTCGATTATCCTCCTAGTTCACCCATGTGCCTCATTGTAGCGTTCCTCTGCCCTTGTCCTGGGATTCCTCACTGGGGTCAGTAACCATGACAGGTTGGGGTAACCAGAGTCACCTGCAAATGTCGAGGGACAACTGTTAGACACACACTAAACCTTAGGGACAACCCAATACCCAGACACCTATGTCATCTGTATTGGGACCTTGGCCTCACCTATTAGCCACACACGGTGCCTCAGGAGTTGCCCCATCACATAAGGGATGCTGCTATTTCTCAAAATGTAAGCGTCATGCACAGAGCCAGGATACTTGGCATTGACATGGGGGATGTACTGGTCTGCCAAATACACCATCTGCACATTCATCGAATGGTAGCTCTTCCGGTTTCTGTACACCTGTTCTTTCCTGCAGGGAGGGACAAATGCCACATGTGTACCATCAATGGCACCAATGATGTTGGGGATATGTCTCAGGGCATAGAAGTCACCTTGCACTGTGGGCAAATCCTCCACCTGAGGGAAAACGATGTAGCTGCGCGTGTGTTTCAGCAGGGCAGACAACACTCTAGACAACACGTTAGAGAACATTGGCTGGGACATCCCTGATGCCATGGCCACTGTTGTTTGAAAAGACCCACTGGCCAGGAAATGGAGTACAGACAGGACCTGCACTAGAGGGGGTATCCCTGTGGGATGGCAGATAGCTGAAATCAGGTCTGGCTCCAACTGGGCACACAGTTCCAGGATTGTTGCACGATCAAGTCTGTATGTGATTATGATGTGTCTCTCTTCCATTGTCGACAGGTCCCCCAGGGGTCTGTACACCGGAGGATGCCGCCATCTCATCACCTGCCCCAGCAGACGTGCCCTATGGAGGAGAACAGCGAGCAGAGAGTCATCCAACACTGAGGTATCACAATGTGTTATTTTCAGAAACGTTATTAATCCCAAAACCAAGCCCTGTATGTAACACCAATTCATGGACACCCATCACCAAAGCATGTCCAGTAGAGAGACTCACTCATGTCCCAAAATCACCAATCACACAAGGGCCACAGCAATAATGCAAGCACAGGAGTACAGGGTCACTCACCCATTGCACAAGATGGCACACACAGATACAATACCCATGCATTTACACCCCAACAGGACCCATACCCAACGTCACCAGACATAAGGGGCCAGACATATCCAATCCCCCCGCAGAAGAGACCCACAGTGATGACAGCAGTTCTGCACACCTGGATCAAGATGACCAGCCCGGCCCACCAGGGACCTCAGGACAGTTGGTTCACCTGACACAGTCACAAACCACCACAGAGTCTCCCCCCTCAGGAAACACCACCACAGCACCCACCCAGCGGGCCCATCCCTCTGTCCCCAGGACATGTCTATCAGCAGTGTGTCGACCACTACATGGAACCCAGGCAACCCCACTAACACAGGACGATCAGGTACCTGGAGGCAGTGGCAGTGGGCACACGGTTCAAGGGACAGAGGCACAGGATAACAGGGAAGCTGGGAGGACTGGTGTGCGACAGGGGGAGGACAGGCCCAGGGAACCCACTCTCCACGAGGCACTCTCCAGCATCATGGGAGCTTACCACCATTCCCAGGAGACCATGGGCATGCTACTAGCCAAGTTTCAGGAGACCCAGCAGCTGAAGGAGGAACACTACCTGGGGATCAGGGAGGACTTGAAGTCCATTAACACCACCCTGGTCACCATTGCAGGGGTGCTGGCAGACCTTCTCAACACCAGGAGGGACACAGTGGCACACCAACGGGCCCCTGACACTAGCATGGACGATGAACAGCCCTCCACCTCCGCCGGTGCTAGTGGACAGGAGGCACCGCCACAGGAACAACAGGACACCTGCACCCCACCCCCTGCAGATGGAGAACCACCCTACAAATGGTCCCTGAGATCCAGGAACCAGACAGAGAATGTTGCCAAGACCCCCGCCAGGAAATAAGACCCCCCTGAATGTCACCCTTCTGTCCCACTATGTCACCCTGCCCATCCTTAAACTGCCATTGCTCCACTTCCTATGCCCCTTTGGACAATGCACCTATGAAACAAATAGACTGGACTCTGCCATGGACATACCTCCATCATCACCCTAGCCCATTTGACAACCCTCTACACTTATTTGCACAGGAATAAACACACTTCAATCACAAAACAATCTGGAGTCAGTCTGTGCTTTTACAAATGTGTAATTGCAATATCTATGGAATATAGCAATGTCAATTTACTTGTTCACATACCAATGTAACACAGCTGTAGGCCAGGAGTAAACATAGAGGAGGGCACAAAGTGGGAACCAGATCTGTGAAATGGAAAGTCAAAGTAACAAGTCAGTGTCCATACACTGAGTGAAAATGACAGACTTATGCTAGCTCCAACAATAGAATGAGATGTGGGAAGCACTGACATCTTACCTGTGTCTCACTGGAAGTATTGTATGATGATGTTGTTTCGGTTGTCGATATCCACTTCTTCTGCCTCCTCTTCTTCACTGTCCACAGGCTCCACAGGTGCCACAAGACCACCATCTGGCCCATCCTCCTGCAGAAAAGGCACATGGCATCACAAAGCCAGGTTGTGTAGCATACAGCAGGCCACGATTATCTGGCACACCTTCTTCGGTGAGTAATATAGGGAACCACCTGTCAGATGGAGGCACCGGAATCTGGCCTTCAGGAAGCTGAAGGTGCGTTTTATTATCCTCCTAGTTCGCCCTTGTGCTTCATTGTAGCGTTCCTCTGCCCTTGTCCTAGGATTCCTCACTGGGGTCAGTAGCCATGACAGGTTGGGGTAACCAGAGTCCCTCAAATGTCGAGGGACAACTGTTAGACACACACTAACCCTTAGGGACAACCCCATTCCCAGACACCTATGTCAACTGTATTGGGACCTTGGCCTCACCTATTAGCCACACACGGTGCCTCAGGAGTTGCCCCATCACATAAGGGATGCTGCTATTTCTCAAAATGTAAGTGCCATGCACAGAGCCAGGATACTTGGCATTGACATGGGAGATGTACTGGTCTGCCAAACACACCACATTCATAGAATGGTAGCTATTCCGGTTTCTGTACACCTGTTCATTCCTGCGGTGGGTGGGGGGACAAATGCCACATGTGTACCATCAATGGCATCAATGATGTTGGGGATATGTCCCAGGGCATAGAAGTCACCTTTCACTGTGGTCAAATCCTCCACCTGAGGGAAAACGATGTAGCTGCGGATGTGTTCCAGCAGGGCAGACAACGCTCTGGACAAAACGTTATAGAACATTGGCTGGGACATCCCTGATGCCATGGCCACTGTTGTTTGAAATGACCCACTGGCCAGGAAATGGAGTACAGACAGGACCTGCACTAGAGGGGGTATCCCTGTGGGATGGCAGATAGCTGACATCAGGTCTGGATCCAACTGGGCACACAGTTCCAGGATTGTTGCACGATCAAGTCTGTATGTGATTATGATGTGTCTCTCTTCCATTGTCGACAGGTCCACCAGGGGTCTGTACACCGGTGGATGCCGCCATCTCATCACCTGCCCCAGCAGACGTTACCTGTGGAGGAGAACAACGAGCAAACAGTCATCCAACACTGAGTTATCACAATGTGTTATTTGCAGAAACGTTAGTAATCCGCTATGTGCTGGTATCTGTCTGCATTCCCGGCCTAGATAGGTGTGATGCAGTTTTTTTCCATGCCATGTGGCCCCCTGAAATGGCGGCTGCCTGACCTGTAAGGTGGGACAAGGGGATATGACTTAACTGCGCTGGCGTTGTACACCGTTGCGGTGGGCGGTCGAAGACCGTGGAGAAATTCTGCATTGGTTAACATTGGGCCCTATGGGTCCCAGGAGCCAATGACGATGTACGCCGGCGGTGACGGTACACACCGCCGCAGACTTGACCGCCATTTTCTGTCTGTTCACTCACTTGATACCTGACCTTCAACAGGAGAGGACCTACACTGCAAGTGCTGCTGTGACCTGTGTCTGGAAGCGACGATGGCTACAGTGTCTGGGGAAAGGGCCCCTGCCTTCACTTCGGAGGAGTTGGAGAAACTAGTGGATGGGGTCCTCCCCCAGTACGCGCAACTGTACGGTCCTCCAAACAGGTGAGGACACTGTGAGCATGCTGCATGGGCAAAACCTGCTTTGAGTGGTGTGGATGGAAGATACATGGGGGGCTGAGGCCTGCATGTGCGGATGGGGAGTGTATGTGCGTCAGGGCATGGGTGGGAACTGGTGGGCAATGACTATGACGGTCCAGACAGGTGAGTAATTTCCTTTCCCCCTGTACCATTCCTTAGGGCAGCGCCCACTAGAAGAAGGGTATTTGGCATGCCATCGCCAAGGACGTCCGGATCCTAGGGGTCTACCACAGACGGAGAACCCACTACCATAAAAGATGGGAGGACCTGCGCCGCTGGAGCAAGAAGACGGCGGAGGCCCAGCTGGGGATGGCATCCCACTGTGGAAGGGGTGCCCGTTGCACCATGACCCCCCTGATGTCTCTGATCCTGGCGGTGGCATATCCGGAGTTGGATGGGCTCTTGAGGGCATCACAGCAGCCACAAGGGGGTGAGTACACACTCCTTCCTCTCACTAGGTGCGCATAACGAGGTGTCTGGGTGGGGAAGGTAGGCAGTGGGTTCCCCTAGGCCAGGGCGAACTTGGTAGGCAAGGTCCCTTGTGAGGCAGGCTATGTGGCACCCCAACCCCACTAGTGGTAAGAGCCATCTACACCTAGTCAGGCTCCTGGGACTTCCAGGTGTGCAGCAATTGGGCTTAGGCCTCGTACCCCATGGTTAGATGACATTTCTAGGAACTGTTAGTGCATGGCATAGTGCAGAGGGCTGCTCCCTGTGTGTTGTGTCCGCCAACGGTAGTGGTGTTGCATGCACTGAACATGTTTTTCTTCTGTCCCCCCCCCCCCTTTTGTGGTCTCCCTGTTCTTGTGGGCAGGCGGCCCAACAGAGAGCATTTCAGGCTCTGGCCTCAGCACTGATGGCAGCCATTGTCCCTGTGTCCAGCCTCCCCCCTCCAACTTACACCACCCAGACCCAATCCCCTGTACCTCAGCATATCCCAAGCACACCATCAGACCAGCATGCACACACATCAACACACAAGAGTGGCTCAGGCAAACATAAGCACCACACATCCCACAGGCACTCACACAAGCACCATTTCCATGCAGACATAGCAACATCCACTGTCTCCACTGTGTCCCCCCTCCACATCCTCCTCCTCCCTCCCTGTTTCATCTCCACTCACACCTGCATGCACTACATCATCAGCCACTACCTCCATCACCAGCAAGCCCATCACCACACACTGCTCACGTGCAATCCCCCCCACTACCATTCATACATCCTCTATGTCCTCTCCCAGTGTGTCTGTGAGCACTCCTCCCAAACTGCACAAACGCAGGCACACACACCCACCCAACAGCCATCCACCTCACAACAGCCTCCGGCCCATGCACCTTCACCCAAATTCAGCAGACGTACACCTCCTACAACCACTACCACTTCCTCCACTCCCAAACCCCCGCCATCTTCCCGTTCCAGTGTGTCTAAAAAACGTTTCCTGGCAAACTTTGACCTCTTCCCTTCACCTCCCCCCCGTCCTTCCCCTAGGGCCAGGCTTTCCAGGTCCCAGACCAGCACCTCAGCCACCAAATACCCAGGCACAGTGGTGCCAGCAACTGCGGGGTCATTGAGTGCGCCACCGATCGGGGCTGCCAGTGTGCCACGTAGTGAGGGCAAGGACATTCCGCCACCTGCCAAGGTGCAAAAGGTGCCCACATCCCAGAGGGAGAAACCGAAACTACCAGCCACCAAGGGCTCAGCAAAAATAAAAGGGGATAGTGGCAAGACAACTGCGGCACCATCAAAGGTGGGGGAGGGCCAAAAGAAGAAGAGCAGGTCAGGAGAGGGCATGGTGGCACCGACTGAGGGACCAGTGTCACACCTTCTGTCCACGACCACACCAACCTGTACGGCGGCAAACACCGCTAGCTGTCCCGCCACCACAACCGCCATCTGCACCGCCACCTGCACGTCTACAGCCTCAGCGACAGTCCCCATCCTCTTCCCCAGTGGGCAGCTGTCAGAGGCTGCAGGAGACGTCCTGCTGTGTCCCTCAGCAGGTGTTGATCCATGCACCGCCGCCAGCACCGCCGCCACCACCACCGCCACAGACACTGCTGCAAGCACCGCCACCGGCCCCGCGACGTACTCGGACAGTGACACCACCACTGACTGAGGCTGGAGGAGAGTTCCTGGACCCTGGGCAGCTTCCATGAGGCATGACTTCCATCACTGTTTGCACCTGGAGGTGGAAGGTGAAGCCGCAGCAGTGTGGGGTATGTCTCTGTCTCCACGGCGTATCATGCTACCTGTACCTCGCCAATCTCGTGGCACACACACCCAGGTGAGGGAATTGTACCAGCCACACTGCACGTGGAGCACTCTGGGCACCATGCCCCCTCCAGAACCAGTGGAGACATACATCCACTACCTCAGTCCTTGGCAGGATGAAGCACTCTGGGCACAATGTCCCCTCCAGAACCAGTGGAGACTGTTATCCACTTGAAAGACTGTGGTTTTGCACTCCCCAAGATAAAGCAGTGGGCAAACCATGCACTGGAAAGACTTGAGAGACTGTGGTTTTGCACTCCCCAGGATAAAGCAGTGGGCAAACCACCCACTTGAGAGACTTGAGAGACTGTGGCTTTGCACTCCCCAGGATAAAGCAGTGGGCAAACCACCCACTTGAGAGACTTGAGAGTCTGTGGCTTTGCACTCCCCTGGATGAAGCAGTGGGAAAACCACCCACTTGAGACTTAAGAGACTGTGTTTTGCAGTCCCCAGGATACAGCAATGGGCATGGAGCCCCTTCGTGCAGCAGTGGCGTCGTGATTTCATCTGGCTGAGGAGCCCCTCCTCCCCGTCCCCCTGATGGTGCCTGTATATTTTCGGTCTGATGCCCCAGCGGTGTTCTCTCCGTTTCGAGTCAGGTATCTAGTGTGGGCTTCAACCATGCATTTTGGGCCCAGTGATCCATGGACAATGATTGGTACACTATCCAGGCTTGTGTAGTTATACATATTTGTATATACTGAATTTTGAATTTTGACTATCTGATTATTCATGATTACACTGGTTACAATAATTTCCTTTTGTCCTTGCATTCTTCCAGGGGGTGGGGGGGGTGTATATGTAATGTTGCTGCATGTATTGTGTGTATGGTGTTGTGGGTGAGGGTGGGGGTGGGGGTATTGCATGTTGCGTGTGTGTGTGTCACTCTCTTTTCCCCCCTCCCCTGTGTTGTAGGTGCAGTACTCACCGTGGTCGTCGCCGCCGCCGTTCGTACTCCTGGTAGATGAGACGATACACCAACATTGGTAACACCTGTAGTTCGGGCTCCATGGTGCCCTGGTTCCTCGTTGGGTGTCAAGAGGTGAGTGTTTTCCCTTCTGTGTACTGCTTTTGATCGCGTTGCTTCCACCCCGGAAAAGGTGGCGGATAGGCGTCTTGAAATACAATGGGCGGTGTTGGCGGTGACCGCCGCTGTGTTTGTTTCTACTGCTGTGGCAGTCGGACTGTTAAGGTGGCACGCTATGTTGGCGGTTTCCGTCATGGTTGTGATTAAAAAAAAATTCTGCCGGGCTGTTGGCGCTATTACCGCTGCTTTAACATCGACCGCCAGGGTTGTAATGAGGGCCTTAGACTCTCTGCCCCACTGCATTACATGTGACACGCTAGAGTCTTTGTTGTTTTTTTCTTTTCTATTTGCCCTTATTCAGGACATTTCTGGAAGGATAGGTAAGAAGAAGGTTATATGTGGGAGGAGTGAATGGACGAACATGGCAGTAAACATTGCCATTGATATACTCTGTTTGTGCTTGAGATACCACTACTGTACTCAGTAAATTGCATGCTTTCCCATGACTACTTCAGACCCTTGTGGACATCTTCTTTGTTTGTGCATTACCTAAACCTCATAAACTGATTTAAAAAGAGTGGGGAAGGGAACTGTTACTCCTCCAACCATCCTGAAAGGATGGCCCACCGTGATTTAAGAGCACCTAGCTCCTCCTTGTGCCACAGTAGTGTCAATTGTTATGAAACTAATGTGGCCCAACGAGGACAAAATCGCGGCGCCAAATTTACAAAGTGGCGCAATGCAGGCATTGCGCCACTTTGTAACCCTTTGTGCTACATTATGGCTGCACCAGGCATAATGTATGCATAGGGGGTGTTCCCCCTTTAGGTGGTGCCAAACAAATGGCACAAAGATATCTAAGAGATTTCTTTGCGTCATTTTTTCTGGCACTTTTAAGGCCTGTTCAGAGCAGGCATTAAAAGGAGGCACACCATTATTTATAATAGGCCTCAATGGGATTTTTACACTAATACTGCAAAGCTCAGAACTAGCATAAAAAATGTTGATACTGGTTCCCCTAACTACCGCCATGATGCGCCTTATCTTAAATATGGCGCATGCATGGCGGTGTAAGGGGGTGCTAAGTGGCGTAAGAAGAGTGGCGCTGCACTGTGTGCAGCACCACTTTTCCTAAATTAGGCCCATAGTCTCCTTCTGTGTCACTGTCTGGGAGGAAGACCCACAACCCATAAGCAGAGTCATTCACAGTCATGTGACCCAGGTCTCTGGCAGAGGCACAAATTGGCTAAGGCAAGAAAATTCCAACTTTGTAAAAGTCATATTTTCAGAATTGTGACTTAAAATCTGACTACCATTAAAAAAGATTTTACATTTCAATTCATTTGAGTCGAAACATGACATTTTTACCTGCTCCAAATCCAAAGGCAGCACTTATTAAATATGATAAGCGACCCCTGTGATGGTCAATGGAACAAAAAGCACTTGTAGTATTGAAAAATGAATTTAGGAGTTTTTCACTACCATGATATGTAAAATGTAAAAGAACATCATACTTTTTAAATACAAGGCACACTGTCCTAAGAGCTGGTAGGGCCTGCATTGGTGGTGATGTATTAAGAGGAGGCTTTAGACCTGGCAAAAGTTTTATTTTGACAGGTCATAATGGCATCTTAGAACTTTTTTGGAGCTCAGATTCCTTCAGCAGGACAAGGCTGAAGGTGTAAGCAAACAGGGCTCCCCCCGAGTACAGATACCGTTTCCACGATGTCCCACTGATATGGATTTGCTGTGTGTAAAAGCTCCGGCCACCTGAATCTTTAGCCCAATTTCAATGCACCTGTATCAGATTGACTTAAGAGGTTTGTTCTGGACCTCTGGAGATTTTTGAAGCCAAAACATTTTTAAGTCTCAGCTTTTTCAGGATGTTAGTAGGACTACAGCTTGACACAGCAAAGGGTCCCAGAATCTCAGAAACAGCATTTGGGGGTCAGGACTCCCTCCAAATAAAGCCACCAGAAGGCTCCAGGACAGGTCCAGTTAGAACTGGTCAGCTGAGCTAATCTTGAAAAGGATGTCTAGCAGCTTGTTGTGTCCATGTAGTTTATTAGGAGGTCAGCCAAGCTAAGGCACATATTTATACTTTTAAGCGCTGTATAGCAGCGCAAACTTACAAAATACAATTTTATTTTGGAAGTTTGCGCTGATTTTGTGTCAGAAAACAACGCAAATGCAGCGCTAAAGAAAGTATAAATATGGGCCTAAGAGTCCACTTTTTGTCCTGGGTAAGAGTGAGAACAGGTCCAGCATTTCAGGTCTCCTCTGAGGTCTCAACAGCAGATGCAGTATTTCATCTATGTTCCACAGGTTCATTAGTGTTCTAATGAGGGTGCCTAGGTGTTCCACATTTATGTCTGGCACTAGCCTGTAGGCGGGGGTGACAGCTTGCCCCTCCGTAACCAATAGAGAAAAAAATTCCAGGGGTAATCATAGCCCCTTTTATAGTAGTTCCTGGTGCAGATAATCCCGAAATGCCCCTCTCTACGTAAAGGACAATGTCCTTCTTTTAAATACCATGCACTCTGCCTCGTGGACATTAGGGCCTTATTAGGGGTCATGAAGTAATATTAAAAAGGGGATCTTTTGACAGGTCCAATTTACAGATTCAAAGCTTAACAGACAGGCTATAGTTGTTCATCTGCAGTAATGTTTACACTGTGGTGGGTGGCACAATAGATGCAGCAATCCAGTTGTGGCAATTGGGTACACTTTCTGCCATCTACTAGGGACTTATAGGTATGTTGGGGGATCCCAATTAGGATATAGCCAAGTTCAATATGTTTTGCCACTGGGCCTGTGTAATAGAATCCCAGTGCACAAAATCAAAAAAACAGCAGCATCAGTCAAAGAAAATGGGCTAAGAGTAACTTTCCTATAGCTCCTTAAAAAACAGCACAAAAAGAGATTGCATAATATTCTCTTTCATTGACTTTAATAAAAACAGGACCCCCCTTCACTAAGAGTTGTCTGGAGAATCTGCAATTCAAAAGGCATATTTATTTTTTAACTATTTTATTTAATTACATTCATATCATTTCCGGTGACCAAATATATTTAAAATACACAAATAAGGCTTATAATTTTGAAACATAAACAACCAAAACAAACTTGAGTTTATTAACCAACCATATAAACTCCTACTGGTATTTTATACTTATCTGCTGTTGTCATTATTTATTTATCAAACTACCTCCAGACCCTTAAATTTCAAAACCGCATAGAGTCTCACATAAAAAGAATATTTCAAACTTTTAGACACCTTGATAAGACAGCTTGGAATATGGGGGGGCAATCTAATTTCCAGTTAGCTAGTAATAGAAACCAGGATATAATAATAGCACAAAGATCATTTTGCTCTGTCCCAGGAACATCAAACTTATGCCAGTCGCTATCACTAAAAGTCGTTGCATTTCTCTCCAAGCTACTGGAATATATTTACTTAGATATTTAACACATGAGTGTCAATAAGTACTAAAATGGACGCAAGCCCAGAACAGCTATATCCGGTCTCCATTCATGAATTTGAGCAACTCAGACAGCTAACAAAAACATTATCTTTCACTTTTTTTTATCGAGCAAGAGTATAATATAATATCCACATGCAATGAAATTGCATGTGACACAGGTTGTTCCCTAACAGAAGTAGCAATGTTTAAATCGGGTAAACCCTGATTTACCCCAAAATATTTGAAAGACCTGGATCTCAGATCAAAACAAGTCTTCAACAACTAAAGTATAAAGGTTATCCAAGTTGCAAACTTAAGAATGCATTCCATTGTGTATCTCCCAGGCTCTTAATGCTTAGAATCAACAGTATGAACGTAGTGCCACCTCTGAATCTCCTCGTAACCTAAGAAAGTCAAGGATGAAAAAACAATCAACAACTTTTTATAAAAAGAAAATGTTTGGTATATTAGAATTGTTACAGAGTCTAGTTGGTTGGTTAACTAAAGTAAGCAGCTGCTCAAAAGGACAACATTCGCGTTCCTGAAAAAAGTAATGTCAGAAGCTTTCTTGTGCTTTGTAGTAAACAGAACTAGTCTGTTATTAAATACATGCCATTTGAGAAATCTGTACAATGAAGAATACTAATACAGTACCATTTTTAGAAATTGGATCTCTAGGTGGCAAAGGTATGCACCCTGTCCAAGTAGGGAACCACAATCCCAGTCAGAGAAAGTCAGATACACACCCTAAATTAACCTGTGTTCACCCTCTGGTAGCTTGGTACAGAGCAGTCAGGCTTAACTTAAGAGGCAATGTGTTAGGTACTTGTGCAAAACCTAATTACAGTAGCACAGCAAAACACACCACAGAAGACTCCACATCAATTTAGAAAAATAGAATAGATTTTTCTGAGTAAAACAAGACCAAAACAACAAACATCTAATAAGTAGATGTGGAGACATCGTTTTTTTAAAGATTAGGAGGCATATTTAGAAGCCCCTAGCTCCGTCTTTTTTTTATGTGTGGTGGCATTAGGGAAGCTTTAGTTCCGTGCCTTATTTACAAAGTGGCGTAATGGTACCCATTTTAATCAAAGGGCCTCCCTGTGCTTTGCTGCACTAGCGTCAGTATTTTTGACAGTGCAGCAAAGAGCCACAATAGCGTCAACATTTTTAATGCTATTGTCCTAATGAGTGCCATGGTGTTCCATATTGTAAATACGGTGCAATCATGGTATTGTTAGGGTGGGCGGCGGTGATGCAAGAAAAGTGGCACATCGCGACCGATGCGCCACTTTCTTCTAAATATGCCCCTAGGTTTAAAACAGTGCTTAGAAGTTTCTAGCGTCAAAAGGTTACTTGAGGTCACAAGGGTCCGGTGCAAATCCAAAGTTCAGCCTGATCTTGATGGAGGGTAGGCCAGCTACAGAACCCAAACAGTGTCTGCTGAAACAGTACTTTTGATGGAATAAAGTGTCGACGTCAAGAGCCCGATACTTTGGTTTTTGCAGATATCAGCTGCAGAACGCACATCTGAGTCTCAGGACTGGAGGGGGCACCTCAGGCAACAGTAGGACTCACAGATGTCAGAGTCCAGCAGCACTGTAGAGAACAGGGGGCACTCCAACAAGCGTTTTGAGAATCTTGGGTTCAAGAATGTAGAGAACAGGTCCAGTCCTTCTTACTCCCAGCAAGAAGCAGCAGGCCAACACAGCAAAGCAAGTCGCAAAGCAACACTCACTCTTCAAGCACAGCACACAGCAAGCAGAAGGTCAACACAGTAATGCAGTTGCAGAGTGGAATTCCCGGTGACCCGGAGCCCCATATCAAGAGAGAGATTAAAGTTAAGAACAACATTGCACTAGAGTCGGGTCTTATCTGCAAGAAAGAGTTCAAGTTTCTTACTCCTGAACATACTAGATTTCCCATTATATATGGACTTCCTAAGGTACATAAAAACTCCTTAGATCCCCTGCTACGCCCTATTGTCTCCGCTATTGGTTCAGCTATTGAACCGTTATCTCAATATGTTGAAACTTTCCTGAAACCATTAGTGACACAGCTCCCCTTCTAAACAAGAAATATTGGTCACCTAGAGTCCTTATACACGAACATTCCTCAACAACAGGCACTTGATTGCGTTGAGGCTTTTTTTGCAGACCTGGGCTCAGATCCCTTACATGCATTCATTTTAGAATGTCTTAAGATTATTCTATTTAACAATTATTTTGAATTTAATGGAACAGTTTACCAACAAATTAAGGGAGTTAGTATGGGCGCTGCCTGCACTCCCAGTGTAGCAAATTTATATGTTGGAGCATTCGAGAAGAGACATATCTACAATGAGATTCCTCCATTTTTTTAAAACATCCATCTATGGTGTAGATACATAGATGACGTATTTTTTATCTGGAGAGGAGGACAGGAACTGAATGAGTTCTTTCTATGGTTGAACCTTTACAATAATAATTTGAAATTTACTATCAAGTGGGATTATAATCAGGTAGAGTTTTTAGATGTCTTTATTAAACATCTTGATGGACGCCTTCTAGTGTCCCTGTTTACCAAACCCACAGCACAAAACACTCTTCTACATTATGATAGTTTCCACCCCAGATGTCAAAGACAGGCCCTTCCTTTCTCCCAGTTCTTGCGTTTGAGAAGGAATTGCAAAGAGATGAAAGATTTTGTTAAACATGCAGATGTTCTTTCTGACAAACTGCGGCAGAGAGGATACTGCACAAAAGGGAACAAAGATTTGCTGAAAAGAGCAAAATACTATAATCGCGAATCACTATTCCAGGGTAAGAAACATACTAACAATGACAGGCTAACATGTGTTATCCATCACTCTAGTTTAAATGACAGAATTCTAAAGATCATTAATTCAGAGTGGCATATCTTGAACACCAGTGAAGACTCTGTACATCTAGAGAAACCTTTATTTGCTTTTAAGAGAAACAAAAACTTGTGCAACATTCTGGTTTGATCTGCAGTTACTTGTTCACAAGAACTGAAGCAGAGATCGATTACAGGAATGGATCCAATTAAAGGCAATTTTCAATGTGGCAATTGTCATGCCTGTGAAGTGGCTATAGTTTAAAAAAATGTCATTAGTAACGGTAAAACGATTGCCCTCAACACAATGACGATTTGTAGATCAAAAAATGTGATCTACCTTATGTCATGTCCGATATGTTGGTGAGACATCAAGGGAGTTGAGAGTGAGACTGTCTGAACATAAATCTTCCATTAGAACTAGGAAGCCTAATGCACCCTTGGTCGCACACTGGCTCACGTTTAACCATAAGGAAGATGAGATCAGATGGAAAAAATAACCTTGAGGGTGATATGTGTTCTGAAAAACTTAGAAAAAAGAAAGAGGTATTTTGGATCTTCTTTTTGGAGAGCTTTAAAAGGGGTTTAAACAAAGACATCCCTTGGTACAACGCCCTTTGAGTAGTTTTCAAGGCCAGTGATGTCCAGCTATACGAAGAGGGGAGCAAAGAGGTATCTGTGAGTCCCTGAGTCATGATCTTCCTCACTTCTATAAGTTTTCCGCTTGCATTGAGGTTTTATGATCACCTTTGATTATGTATCTTGCTGTTTCCTTCTTTTGTGTTCTTTTCTATTCCATTACTATTGCTATAGATAACTAAATTATTCCCTCTCAAGATGGCCGCTGTGTTTTTCTGGATTACTGCAGTTTAGCAAGAGGGACTTGTCCCTCGTCTATTTCTACATTTTCCGGCGATTAGCACCTGGCGTTTTAATAACGTGTTGTGATGCCGTGTCTCACAGAGATTGCAAGCCGGTACGCTCGTATAGATGATCTTATTTCATTCTCTAGAATACATTTGAAGGTATGTTTCATAGGTTCAAGTGACCTCGGAAATGCGGTTTTCTGCCTTCATAGTAATGTGCCTGCCCACGTTTACTTTTCTGAAAGACGATTCTCTTTACAGTTTTGGTGCTTTGGTCCTCGGACCTTCCAGCAATGCGGTAGTCTATTCTGTGTTTCTCCTACTACCATCAGGTAATTGTGTAATCTCTCTACGTGCAACACTTCTCTAATCTTTTTGCATGTATGGGCTGAAGGTCTCTGCTTTTTCTATGCACATCACATGGCCGGATATAGTCCTCTGTATTATACACTATATCTGCACTGTGGTCTTATGATTGGTCCCCACATTCACCCAAATGGGCACCCACATATAGGAACAGATGCAATTTATGCCCTTGTAATATGCCATATCCTCGATACAGAGTTAATTATGTCTTTAACTTACATATAGATTTAATAAGATGACGCAGTGCGCAATATTGGATTTAGTGCCCTGATGAAGGTGGCTTTGAGTATTATGAATATACTTGAAAGTGCAAGTCCACCGAAACGCGCGTTGGCAGTTCTGGCAGTTCTGATGATCCACTAAGGCAGTAAGGATTATCCACCAACTGGCAGCATGGAGGATTTACCAATTGACGAAGAAATCTTTTTGATGAGAACGTTTATCTAAAGACCAACCGGATTTAGCCATAATAGCTAGAATTTATGTTCTTATCATTAACATTAATCTGTGTGATATTATCAGTATATCTGTGAAATGGACTTATTTAAAGCTCATTATTGGAGAGAATTTGAAAATTATTCATATATGGGTGTGATGTCTTAATTTGTCATTTATTTGACATTTAAATTTGAGATTATTGATATTAATTTGTTGTAAAATATCACTGTGTATGTAATTGTTTGTCTTTCCGGTGTCTTGTTATTGTTGATATGTAGGTTTTATGTGTAGTCATTTGTTTATGGTCTTTGTGTGTTGATTTATATGTCTATCTGTGAAGGCCTTGTGTTTGAGGGCCTTTGAGTTGATAGGGGGTTATGACTTATTTTAGAAATTGGATAGTTTGAAATAATGATGTGTATATATACACACATATACTTGTGTTTGGATCAATACATTTTTTAATATTAGTTAGGTCTTTTCTGAAAATAAGTTGTTTTTTGAATGAATAGGAGAGTGATGTACTTTTTACTTATTGAGTGGAAGTCCCTCCTTGCAGCACAGCAGTCCTTCCTCCTGGCAGAGTGTCCTTGGTTCCAGTAGCATTCTGATGTGGTGGGGTTTGGGGTCCAGTACATATACCCAAACCGGCTGTTGAAGATGGGGAGGCTTTCAAAGGGGCTTTGGAAGATCACAAGGTCTCTTCCCCTCATTCCCTGGCTCCAGACACTCTACAGGGAGTTATGCATCCCTTTGTGTGGAGAGAGGCACAGCTGTATTCAGGTGTAAGTGAGGCAGTGCTAAGCTCTGCCCCTCCCTCAAGCCAGTTAATAACCCATTAAGGCCCACTAAGTAACACCTAAGCTCTCATTCTGTGTGACTGTCTAGATGGAACGCACATAGCCCAACTGTCACCAACCCCAGACGTGTATTCAGAGACAGGCAGAGGCACAGAATGGTTAAAGGAGAAAGAAAGAAGAAAGAAGAAAATGCCACTTTTTTGAAAGGTTTACAATTTAAAATCCAATTTCACCATAAGTTGTGATTTGATATTGTGAGTCCAGAGACACCAAACTTAAAATATCTATATTTTCCCAATTGGAAGTTACACTTAGAAACTGTTTAAAGGTAACCCCAATGTCAACTTATCGGAGAGATAGGCCTTGCAGTAGTGAATAACGAATTTGATAGCTTTTTACTACCAGGACATGTCAAATTTAAAAGTACATGTCCAACTTTTTAGTACCTCTGCCCTGCCCTTGAGGCTAACTAGGGTCTACCTTAGGGGTGACTTATATGTAATAAAAATGAAGGTTTGGGCCTGGTAAGTGGGTGCACTTGCAAGGTAAAAATGGCATTTTAAAACTGCACCCACAGACTCTGCAGTGGCAGGCTTGAGACATGTTTGAAAGGCTACAGTAGTGAGTGGCACAATCAATGCTGCAAGCTCACTAATAGCATTTAATTCACAGGCCCTGTGCACATATAGTGCACTTTAATAGGGACTAGCAAGTGAATTAACTGTGCCAATCATGGAGAAGCCAAGGTTATCATGTTTAGAGTACAGAGCATCTGCACTTTAGCACTGAGCAGCAGTGGTAAAGTGCTCAGAATCATCAAAGCCAGCAAACATAAGCTCAGTAAAACTGGAGGTCAGAAAGCAAAAACTTAGGGGAAGCCAAGCCAAGGATGCCATGTCTAAGAACCATATAAAGAAAATTCTATATTGTCTTCCCAGAGGCATAACCTTAAGCCTCGCATTAGAATCTGTGTATGACATGCAGTCTAAAGGAAACTCAAAAACTTGGATTCAACTTGTGTATAAAAAAGCTGATACAAAAAGTCGGGCTGTCATAAAAAAACAAAAAAATAAAAAACAATGACTTATGGTGCATGTTGCTCTTTAGAAACAAATAACCTTCATGTGTCACTTGGAAGATCTAGAGTAGTCAGGGCCTGATTTAGATCCTGGTGGAGGGAAAACTCTGTCACGAACGTGATTGATATCCTGTCTACCATATTATGATCCCCTTAGGCTATGATGAGATTGTAAAACGGCAGACGGCATACCCGTCCCATTTATGGCGGAGTAGCCCTCTCTGCCAGGATCTAAATCAGGCCCTTGGTTTTCAAAATTATAGGTAACACCATAAATGTGACACATTTGGAAGAAGAGCAGCCTTTGTTTTCTGCTGATTGATTATACATCCTCCGAAGTTTTTTCAAGCACCTACCAGACTTATAATTGGATGATGGTGAAATGGATGAGTATGAGATTGCGGTGAAGAAAATGAGCAACATGTTTGATGCACCTCCCAGCTTTGTGGTGGCTAGGCACAAGTTTTTTAAAAGAGAACTATGCTCCAGTGAAGATATAGACACTTATATTTTGGCGTTGCGCCTTCTGGCTGTGGAATGTCAGTTTGGAGTGCTGGGTGATCAACTCATCAGAGACCAATTTATTTGTCAAGGGACAGATAAATCTATCAGACAGAAGTTGTTATCGCTAGACAATCCAATGTTGGTGGAAACAATAAGAATTGCAAAAAGCATCAAGTCTTCTATCAAGACCTCCAAGGAAATAGAATTGCTGATGACTAGCAGAGTTAACGCTGTCATTAATAATGATGATAAAAGGACTGGGGTCAAATCAAGTGGACAGAAAAACAATATGTTTGCCAATTCCAACGTTTTTTTCCAACAAAGAAATGTTTGTTTTAGGTGTGGTAATACAATGCATCAAAAAGGATTTAGGAGTTGCCCAGCATTGAATGTCCAATGCAGGAGTTTTGGCAGGGTTGGGCATTTTGCCAAAGTGTGTCAAGGTGGAAACTGAGCGTCTATCATGACGGTGATGGAAGAGAATGAAGAAGCGGAGGAGCACCTCTTGGGAGAGGTTCAGGATATGGTTTTAGTCATTGATGATGGAGTGGTTAAGTCTGGTGATCTGTGTGTGTGCATAAGAGTAGGAGACAAGTCATTGCGTTTGCTGGTGGACTCAGGGGCTAGGATCACCATGATTACCCTAGACTTGTTCAAGCAGAACTGGGGAGAGCGTGCCCTTGAGCCGCCAGACAGGGCTCCAGTGTCCTATGAAGGTAGGAAAATTGAACTTCAAGGTTTTTTTTAGGACATCCTTGAGTTTAGGGGAAGACATATACATGGGAAGATCTATGTGGAATGGTGTTGCGACCAGGTATGTCTGAACAGGTTGTAGTGCTTAGAGAAATGGAGGAGATTGAAGGCCTTCTCAATGAATTCCCTAAAGTTTTTTCAGGTGAATTGGGGAAGTTGAAAGGTTTTAAACATAAAATAAAAGTGAAAGTGAATGCCGCCCCAGTCAAACTTGAAATTAGGTCTGTGCCCTTTTGCGTAAGAGAAGTTTTGGAAAAAAAATTTGAAAGTTTAAAGAACAAAGGGATTATAGAACCTATGGAATCCTCTTTGTGGCTCTCTCCATTAGTAGTAGCAAGGAAAAAGAATGAGGAATTGAGAATTTGCGTGGACTTGAGAGCACTCAACAGAGAAATATGGGTGGACTCACATCCCCTACCTAATATTAATGAAATGCTGTCTACCATTAAAGGTGCGAAGATGTTTACGAAGTTAGATTTGGCTAGTGCGTATCATCAGGTGGAACTTGATCCGGAGTCCAGGTACTTAACAGCATTTGTGTCGCCTTTTGGGGCTTTCCAATTTTGCCGCATGACATTTGGGCTGGCTTCTGCAGCCTCGGTGTTTCGAAGAGTTATGTGTGCACTGTTAAAGGGGATTTCTCGAAATGGCCTTATGTCAAATTTGTACAGGAGCCAAACGCTAAGGCTCTTGTGACTTTCTTAAGGGAAGTGTTTATGAATGAGGGGTTTCCGGAGGAAGTCATTTCGGATAATGGTGTTCAATTTGTGTCTGAGGAGTTCAAAGCATTCTTGAAGCAAAGTGCAGTTAAACATTTGAGGTGTTAACTTTATCAACCCCCAAAAAATGGTTTGGTGGAGAGATTCAGCCGTGTGCTGGGAGACTGTATCAGGTGGACATTGAAGAGTGGATGTGATGTGCAGGCGTCGGTTCAGGCAATGCTTTGGTTTTACAGAACAACTCCTCATTCCACCACGGGGTATCTCCTTTTGAAGCTTTGAAAGGGAGAAAGCCTAATACACAAATCAAACACGGGTGGATGTCCAAGTTTTTCGAACAAAGGCTGGTGGGAGATCGTACTGACTTTATCAAGGCTAATGTGGAAAACAAGCAATCTACACAAAAGAGATACTTTGGCAGTAAGAAAGGGGCTAAAGAGTCGCCTATTGCAGAAGGTGATTGGGTAGCTGTAAAACTGCCTACTTTTGTTAAGAAAGGTAATGCCAAATGTTCTAAACCGGTTAGGGTCGAACTGGTTCTGGGCAATGCTGTAAGGGTTCAGGGAAATAAGTGGTGGAACAAATCCAAGGAGGTTAAACTGAAAGGGAAATGGGATCCTCAGGGTGTGACCAGGAGTGATTTGGTGAAAGAGTCAGACCCAAACTAAAGTGGTTGTGGTTTGGTGAAACAGTCGGGCCTGAATGAAAGTGGTGGTGAGGGTCCGGTTGTGCGCAGGAGTACCAGAGTATGAAGATTGCCCTGGAAACTGTGTCAATAAGTCAATGTGTAATTACTATGAAAACTGTGTCAACGATAATGGTCATCTTTTGCCCTGGAAACTGTGTCAATAAGGCAATGTGTCGATGATAATGGTTATCTATAGGCTTTATACAAGGTTTTTAGTATTTGTATATATTTTTTAGTTTTTGGGGGGTTGTGATGGTACAATAAAAAAAAACAAAAAAAAACTCAATGTTGTACCCGCACTCGCAAGTAGCGTAGCTGCCTCGCGACCAGGTTTCTGTGTGGTTGCTAGGCAGCGGACGGGGCGATTCAAATGGGCTTGGACGGTTGCATGCCTGGCAGCTGGCGTTCAACTTCTGTTTTTACAATAAATACAATATTAAGCTCACTGCGCTCTCTTCGCTTACTTCAGAATTATACTGTTGCATTCCACAAGAATGTCTCCTTGAGCAAGTCGGGTCTCATGAGAAAGAATTTACTATGGTTACACACACACACGTAATTTCTGGAAAAGTACAACTTCGTGTCCTTCAGAAAAACAGCACATTGCACGTTAGAAAAATACAGTTTAATATGAGACCAGGCAGCTAGGCCCAGACCCTTGCTAGGCTAAGGCCTATTAATTAATAAGCAAACTCTTAATATATAACTTTAGTTATGTTACGCTAATACAAATTCAGAACATTAGTACATAATTCATTCAGAATTAACAGCTTTCATTAGTCTTCGTATACATTGGTAGCCACTCCCCGTGGGCACATTTCAAACACATGCATTATTTTCTATGTTAACACATTTTCTGTGCAGCATCATCACACAATATATTTCAAGCTTTTCATGTTAATATTGCTTTTAAAGGACACACCCCAACAATCCCTCGTCGGATGACTCTTGTCATCACACAAAATCTTCCCACAAATTTTACATCCTAAAATTCCCTCATCTCAATCTCTTCCCTTATTGGCTTCCCCTTTGATTTTGCCCTATAAGATTTTTTCCTTTCTTTCTCTTCCCTCCTCTTATTACTTTTCGCCGTCTTCAATTTTATTCTTTTGCTAATTTTACATGCCACCCATAATCCAAATAAGCAAGTGATAATAATCAATATCCCCTGTATTATTTTAGACAGTAGCCCATGCCAAATGTTGCTAAGTCAATTTCCCACTGAAGCAAATCCTTTTCCAGCCTTTTCCCAAACACCTGGTTCTTTCAATTCCTTCAAATCGGTAGTATCCCTAGTCAAGTTAGTAAGCATACTTCTAATCTCATTACTATTATCTGGTATATATGCACAACAATGAATGAATGAATTAAGCATTCTACAAATTCTGCCATTTTTCGCTAAAAGAATGTCTAAAGCAAGCCTGTTTTGAAGAGTCATAGTCCTCTCCACAGCAAGTTCAGTATTCAGCAGGAGTATAGGCCCTAAAGTGTTTGTCAGCATGTTATCCACAGTAGTAGACAACTTTTGAATCTTTATGGAGTTTAAGATAACTCCCACCGAAGGAATTATCGCCCAAAATATGTCTCCTACTACACCAGCAGCAGTTTCTCTCTTCTCTCTAGTACGATGTAATTCAGACAATTTCGGAAACCTTTTCAAATCGTCAAGTTGATGTATCTTTGGGAAAACTATCCCCAAATAACATGTCCCATACCATCCCTTTGGAAGACGGTAATAAGCATTAAGTCTACATATGTAATAGATCCCTGGGATCGCTAAATCCTGAATTTAACATGACTGTCCATTTACTCTGGAAAAAAAACACATGCTTACATTCACTCATTCCCACAAAGACATTGTCATAATATGACTTCGGCCTAGATATGCAAAGCTTCCCTACGTGTAATGCATCTAGAGCTAGCTTCCCTTGCTCTCTAATCGCACCATAACCTTAACTACTAGCAAAAGTCCGCTGCTGCAAATCCTTTTTCTAATTTACCCTATAATGCCCTTCTTCTATCTTCCTGTGTGATTTAAAAAGCTTTTCTCTACAGATGTAAGCAAGCATGTCAAATTATTACGGTGTGCATAAGATGTACTAATCGTTAATGTCACCTCAAAGAATCCTTTAACTAGCTTTGTACTATAGTACCTAGCTACCCCACTCAAATCCTCTATTATGGGCACATAAGAAAACACAAGATCATAGTTCGAGTAAAAGTATTGAATCTCTTCCTGGTTATAGAATCTTGTTAGTAACAGACTACAACTTATCCAATAAGTTAGTGGCAGACTATGATAAATAACCCCCTTTTGTACCGAAAGAGGAATCTGTGTGCACGCAAAGCAATCCTTCGCATCCATCGTTTCAACATACTCACTCAGCAAGCAATAGAAAACTTTAGTGGAGAGTTCCCCTTTTGCATTAGTTCCCTCATGCAAATATTTTGTATCCAGCTCAAACCTCTCCCAAGCTGTTTGTGCAGTGGTATTCTCAGGAATTGTAGTATTGTTAGTCCCACTCTTATCCATTAATTAGTGTCATACCCGCAACCATAATGAATATCACGCACACAACACCTAAACCAACCCCCAAATATTTACAACGCCTACTTCCTCTATTATCCTCTCTAATGTTAGCCATGATCTGTAAAGAATCAGAAAGTGAAGGATGGTTAATTCAAACAACAACTAAGAATGGTTAGAAAACTTCTCCTTCTTTTTTTTTTTTTTTTTTTTTGCAGCAAAGTCAAAACAAGCAATTATTTACAGCTTTCAATTTCACTCCCAGGATCCTTGTCAATTCAGGTTAGCAGCTTGTCAAAATCAGGTTTAAAAAGTCAATTCAGGTTTTCAAAGTCTCATCCGGTAAAATTCTCAGTCTCTTTTCTCAATTTTTTCTCTCATCTTTAATTCGATCTTATACCAATTCAGTCTCTTCAGCCAGACTCAGGTGCCAAAGTACTGACCTGGAATTTCTCGATCAAAGCAAAATGCCAAGAACTCTTGTTGCCACTCAGCTGTTGTTGCATATGCCCATTCATGACCCGTGTATCTTCTGTTTGCTACTCTTTTTCTTTTCAACCTGCAATCACCTTGCAACTCTCCTTCACTTAAATCTCCTCTCCTCGTTGTATCAACTTCTTCCTCTATCGCATCTTCAACAACCACTGCTCCCTTTTTCACTTGCAATTCTGGCCACTTATCTCCTTCCAATGTCTCTTTGGTCTTTGATCTTTCCTGTGGCAACCCCTCGCCCTCCTTTGGCTGTATGGTGTTCTCTCTTGATGGACCTGCAATTTGCTCAGGAGGAGTTTGGACACTCTGACACTCTTCCACCTCAACTCCTTCACCTTCTGGGTCTGTCAGTTGCTCTAGCTCATTCCCATAATCATCTGCTTCTGGAAGAACCTCCCTCTGATTAGGCTCTCCTGTTGCCTCAGTTGAGGTAGGCTCGCCGTCACCCAGCTGGATCTCTTCTCCCTCGTCTCTCACTGGAGTGACCAAGCCGTCCTCAACGAGCTCTCCTTCTGTCTCAGTTCCCCTTCGATCACTCTCCGGCCCTGAGACTTCCTTTTTTGCTGTTGGTACCTTCAACAACTCAACTTCCTCATAATTTGGACACGTCACCTTCTTTGTGTGACTGGCATGGATCCAGTTCGGAATTGCCGCACACTTCACAGCAGTAGTAGTCATTAGTATCACTTGATATGGCTCCATCCAACGTGGCTCCAAACACGTCTTCCTTACGTGTTTCTTAATGACAACCTAGTCACCAGCTTTCAGGTTGTGGCCTGGATCATTTATGGGTGGCAGGGTGGTAGCTTCCATCTGGTGAGAAAAAGAGCAGACCACATCAGCCAGACCCTTGCAGTAGTCCAACACCATATCATCCGTGATATTCAGAAGAGCATTCACAGGCACTGAGGGCAATCTCGTAGCGCGGCCCATGAGAACCTCATGGTGGAGACAGTCCTGTTTTCTTGTTAGGTGTGTTTCTCATTGACATCAACACCAAAGGTAATGGATCGGGCCATTTCATATTTGTGGCTGCACACATTTTTGCCATTCTCGACTTCTCGACAGTAACCCACCATTCCTAGGAACATCCTAACATCTCTCCGTGTTGTTGGAGGATTCATCTGTAATAATGCAGTTACTCTTTCCCTGGATAACTTCCTCGACCCTTTCTCAATTTGATGACCCGAGTACTTCACCTCTCTCTGGCAATATTGCAATTTCTTTGGGGACACCTTGTGTCCGTTCTTTCCCAAATGATTCAGTAAGGCAATAGAATCATACTTGCACTCATCCCTCGTTTTAGAAGCAATCAACTAATCATCAATGTACTGCACTAGAGTCGATTGAAAAGGCAATACCAATGACTCCAAATCCTTCTTCAGTATTTATTTGAATTTGGAAGGTGATTCCAAAAACCCTTGAGGAATTCGACACAAACTGTAGACCTTGTCCAAGATTTAAAACTGAAGAGAAATTGGCTGTCCTCATGGAGAGGCACAGAAAAGAACGCTTGGGACAGATCAATTACTGTGAACCACTCTGCATCACATGGAACCTGGAACAAAATCACAGCTGGATTGGGCACCACTAGGCAGCATTTCACCACTATGTAATTGATCTTCTTTAAATCTTGGACAATTCGAACCTTCCCACAAGGCTTTCTCAGTCCCATTATTGGTGAATTATATGGACTGCTCATCACTTCTTTCAAGACTCCCTGTTTCACAAAGTCTGCAAATAATTGCGCCACCTTTATAAGGACATCTTGCGTGATATGATACTGGGGTATCTGGGGGAACACAGCATGTGGCTTCACACTGACTTTAACTGGTTCTACTCCTTTTAACAGCCCTACTTCTTTCCCTGTCAAGTCCCACACCTTTTCTTGGACTGTTCCCTGCAAGTGTGCCAGGAGATTAGCCACTGTGAACATCGGGAAGAGGTTAATCAGAGGATATTCCTCGTCTGTGGTCTCAGTTTCAGGCTCTGAAACCTGCTCCTCTTCTTCATCATCACTGTTTGTTTGGACCTCATCCCTTCATTGGAACAAGTGATTGAACACCTTGTCTTGCACAGTAAGGCTCTCATTACAACCCTGGTGGTCGGTGTTAAACGGCAGTAATACAACCAACAGGCCGGCGACAAAAACTTGGGATCACGACCGTGGCGGAAACCGTCAACATAGACAGCCACTTTAACACTCCGACTGCCATGGCGGTACAAACAAACAGCGCAGCCGTCACCGCCAACAGACAGGCTGTAGGAAAGTACCATCTTGCCTGGCATGTTACCCCCATATTTCACTGTATATATGTTGTTTTAGTTGTATGTGTCACTGGGACCCTGCCAGCCAGGGCCCCAGTGCTCATAAGTGTGCCCTGTATGTGTTACCTGTGTTATGACTAACTGTCTCACTGAGGCTCTGCTATCCAGAACCTCAGTGGTTATGCTGTCTCATTCTCTTTCCAAATTGTCACTAACAGGCTAGTGACCAATTCACCAATTTACATTGGCATACTGTAACACCCTTATAATTCCCTAGTATATGGTACTAAGGTACCCAGGGTATTGGGGTTCCAGGAGATCCCTATGGGCTGCAGCATTTCTTGTGCCACCCATAGGGAGATCTGACAATTCCTACACAGGCCTGCCAGTGCAGCCTGAGTGAAATAACGTCCACGTTATTTCACAGCCATTTACCACTGCACTTAAGTAACTTATAAGTCACCTATATGTCTAACCATTACCTGGTAAAGGTTGGGTGCTAAGTTACTTAGTGTGTGGGCACCCTGGCACTAGCCAAGGTGCTCCCACATTGTTCAGGGCAAATATCCCGGACTTTGTGAGTACAGGGACACCATTACACACGTGTACTATACATATGTCACGACATATGTATAGCGTCACAATGGTTACTCCGAACATGGCCATGTAACATGTCTAGGATCATGGAATTGTCACCCCAATGCCATTCTGGCATTGGGGAGACAATTCCATGATCCCCCGAGTCTCTAGCTCAGACCCGGGTACTGCCAAACTACCTTTCCCAGGGATTCACTGCAGCTGCTGCTGCTACCAACCCCTCAGACAGGTTTCTGCCCTCCTGGGGTCCAGCCAGGCATGGCCCAGGAAGGCAGAACAAAGGACTTCCTCAGAGAGAGGGTGTTACACCCTCTCCCTTTGGAAAAAGGTGTCAGGGCTGGGGAGGAGTAGCCTCCCCCAGCCTCTGGAAATGCTTTGATGGGCACAGATGGTGCCCATCTCTGCATAAGCCAGTCTGCACCGGTTCAGGGATCCCTCAGCCCTGCTCTGGCGCGAAACTGGACAAAGGAAAGGGGAGTGACCACTCCCCTGACCTGCACCTCCCCTGGGAGGTGCCCAGAGCTCCTCCAGTGTGCTCCAGACCTCTGCCATCTTGGAAACAGAGGTGCTGCTGGCACACTGGACTGCCCTGAGTGGCCAGTGCCAACAGGTGACGTCAGAGACTCCTTCTGATAGGCTCCTTCAGGTGTTGCTAGCCTATCCTCTCTCCTAAGTAGCCAAACCCTCTTTTCTGGCTATTTAGGGTCTCTGCTTTGGGGAATTCCTTAGATAACGAATGCAAGAGCTCATCAGAGCTCCTCTGCATCTCTCTCTTCACCTTCTGCCAAGGAATCAACTGCTGACCGCGCTGGAAGCCTGCAAAACTGCAACAAAGTAGCAAAGACGACTACTGCGACCTTGTAACGCTGATCCTGCCGCCTTCTCGACTGTTTTCCTGGTGGTGCATGCTGTGGGGGTAGTCTGCCTCCTCTCTGCACTAGAAGCTCCGAAGAAATCTCCCGTGGGTCGACGGAATCTTCCCCCTGCAACCGCAGGCACCAAAGAACTGCATCACCGGCCCTCTGGTTCTCCTCTCAGCATGACGAGCGAGGTCCCTTGAACTCAGCAACTCTGTCCAAGTGACTCCCACAGTCCAGTGACTCTTCAGTCCAAGTTTGGTGGAGGTAAGTCCTTGCCTCCCCACGCTAGACTGCATTGCTGGGAACCGCCTGTTTTGCAGCTACTCCGGCTCCTGTGCACTCTTCGAGGATTTCCTTTGTGCACAGCCAAGCCTGGGTCCCCGGCACTCTAACCTGCATTGCACAACCTCCTGAGTTGTCCTCCGGCGTCGTGGTACTCTCTTGTGCAACTTCGGGTGAGCACCAATTCACTCCACTTCATAGTGCCTGTTCTGGCACTTCTGCGGGTGCTGCTTGCTTCTGAGTGGGCTCTTTGTCTTGCTGGACGCCCCCTCTGTCTCCTCACGCAATTGGTGACATCCTGGTCCCTCCTGGGCCACAGCAGCATCCAAAAACCCTAACCGCAAGCTTTGCAGCTAGCAAGGCTTGTTTACGGTCTTTCTGCGGCAAAACACTTCTGCACGACTCTTCACGATGTGGGACATCCATCCTCCAAAGGGGAAGTTTCTAGCCCTTGTCGTTCTTGCAGAATCCTCAGCTTCTACTATCCGGTGGCAGCTTCTTTGCACCCACAGCTGGCATTTCCTGGGCATCTGCCCACTCTCGACTTGATTGTGACTTTTGGACTTGGCCCCCTTGTTCCACAGGTACTCTCGTCTGGAAATCCATCGTTGTTGCATTGCTGGTGTTGGTCTTTCCTGCAGAATTCCCCTATCACGACTTCTGTGCTCTTTGGGGAACTTAGGTGCACTTTGCACCCACTTTTCAGGGTCTTGGGGTGGGCTATTTTTTTAACCCTTACTGTTTCTTTACAGTCCCAGCGACCCTCTACAAGGTCACATAGGTTTGGAGTCCATTCGTGGTTCGCATTTCACTTCTAGAGTATATGGTTTGTGTTGCCCCTATCCCTATGTGCCCCCATTGCATTCTATTGTGACTATACATTGTTTGCACTGTTTTCTATTGCTATTACTGCATATTTTGGTATTGTGTACATATATCTTGTGTATATTTGCTATCCTCATACTGAGGGTACTCACTGAGATACTTTGGCATATTGTCATAAAAATAAAGTACCTTTATTTTTAGTATATCTGTGGATTGTGTTTTCTTATATTATTGTGCAAGTGACACTAGTGGTACTGTAAGAGCTTCACTCTTCTCCTAGTTCAGCCTAAGCTGCTCTGCTAAGCTACCATTTCCTATCAGCCTAAGCTGCTAGACACCCCTATACACTAATAAGGGATACCTGGGCCTGGTGCAAGGTGTAAGTACCCCTTGGTACTCAGTACAAGCCAGTCCAGCCTCCTACATTGGTTGTGCAGTGGTGGGATAAGTACTTTGCAACTACTTACCACTTTGTCATATTGTACTTTTCATAAGAGAAAAATATACAAAACAAGTTCAGTGTATGTTCACCTAACCAAAACGTTTTGCTTTTCTTCTCTCACTTCTTTACTAAGTGCTGAAAAGTACCTCTAAAACTTTCAAAAAGTTCTTAAAAAGTTTTTTTCTGTCCTTTAAAAAGTTCTGAAAACGTTTTCTCTCTTTTTCTGTCCCTTAAACCTTTTCTATCATGTCTGGTACAGGCCAAACTCTTGATCTGGCCAGCATAGCTTATGACAACCTTAGCTGGAAGGAAGCAAGGAGTCTCTGCATAGATAGAGGTTTAGGGGTAGGGAAGAATCCCTCAAGACAACTGTTGGTTAATATGCTCATTGAACAAGATAGGCCTTAGGTGGCACTTCTGGTGAGAAATTAGCTGATGGTTCCCACTCTGATTCTGGGGCACCCCTAGCAAAAGATTTGGGAGGGAATCTTTCCAACCTGCCCCTTCGCAGGGCACCTAGCATAGCTGGTACAAATGTGAATTCACATCACAGTCATATTGTTGCTTCTCATCACAGTAGGAGTGTGACTTCTGTAGGCCAGAATGTTAGAGTGCCATCTGTTAGGAACAGGTCTCCCTCTGTTCATTCACACCATTCTTCTGTGTCAAGGCATGCCCAACCCACCCTCCCTGAAGACAGAGTGTTAGAAAGGGACCTCAACAGATTGAGAGTGGAAGAGTCCAGGCTGAAGCTTAAAAAGCAATAGCTGGATCTAGACAGGGAAGCATTTGACTTAGAAAAAGAAAGGCAGAGGTTGGGGTTTGGACCCCATGGTGGCAGCAGCAGTATTCCAAATAGTCATCCTGCAAAAGAGCATGATTCTAGGAATCTGCACAAGACAGTCCCCCCTTACAAGGAGGGGGATGACATTAACAAGTGGTTTGCTGCACTTGAGAGGGCCTGTGTTGTACAGGAGGTCCCTCAAAGGCAGTGGGCTGCTATCCTATGGCTATCTTTCAGTGGAAAGGGTAGGGATAGGCTCCTTACTGTGAAGGAAAGTGATGCCAATAATTTTGCAGTTCTTAAGAATGCACTCCTAAATGGTTATGGCTTAACCACTGAACAGTACAGGATGAAGTTCAGAGAAACCAAAAAGGAGTCTTCACAAGACTGGGTAGACTTTGTTGACCATTCAGTGAAGGCCTTGGAGGGGTGGTTACATGGCAGTAAAGTTTCTGACTATGAAAGCCTGTATAACTTAATCCTGAGAGAGCATATTCTTAATAATTGTGTGTCTGATTTGTTACACCAGTACCTGGTAGACTCTGATCTGACCTCTCCCCAAGAATTTGGAAAGAAGGCAGACAAATGGGTCAGAACAAGGGTGAACAGAAAAGTTCATACAGGGGGTGACAAGGATGGCAAGAAGAAGGATGGTAAGTCTTCTGACAAGGGTGGGGACAAATCTAAAAATGAGTCTTCATCAGGCCCACAAAAACACTCTGGTGGGGGTGGTAGGCCCAAATCCTCTTCAAATCAAAACAAAGAAAAGAAACCATGGTGCTATTTATGTAAAATAAAAGGCCATTGGACAACAGATCCCAGTTGTCCAAAGAAAAGCACCAAGCCTCCTACCACTACAACCCCTGCTGCTACACCTAGTGCCCCTAGTAATAGCAGTGGTGGTGGGAGCAAACCTACTAATAGCCAATCCAAGGGAGTAGCTGGGCTCACTTTTGGTAACTTAGTTGGGGTTGGTCTGATTAGGGAGACCACAGAGGCTGTGTTAGTCTCTGAGGGGGCTATTGATTTAGCCACCTTGGTTGCTTGTCCCCTTAACATGGATAAGTACAAGCAACTACCCCTAATAAATGGTGTTGAGGTTCAGGCCTACAGGGACACAGGTACCAGTGTTACAATGGTAATAGAGAAACTGGTCCACCCTGAACAACACCTACTTGGTCACCAGTACCAAGTAACCGATGCTCATAACAACACCCTTAGCCACCCCATGGCTGTTGTGAATCTCAACTGGGGGGGGGTTACTGGCCCAAAGAAAGTTGTGGTTGCCTCAGATTTACCTGTAGACAGTCTATTAGGGAATGATTTAGAGACATCAGCTTGGGCAGAAGTGGAGTTGGAGGCTCATGCAGCAATGCTGGGCATTCCAGGGCATACTTTTGCTTTGACCAGGGCTCATGCCAAACAGCAAAAAGGACAGGGTGACTTGGATCCTGGAAGAATGGACCAAGTGTTCCCTAAAGCTAGGGTTAGTAAAGGTAAAACACTACCTACTATCCATCCCTCTACAGTGGATTCAACTTCTGAGGAAGAAGAATTTCCACCCTGTGCAGAACCTACACCAGAGGAGCTGGAAGCAGACACTGCTGAGCTTTTGGGTGAAGGGGGGCCTGCCAGGGAGGAGCTGAGTGTGGCACAGCATACCCTGTCCCACACTAGAGGGTCTAAGGCAGCAAGCTGTCAAACAAGCAAATGGGGATGTCAGTGACTCTCACAGAGTTTACTGGGAGGACAACCTTTTGTACACTGAATCAAGGGATCCAAAACCTGGAGCTGACAGGAGATTGGTGATTCCTCAGGAGTACAGGAAGTTCCTCCTAACTCTAGCCCACGACATTCCCTTAGCTGGACATTTGGGGCAAATGAAAACTTGGGACAGGCTTGTTCCCTTGTTTCATTGGCCTAGAATGTCAGAGGACACAAAAGAATTTTGTAAGTCCTGTGAAACTTGTCAAGCCAGTGGCAAGACAGGTGGCACTCCAGAGGCACCCCTTATTCCACTGCCTGTGGTTGGGGTTCCCTTTGAAAGGGTAGGGGTTGACATAGTTGCCCCCCTTGACCCTCCTACTGCTTCAGGCAGTAGGTTTATCTTGGTGGTAGTGGACCATGCCACCAGATATCCTGAAGCAATTCCTCTAAGGACCACTACAGCTCCTGCAGTGGCAAAGGCCCTCCTGGGAATATTTTCCAGGGTGGGCTTCCCAAAAGAGGTGGTATCAGACAGGGGAAGCAATTTCATGTCTGCTTACTTAAAGGCAATGTGGGAGGAATGTGGTGTGACATACAAATTCACCACACCCTATCATCCACAAACAAATGGACTGGTGGAGAGATTTAACAAAACTCTCAAAGGAATGATAATGGGACTCCCTGACAAACTCCGCAGGAGATGGGATGTCCTGTTACCTTGCCTCCTTTATGCTTACAGGGAGGTACCCCAAAAAGGAGTGGGCTTCAGCCCCTTTGAACTTCTATTTGGACACCCTGTAAGAGGTCCTCTAACACTTGTTAAGGAGGGTTGGGAACAACCTTTAAAAGCTCCAAAGCAAGACATAGTGGACTATGTACTTGGCCTAAGATCTAGGATGGCTGAGTACATGAAAAAGTCCTGTAAACACCTTCAGGCCAGCCAAGAGCATCCAAAAGCAATGGCATGACCAGAAGGCTGTTTTGGTTCAGTACCAACCAGGGCAGAAAGTGTGGGTCTTGGTGCCTGTGGCCCCAAGAGAACTCCAAGACAAATGGAGTGGACTCCACATAATTGTTGAAAAGAAGGGTGAAGTCACCTACTTAGTTGACTTAGGCACTGCCAGGAGTCCCCTTAGGGTGCTCCATGTCAATCGCCTGAAACCCTACTATGACAGGGCTGATTTCACCCTGCTCATGGCAACAGATGAGGGACAGGAAGAAGAGAGTGACCCTCTCCCTGATCTCTTCTCTTCCACAGAACAAGATGCTCTAGTGGAAGGTGTAGTACTGGCAGATTGTCTTACTGCTGAGCAGAAAGACCACTGCATAAATCTCCTGGGTCAGTTTTCTGAACTCTTCTCTACTGTGCCAGGCACCACTTCTTGGTGTGAGCACACTATAGATACTGGAGACAGCTTGCCTGTCAAAAGTAAGATCTATAGGCAGCCTGACCATGTTAGAGACTGCATAAAGCAAGAGGTGCAGAAAATGCTTGAACTGGGAGTGGTTGAGCACTCTGAAAGTCCATGGGCCTCTCCTGTGGTACTTGTACCAAAACCTCATTCCAAAGATGGTAAAAGGGAAATGAGATTTTGTGTTGACTACAGAGGTCTCAACCAGGTAACCAAAACTGATGCTCATCCTATACCCAGGGCAGATGAGCTAATAGATACACTGGCATCTGCCAAGTATCTTAGCACTTTTGATTTGACTGCAGGGTATTGGCAGATCAAGTTATCAGAAGATGCAAAGCAAAAACTGCATTTTCAACCATTAGAGGCCATTACCAATTCACAGTAATGCCTTTTGGATTGAAAAATGCACCTGCCACTTTTCAAAGGTTTGTGAATACAGTCCTGCAAGGGCTGGAAGCTTTTAGTGCAGCATATCTAGATGATATAGCTGTCTTTAGCTCCAGCTGGGATGATCACCTGGTCCACCTATGGAAAGTTTTAGAGGCCCTGCAAAAAGCAGGCCTCACTATCAAGGCTTCAAAGTACCAGATAGGGCAGGGGAAGGTGGTTTATGTGGGACACCTGGTAGGTGGAGAACAGATTGCACCACTTCAGGGGAAAATCCAAACTATTATAGATTGGGTTCCCCCTACAACTCAGACTCAGGTGAGAGCCTTCTTAGGCCTCGCTGGGTACTATAGGAGGTTCATAAAGAACTATGGCTCCATTGCAGCCCCTCTTAATGACCTCACATCTAAAAAAATGCCTAAAAAGGTATTATGGACAGCAAACTGTCAGAAAGCTTTTGAGGAGCTGAAGCAGGCCATGTGCTCTGCACCTGTCCTGAAAAGCCCCTGTTACTCCAAAAAATTCATTGTCCAAACTGATGCATTTGAATTAGGGGTAGGGGCAGTCTTATCACAACTTAATTCTGAGGGCCAGGATCAACCTGTTGCTTTTATCAGCAGGAGGTTGACCCCTAGAGAAAAGCGTTGGTCTGCCATAGAGAGGGAGGCCTTTGCTGTGGTCTGGGCACTGAAGAAGTTGAGGCCATACCTGTTTGGCACTCACTTCATTGTTCAGACAGACCACAAACCTCTACTTTGGCTAAAACAAATGAAAGGTGAAAACCCTAAATTATTGAGGTGGTCCATATCCCTACAGGGAATGGACTATACAGTGGAACATAGACCTGGGAGTACCCACTCCAATGCAGATGGACTCTCCAGATATTTCAACTTAGACAATGAAGACTCATCAGGTCATGGCTAGTCTTATTGTCCTTCGTTTGGGGGGGGGTTGTGTAGGAAAGTACCATCTTGCCTGGCATGTTACCCCCATATTTCACTGTATATATGTTGTTTTAGTTGTATGTGTCACTGGGACCCTGCCAGCCAGGGCCCCAGTGCTCATAAGTGTGCCCTGTATGCGTTACCTGTGTTATGACTAACTGTCTCACTGAGGCTCTGCTATCCAGAACCTCAGTGGTTATGCTGTCTCATTCTCTTTCCAAATTGTCACTAACAGGCTAGTGACCAATTCACCAATTTACATTGGCATACTGGAACACCCTTATAATTCCCTAGTATATGGTACTAAGGTTCCCAGGGTATTGGGGTTCCAGGAGATCCCTATGGGCTGCAGCATTTCTTGTGCCACCCATAGGGAGATCTGACAATTCTTACACAGGCCTGCCAGTGCAGCCTGAGTGAAATAACGTCCATGTTATTTCACAGCCATATACCACTGCACTTAAGTAACTTATAAGTCACCGATATGGCATTGGGGAGACAATTCCATGATCCCCCGAGTCTCTAGCTCAGACCCGGGTACTGCCAAACTACCTTTCCCGGGGTTTCACTGCAGCTGCTGCTGCTACCAACCCCTCAGACAGGTTTCTGCCCTCCTGGGGTCCAGCCAGGCATGGCCCAGGAAGGCAGAACAAAGGACTTCCTCAGAGAGAGGGTGTTACACCCTCTCCCTTTGGAAAAAGGTGTCCGGGCTGGGGAGGAGTAGCCTCCCCCAGCCTCTGGAAATGCTTTGATGGGCACAGATGGTGCCCATCTCTGCATAAGTCAGTCTGCACCGGTTCAGGGATCCCTCAGCCCTGCTCTGGCGCGAAACTGGACAAAGGAAAGGGGAGTGACCACTCCCCTGACCTGCACCTCCCCTGGGAGGTGCCCAGAGCTCCTCCAGTGTGCTCCAGACCTCTGCCATCTTGGAAACAGAGGTGCTGCTGGCACACTGGACTGCTCTGAGTGGCCAGTGCCAACCGGTGACGTCAGAGACTCCTTCTGATAGGCTCCTTCAGGTGTTGCTAGCCTATCCTCTCTCCTAAGTAGTCAAACCCTTTTTTCTGGCTATTTAGGGTCTCTGCTTTGGGGAATTCCTTAGATAACAAATGCAAGAGCTCATCAGAGTTCCTCTGCATCTCTCTCTTCTCCTTCTGCCAAGGAATCGACTGCTGACCGTGCTGGAAGCCTGCAAAACTGCAACAAAGTAGCAAAGACGACTACTGTGACCTTGTAACGCTGATCCTGCCGCCTTCTCAACTGTTTTCCTGGTGGTGCATGCTGTGGGGGTAGTCTGCCTCCTCTCTGCACTAGAAGCTCCGAAGAAATCTCCTGTGGGTCAATGGAATCTTCCCCCTGCAACCGCAGGCACCAAAGAACTGCATCACCAGTCCTCTGGTTCTCCTCTCAGCACGACGAGCGAGGTCCCTTGAACTCAGCAACTCTGTCCAAGTGACTCCCACAGTCCAGTGACTCTTCAGTCCAAGTTTGGTGGAGGTAAGTCCTTGCCTCCCCACGCTAGACTGCATTGCTGGGAACCGCGTGTTTTGCAGCTACTCCAGCTCCTGTGCACTCTTCGAGGATTTCCTTTGTGCACAGCCAAGCCTGGGTCCCCGGCACTCTAACCTGCATTGCACAACCTCCTGAGTTGTCCTCTGGCGTCGTGGGACTCTCTTGTGCAACTTCGGGTGAGCACCGATTCACTCCACTTCATAGTGCCTGTTCCGGCACTTCTGCGGGTGCTGCTTGCTTCTGAGTGGGCTCTTTGTCTTGCTGGATGCCCCCTCCGTCTCCTCACGCAATTGGTGACATCCTGGTCCCTCCTGGGCCACAGCAGCATCCAAAAACCCTAACCGCAAGCTTTGCAGCTAGCAAGGCTTGTTTGCAGTCTTTCTGTGGGAAAACACTTCTGCACGACTCTTCACGACGTGGGACATCCATCCTCCAAAGGGGAAGTTTCTAGCCCTTGTCGTTCTTGCAGAATCCTCAGCTTCTACCATCCGGTGGAAGCTTCTTTGCACCCACAGCTGGCATTTCCTGGGCATCTGCCCACTCTCGACTTGATCGTGACTTTTGGACTTGGTCCCCTTGTTCCACAGGTACTCTCGTCTGGAAATCCATTGTTGTTGCATTGCTGGTTTTGGTCTTTCCTGCAGAATTCCCCTATCACGACTTCTGTGCTCTTTGGGGAACTTAGGTGCACTTTGCACCCACTTTTCAGGGTCTTGGGGTGGGCTATTTTTCTAACCCTCACTGTTTCTTTACAGTCCCAGCGACCCTCTACAAGGTCACATAGTGGTTCGCATTCCACTTCTAGAGTATATGGGTTGTGTTGCCCCTATCCCTATGTGCCCCCATTGCATTCTATTGTGACTATACATTGTTTTCACTGTTTTCTATTGCCATTACTGCATATTTTGGTATTGTGTACATATATCTTGTGTATATTTGCTATCCTCATACTGAGGGTACTCACTGAGATACTTTGGCATATTGTCATAAAAATAAAGTACCTTTATTTTTAGTATATCTGTGTATTGTGTTTTCTTATGATATTGTGCAAGTGACACTAGTGGTACTGTAGGAGCTTCACTCGTCTCCTAGTTCAGCCTAAGCTGCTCTGCTAAGCTACCATTTTCTATCAGCCTAAACTGCTGGACACCCCTATACACTAATAAGGGATACCTGGGCCTGGTGCAAGGTGTGAGTACCCCTTGGTACTCACTACAAGCCAGTCCAGCCTCCTACAAAGGCGGAAGACAATGTGCCGCCCACCCTATCAGAAGATGCCAATCCGCCACCTTTTCCGGGGCAGAACCAACACAAACAAAAACACGGCGGAAACAGGACTTGGAAGGGAAAACACTCACCTCTCCACACCCCACGAGGAACCAGGACACCATGGAGCCAGAACTCCAGATACTCCCTGCGATGGACTTCCTGCTCCTCTGTCAGAAGCACCAAAGACGGCGGCGACGTCCACGGTGAGTACTGCACCTACAACACAGGGGAAGTGGGAGGGAAAAGAGAGTGACACACACATAGCACGCAAAACCCCCACCCCCACCCTCACCCACAACAACATATACACAAATACATCCTTCAACATTACATATACACACCCCCTGGAAGAACGCAAGGACAAAAGGAAATGAGTTGAACGATTGTAATCATGAAAAATCCAGTAGTCAAAATTCGAATTACAGTATATACAATTATGTACACCAAATACACAATTCCGGATAGTGCACCAATTATTTTCTGTGGACCACTGGGCCCAAAATGCATGGGCGAGGCCCACACATGATACCAGACTGCAAATGGAGAGAACACTGCAGGGGAATCAGATCGAAATGAAAGAGGCACCTCAGGGGGAGGGGGAGGAGGGGGCCCCTCAGCCTGATGAATGCACGACGCCACTGCTCCACGAGGGGACTCCATGCCCACTGCTGTATCCTGGAGAGTGCAAAGCCACAGTCTCTCTAGTGGGTGGTTTGCCCACTGCTTTATCCTGGGGGGTGCAAAGCCACAGTCTCAAGTCTCTCCAGTGGGTGGGCTGCCCACTGCTTTATCCTGGGGAGTGCAAAGCCACAGTCTCTCAAGTCTCTCCAGTGTGTGGGTTGCCCACTGCTGCATCCTGGGGAGTGCAACGCCACCATCTCTCAAGTCTCTCCAGTGGGTGGTTTGCCCACTGCTGCATCCTGGGGAGTGCAAAGCCACCATCTCTCAAGTCTCTCCAGTGTGTGGATTGCCCACTGCTGCATCCTGGGAGTGCAAAGCCACCATCTCTCAAGTCTTTCCAGTGGCTGGTTTGCCCACTGCGTTATCCTGGGGAGTGCAAAGCCACAGTTTCTCAAGTCTCTCCAGTGGCTGGTTTGCCCACTGCTTTATCCTGGGGAGTGCAAAGCCACAGTCTCTCAAGTGGATGCCTTTCTCCACTTGTTCTGGAGGGGCTTTGTGCCCAGAGTGCTTCATCCTGCCGAAGACTGAGGTAATGGATGTGATACTCCACTGGTTCTGGAGGGGGCATTGTGCCCAGAGTGCTTCATCCTGCCAAGGACTGAGGTAGTGGATGCCTTTCTCCGCTGGTTCTGGAGGGGGCTTTGTGCCCAGAGTGCTTCATCCTGCCAAGGACTGAGGTAGTGGATGCCTTTCTCCACTGGTTCTTGAGGGGGCATGGTGCCCAGAGTGCTTCATCCTGCCAAGGACTGAGGTAGTGGATGCCATTCTCCACTGGTTCTGGAGGGGGCATTGTGCCCTGAGTGCTTCATCCTGCCAAGGACTGAGGTAGTGGATGTGATACTCCACTGGTTCTGGAAGGGGCTTTGTGCCCAGACTGCTTCATCCTGCCAAGGACTGAGGTAGTGGTGCATCATGGTAGCTGCCCAGGCTCCTAGAACAGACCACCAGCCTTGGACGACTGACCACTGGGGATGGTGCCACTGGCTCAGGATGTTGTGGGGCCGCTGGCGGTGCTTGCGGCTGTGTCAGTCATGGCGCTGCTTGCGGCTGTGTCACTCGGTGCGGTGCTGGCGGTGGCCTCTGTGGCAGCGGTGCTGGTGGCGGCCTCTGTGGCAGTGTTGCTGGCGGCGGGTTCTGTGGCATCGGTGCTGGCTGCGGGCTCTGTGGCATCGGTGCTGGCGGCGGGCTCTGTGGCGGCGGTGCTGGTGGCGGGCTCAGTGAATGCAGTGCTGGGGGCAGGCTCTGTGGCGGCGGTGCTGGTGGCGGGCTCAGTGACTGCGGTGCTGGTGGCAGGCTCAGTGACTGCGGTGCTGGTGGCAGGCTCAGTGACTGCGGTGCTGGTGGCGGACTCAGTGACTGCGGTGCCGGTGGCGGCCTCAATGACAGCAGTGCAGGTGGCTGTCTTCTCTGCCGTACAGGTTGGCATCGACGTGGACAGAAGGTGTGACACTGGTCCCATTGTCGGTGCCACCATGCCCTCTCCTGACCTGCCCTTTATTTTCTGGCCCTTCCCCACTTTGGATGGTGGCGCAGCTGTCTTGCCACTATCCCCTTTCGTTTTCCCTGAGCCCTTGGTGGCAGGTGTTTTCTGCTTCTCTCTCCGGGATGTGGGCAACTTTTAAACTTTTGCAGGTGGTGGAATGTCCTTGCCCTCGCTCCATGGCACATTGGCAGCCCTGATGGTTGGTGCACTCCAATAGCCCGCAGTTGCTGACACCACTGTGCCTGGTTATGTGGTGCCTGAGGTGCTGGGTTGGGACCTGGAAAGCCTGGCCCTAGGGGACGGACGGGGGGGAGGTGTAGGGATGAGGTTAATATTAGCCAGGAAAAGTTTTTTAGACACACTGGGACGGGTAGAAGGAGTGGGTTTGGAAGTGAAGGAAGAGGTGGTGGTTGTAGGAGGTGTACGTTTGCTGAATTTGGGTGAAGGTGCATGGGCTGGAGGCTGTTGTGAGGTGGATGGCTGTTGGAGGGGTGTGTGCCTGTGTTTGTGTACTTTGGGAGAAGGGCTCACAGACACACTGGGAGAAGACACAGGGGATGTGTGAATGGTAGTGGGGGTGGTGAGTGCACGTGAGCGGTGTGTGGTGATGGAGGTAGTGGCTGAAGATGTAGTGCATGAAGGTGTGAGTGGAGATGAGACAGGGAGGTAGGAGGACGATGTGGGGGAGGGGGACACAGTGGAGGCAGTGGATGTTGGTATGTCTGCATGGGTATGATGGTTGTGTGAGAGCCTGTGGGATGTGTGATGCTTATGTTTGCCTAAGCCACCCTTGTGTGTTGAGGTGTGTGCATGCTGGTCTGATGGTGTGCTTGGGATAGGCTGAGGTACAGGGGATTGGGTCTGGGTGGAGGAAGTTGGAGGGGGGAGGCTGGACACAGGGACAATGGCTGCCATCAGTGCTGAGGCCAGAGCCTGAAATGCTCTCTGTTGGGCTGCCTGGCCAGAATGAATGCCCTCCAGGTATGCATTTGTTTGTTGCAAATGCCTCTCGACACCCTGGATGGCATTCACAATGGTAGATTGCCCAACAGTGAGGGATCTTAGGAGGTCAATAGCCTCCTCACTGAGCGCTGCAGGGCTGACTGGGGCAGGGCCTGAGGTGCCTGGCCTGGGGTGAAGGAGATGCCCACCCTCCTGGGTGAGCGGCCACGGGACACACGCTGAGGGGCTGCTGGGAAGGCAGTGCTGGTAGGGGGGGGTGGCTGCTGTACCTGTTGATGCGGGGGCACAGAGGGGCCCGCCACCGCAAGGGAGCTCCCATCAGAGGAGGAGTCGCTGCTGTTACCTCCTGTCCCCGCCGTGGAGCTCCCCTCGCCCTCTGTCCCACTGGTGGCTACAGACTCCGTTGTCTCGCCCTCCAGGGCCAAGTGGGCTGCAGCTCCCTCCTGCTCCGGTGCCACTGCTCCTCCCCCTGATGATGCTATTGCACACAAGAACAGGGAGGCCACAAAAAGGTGGGGGAGACAGAAGAAAGACATGTTCAGTGCATGCAATACCACTACCATTGGCGGACACTACAGACACAGCAGCCCTCTGCACTACACCATGCACTTATAGTTCCTAGATTAATCACATGCCCATGGGGTACAAGGCCTATGCCCGATTGCTGCACACATGGAAGTCACCGGAGCCTGACTAGGTGTAGATGGCTCTTACCACTGGTGGGGTTGGGGTGCCACATAGCCTGCCTCACAAAGGGTCCTTGCCTACAAAGCTCGCCGTGGCCTAGGGTAACCCACTGCCCACCTCCCCCACCCAGACACCTCGTAATGTGCGCAGAGTCAGATGGATGTGACTTGTGGCTGCTGTGATGCCCTCAAGCGCCCATCCAACTCTGGAAACGCCACCGCCAGGATCTGGAACTTCAGGGGGGTCATGGTGCAACGGGCACCCCTCCCACATTGGGAGGCCATCCCCAGCTGGGCCTCCGCCGTCTTCTTGCTCCAGCGGCGAATGTCCTCCCATCTTTTCCGGCAGTGGGTGCTCTGTCTGTTGTGGACCCTCAAGATTAACTCCTGTATTCTGGTTTATCACTGGGTCCATTGTTGACTGCGGTCCTGTGACCGAAGTATAGTTCAGAATCATTTGCTGCTGTACCTGGGGCAGTAAAGGTAGATTGGGATCAGTCTGAATCAACTTTGGCCCTCCATATACTTGCTCTGTTGGCACCATCAGATTTGTTGTAGTCTCTAGGATTGGGACATCAGGGTAAATTCTCTGAACCTGTGGTGGTTGCAGCTGAGATTGCGTACCGTTAGCATTGGACACGCTAAAACTACTCTGCACCGGGACTGGTGTCGAGATAGGACTAACCTGTACCGGATTCGCTATCACCTTCTCTTGGGTCGAACCTGCAGGACATGTACTAGTGCATGGTCTATTGTCATCTATTGCATATGGCTGTGGTCGGTCATTCAGTAACTGATTAAGAAACTCATCATCTTCTGAGTCATCTACCTCTGACCAGGGCTTCCTACCAACAAAAATAAACTCAAAATTGCCAGTTTACTACAGGAAGGGGCAACACAATCGCTTCAGAACTTTACAGAGATTTCGCTTTAGCCTCGGCCGCTACTCTCTCCTTCTCAGATCCTGCACTCGCAAGCAAAATTTGACCCGCAAATTTTACTCTCGACTTGTCAATGGATTATTGTTCTAGTGCACTTTAGAACTCACCAAATCTCCATCGAAGTTTTCATTCACTCACTTTGACTCATACTTGACTCGCCGATTTCACCATTGACCTATCAAACCGCACAAATTACAACATGAACCAACTGTCTCATACACTTATCAATATACTCTGGAGTCTTAGACCACGAAGCCCGTACATCATCAACAACCACGTGGACAATTTTTTAGCACAAAGCGCCACACTCACATGAAGTTCGCTGAATTCCCTACTCTCATACTGCGAGTACACACACTCCTACTAAAACATCATCATCTGGCCTAAATCCTCAAAACTACACAATTCACCTGCAGTATGCATAAGCTGTGCAAACGCAAAGCCTACTTCATTCACACTATCACTTTAGGTTGATGAACCTTTGGACCACGTTCGGGGACTTCCCAGTACGAGATGTCTTTTGGCATTACAAATCAATAGATCAATAACCCAATCAATAATCACAGTAACTAATTGACAAGTTAATCAATAACACTTAATACGAATCAATAAGTTGAACACACCATGACCTTTCAGTCACGAATAACCACACCAATTTAGTTAAGTGTTAGGATATTTATTTCCTTATTGGTTACAATCTATTGTAATTTCGGTTAATCTCATTTAGCATAACTTCATTAGACTCTTCTAATTAGCAATCTAGAACTCAATTAATCCATGCATATAGAATATTCTTTCGGTGAATATGAAGCAACTTAGCAAAGTCTCAGCAGTACATGATTCAACAAAGCAAGAACTCAGTCATTTGTCTATTTGCGTCAGGTATTTGTGAACACCTCAACTAACCTCAAATTAGCATTAGCATGTTGGGCTCCATGCAAAACATTTAACAAACACGAAAAAGAAAGCATCTAACTAAGGCCTCTATCAAAAGAGCAATTGGTACTTAGAAAGGAAAGGCAAAAAGACAATTACAATTTTTCATCAGATAGTTACCAATCCAACAGATCAGCAAACAGCGTCAGTCTTCGTCCTCATGACATCAGTCGATTCGCCCTCAGCAGAGATAGGACGGGGCAAAGTCTCGATATAGCATAGCTAAGGAACAGGATCTTCCCTCGTATGGAGGAGACGTAAGTATCAAGTAAGAAACAGGTAGAGGATGGTTTAAGGTAACAGGAAGAATAAACGGCAAAGTCTCAAAAGAATGGCCCCCATTTCTCCTTGGGTCATGCGGTTAAATCAAAACTGTCTAATTTGCCCTTAATTCCCCATTGGATAATAATTGGTGCATCGTTATCTCTGTCCAATAATTCTTCATGCACTTCACCAGAATTTTCCACATACCACAGTTCTCATGTCGCTGATTGGTCCACATTATTGACGTCTTCATCGGTTGGAATGTCAGGTAAGAAAAGTTACACTTTGCGCTCTAGTCAGTGTCTCCATTGTTTTCTCCTACTCCAGTCAGCCTTGCACCTGTTACAAATTACACTGTTGCATTCAGCAAGAATATCTCCTTGAGCAAGTTGGGTAGTGAAGCTTGGCACTGAGCAGTCAGGCATAACTTAGAAGGCAATGTGTAAAGTATTTGTGCCATAAATCATACAATATCACCATATAGCACCACAAAAATACACCACACAGTGTTTAGAAAAATACATAATATTTATCTGGATAAATGAAGCTCAAAACGATCAAAGATTCAATAAGTAAATGTAGAGATATCACTGAAAAGTGAAATAAATTGTCAAGCCTTTTAAAAGCAAAGTCTCTTTCAAGCACAAAGTACCTGGTTTGCGTGAAAAATCTCCGCAAAGGGCCGCAGAGGAGAAGGGTGGAAATAAAGTGGTGTGCTTCGATTTATCGGGCCGCACATGGTGATGCGTTGTTTAGTTTCCTCGAAGGGACGGCTGTGCTTCGATTTTCAGCAAATGGCCGTGGATCCTCTTTGGGTTGCAGGGTTTTCAGACGCCCCCGGGACGGTGTGTGGATTTCCTGCGCTGGCAGGACGAAGTCACAGGAGCTGCGTCGATCCGGTGGGCGTTGCGTTTAATTTTCTACCGCTCGGCAGGCACTGCGTGGATTCCTCTCTGGAAGTCGAGCTGCGTCGTTCCGGTTCAGCGTGCGGTGAAATTTTCCCACAGTGCAGGCTGTGCGTCGTTTCTGCCAGGCTGTGTGTCAATTTTCACTGCACAAGGACTCCTTCTTGAAGAGATGAAGTCTTTTTGGTCTTGAGACTTCAGGGAACAGGAGGCAAGCTCTATCCAAGCCCTTGGAGAGCACTTCTTCACCTCAGCCAGAGAGCAGCAAGGCAGCAGGGCAACAGCCAGGCAGCAGTCCTTCCAGTAAGCAGCCAGGTGAGTCCTTTGGGCAGCCAGGCAGTTCTTCTTGGCAGGATGCAGGTTCTGGTTACAAGTTTCTTCTCCAGGAAGTGTCTGAGTTGGAAGGGGCAGAGACCTTGTTTATATACCCAAATGTGCCTTTGAAGTGGGGGAGACTTCAAAGAGTGGCTTAGAAGTGCACCAGGTCCCTTTCATTTCAATCCTGTCTGCCAGGGACCAGTAGGGGGTGTGGCAGTGCTTTGTGTGAGAGTAGGCCCTCCACCCTCCCAGCCCAGAAAAAAACATTCAAAATGCAGATGTATGCAAGTGAGGCTGGGTATCCTGTGTTTGGGGTGTGTCTGAGTGAATGCACAAGAAGCTGCCAACTAAACCCAGCCAGACGTGGATTGTAAGGCACAGAAAGATGTAAGTGCAGAGAAAGGCTCACTTTCTAAAAGTGGCATTTCTAAAATAGTAATATTAAATCCAACTTCACCAGTCAGCAGGATTTTATATCACCATTCTGGCCATACTAAGTATGATCTTCCTACTCCTTTCAGATCAGCAGCTACCACTCAAACAATTTATGAGGGCAGCCCCAATGTTAGCCTATGAAGGGAGCAGGCCTCACAGCAGTGTAAAAACAAATTTAGGAGTTTTACACTACCAGGACATGTAAACTACATAGGTACATGTCCTGCCTTTTACCTACACAGCACCCTGCCGTATGGGTTACCTAGGGCATACCTTAGGGGTGTCTTATATGTAGAAAAAGGGGAGATTTAGGCGTGGCAAGTACTTTTAAATGCCAAGTTGAATTGGCAGTGAAACTGCACACACAGGCCTTGCAATGGCAGGCCTGAGACATGGTTAAGGGGCTACTGAAGTGGGTGGCACAATCAGTGCTGCAGGACCACTAGTAGCATTTAATCTACAGGCCCTGGGCACACATAGTGCACTCTACTAGGGACTTATAAGTAAATTAAATAGTCCAATTGGGTATGATCCAAAGTTCCCATGTTTAAAGGGAGAGAGGTTATACACTTTAGCACTGGTTAGCAAGAACTACTCCGGAGTACAAAAATTATCTGCATGCAGAATAATGAGTGGTTGATGTAAGATTTTTAACCCCTTAGCTGCTGGGCCTTTCCCCCCCCCAGTGCTGAGCCCTTTTTTGGCTATTTGGGGTAGTTCGCGCTTAGGGCTTCATAACTTTTTGTCCACATAAGCTAACCACGCCAAATTTGCGTCCTTTTTTTCCAACATCCTAGGGATTCTAATGGTACCCAGAGTTGGTGGTTTCCCCTGGAGGAGACCAAGAAAATAGCCAAAATACAGTGAAAATTTTGTTTTTTCCAAAAAAATGGGAAAAAAGGGCTGCCGAAGAAGGCTTGTGGTTTTTTTCCTGAAAATGCCATCAACCAAGGGTTTCTGGTGCTGAAATCACTATCTTCCCACCTTTCAGGAACGGGCAGACTTGAATCAGAAAACCGAATTTTTCAACACAAATTTGGCATTTTACTGGGACATACCCCATTTCTACTATATTTGGTGCTTTCAGCCTCCTTCCAGTTAGTGACAGGAATGGGTGTGAAACCAATGCTGGATCCCGGAATGCTAAACATTTCTGAAAACTAGACAAAATTCTGAATTCAGCAAGGGGTCATTTGTGTAGATCCTACAAGGTTTTCCTACAGAAAATAACAGCTGAAATAAAAAAATATTGAAATTGAGCTGAAAACAACAGCCATTTTTCTTTATGTTTTACTCTGTAACTTTTTCCTGCGATGTCAGATTTCTGAAAGCAATATACCGTTTTGTCTGCTGGACTCTTCTGGTTGCGGGGATATAAAGGGCTTGTAGGTTCATCAAGAACCCTAGGTACCCAGAGCCAATAAATAAGCTGCACCCTGCAGTTGGTTTTCATTCTATACTGGGTATACAGCAATTCATTTGCTGAAATATGAAGAGTGAAAAAGAGGTATCAAGAAAACCTTTGCATTTCCAAAATGGGATCAAGATAAGGTTTTGAGGAGCAGTGGTTATTTGCACATCGCTGAATTCCGAGGTGCCCATACTAGCATGTGAATTGCAGGGCATTTCTCAAATAGACGTCTTTTTTACACACTCTCTTATATTTGGAAGGAAAAAATGTAGAGAAAGATAAGGGGCAATAACACTTGTTTTGCTATTCTGTGTTCCCCCAAGTCTCCCGATAAAAATGATACCTCACTTGTGTGGGTAGGCCTAGTGCCCGCGACAGGAAATGCCCCAAAACACAACATGGACACATCCTATTTTTTTTATAGAAAACACAGCTGTTTTTTCCAAAGTGCCTACCTGTAGATTTTGGCCTCTAGCTCAGCCGGCACATAGGGAAACCTACCAAACCTGTGCATTTCTGAAAACTAGAGACCTAGGGGAATCCAAGGAGGGGTGACTTGCGGGGCTCGGACCAGGTTCTGTTACCCAGAATCCTTTGCAAACCTCAAAAAGTGGCTAAAAAAACAAGTTTTCCTCACATTTCGGTGACAGAAAGTTCTGGAATCTGAGAGGAGCCACAAATTTCCTTCCACCCGGCGTTCCCCCAAGTCTCCCGATAAAAATGATACCTCACTTGTGTGGGTAGGCCTAGCGCCCGCGACAGGAAACGCCCCAAAGCGCAACGTGGACACATCAAAATTTTTGGAAGAAAACAGAGGTGTTTTTTGAGAAGTGCCTACCTGTAGATTTTGGCCTGTAGCTCAGCCGGCACCTAGGGAAACCTACCAAACCTGTGCATTTCTGAAAACTAGAGACCTAGGGCAATCCAAGGAGGGGTGACTCGCGGGGCTCGGACCAGGTTCTGTTACCCAGAATCCTTTGCAAACCTCAAAAAGTGGCTAAAAAAACAAGTTTTCCTCAGATTTCGGTGACAGAAAGTTCTGGAATCTGAGAGGAGCCACAAATTTCCTTCCACCCGGCGTTCCCCCAAGTCTCCCGATAAAAATGATGCCTCACTTGTGTGGGTAGGCCTAGCGCCCGCGACAGGAAACGCCCCAAAGCGCAACGTGGACACATCAAAATTTTTGGAAGAAAACAGAGGTGTTTTTTGAGAAGTGCCTATCTGTAGATTTTGGCCTCTAGCTCAGCCGGCACCTAGGGAAACCTACCAAACCTGTGCATTTCTGAAAACTAGAGACCTAGGGCAATCCAAGGAGGGGTGACTCGCGGGGCTCGGACCAGGTTCTGTTACCCAGAATCCTTTGCAAACCTCAAAAAGTGGCTAAAAAAGCAAGTTTTCCTCAGATTTCGGTGACAGAAAGTTCTGGAATCTGAGAGGAGCCACAAATTTCCTTCCACCCGGCGTTCCCCCAAGTCTCCCGATAAAAATGATACCTCACTTGTGTGGGTAGGCCTAGCGCCCGCGACAGGAAACGCCCCAAAGCGCAACGTGGACACATCAAAATTTTTGGAAGAAAACAGAGGTGTTTTTTGAGAAGTGCCTACCTGTAGATTTTGGCCTCTAGCTCAGCCGGCACCTAGGGAAACCTACCAAACCTGTGCATTTCTGAAAACTAGAGACCTAGGGCAATCCAAGGAGGGGTGACTCGCGGGTCTCGGACCAGGTTCTGTTACCCAGAATCCTTTGCAAACCTCAAAAAGTGGCTAAAAAAACAAGTTTTCCTCAGATTTCGGTGACAGAAAGTTCTGGAATCTGAGAGGAGCCACAAATTTCCTTCCACCCGGCGTTCCCCCAAGTCTCCCGATAAAAATGATACCTCACTTGTGTGGGTAGGCCTAGCGCCCGCGACAGGAAACGCCCCAAAGCGCAACGTGGACACATCAAAATTTTTGGAAGAAAACAGAGGTGTTTTTTGAGAAGTGCCTATCTGTAGATTTTGGCCTGTAGCTCAGCCGGCACCTAGGGAAACCTACCAAACCTGTGCATTTCTGAAAACTAGAGACCTAGGGCAATCCAAGGAGGGGTGACTCGCGGGGCTCGGACCAGGTTCTGTTACCCAGAATCCTTTGCAAACCTCAAAAAGTGGCTAAAAAAACAAGTTTTCCTCAGATTTCGGTGACAGAAAGTTCTGGAATCTGAGAGGAGCCACAAATTTCCTTCCACCCGGCGTTCCCCCAAGTCTCCCGATAAAAATGATACCTCACTTGTGTGGGTAGGCCTAGCGCCCGCGACAGGAAACGCCCCAAAGCGCAACGTGGACACATCAAAATTTTTGGAAGAAAACAGAGGTGTTTTTTGAGAAGTGCCTACCTGTAGATTTTGGCCTCTAGCTCAGCCGGCACCTAGGGAAACCTACCAAACCTGTGCATTTCTGAAAACTAGAGACCTAGGGCAATACAAGGAGGGGTGACTCGCGGGGCTCGGACCAGGTTCTGTTACCCAGAATCCTTTGCAAACCTCAAAAAGTGGCTAAAAAAACAAGTTTTCCTCACATTTCGGTGACAGAAAGTTCTGGAATCTGAGAGGAGCCACAAATTTCCTTCCACCCGGCGTTCCCCTAAGTCTCCCGATAAAAATGATACCTCACTTGTGTGGGTAGGCCTAGCGCCCGCGACAGGAAATGCCCCAAAACAGAACGTGGACACATCACATTTTTTCATAGAAAACAGTGCCTACCTGTGGATTTTGGCCTCTAGCTCAGCCGGCACCTGGGGAAACCTAGCAAACCAGCACATTTTTGTAAACTAGAAACCCAGGGGAATCCAAGATGAGGTGACTTGTGGGGCTCGGACCAGGTTCTGTTACCCAGAATCCTTTGCAAACCTCAAAATGTGGCTAAAATACCAAGTTTTCCACACATTTCGGTGACAGAAAGTTCTGGAATCTGAGGGGAGCCACAAATTTCCTTCCACCCAGCTTTCCCCCAAGTCTCCCGATAAATATGATACCTCACTTGTGTGGTTAGGCCTGGTGCCTGCGACAGGAATAGATCACACAACGGTCAATGTTGGTCCTTACGTGAGGCAGCTGTTGACCCTGGGGTGATCCATTCCTGACACAGGCACTAGGTGTAGGCACTCAAGTGGGGTAGTGTTTTTATCAGGACAGGTGAGGAGTCACTGGGTGGTAGGAATGTTGTGGATCCCAGCATATTCCTGTAGTTTGTGTGACAGAAATGCGAGAAAAATCGAGTTTTTTCTCAACATTTCAGCTTTGCAGGGTATTCTGGGTAAGAAAACTTTGGGGAATCCACACAAGTCACACCTCTGTGGACTCCCCCGAATGTCTAGTTTCCAGAAATGTTTGGGTTTAGTGTGTTTCTCTATATGGCCGCCGAATCCAGGACCAAAAACACAGGTGCCTGCCTTACAAAACCAGTTTGTTTTGCCATAGACAATTTTGATGTCTCCACAATATGATTTGGGTGGTGGAATTTGGGGCTGAACTAAATTGGTGAGCTCCCAAGAGAGCACTCTCTCTCTGCTTGCCGCCGCATTCACCTGCTCTCTGGGTTGGCCTAACCCACTATTACCCAGTTGCACGAACAGCTTGCGAAGGGACAGCAGGACTGTCCTCATCACCTCCCTCATAATGTACTGGAAGAGGAGTTTTCGAATGGGACTCCTCTGACTGAAAAATCACTCCCAGAGTCTGCGCCATTGTCCTATCCCTCAGATGCTGTCTCAGTATCTGATGTCTCAGTCTCTGATCCTATGTCAGAGCGGTCCTCTATAACCCGAGTGCAGGCAGCAGTCATCCATCAAGATGCCATCTCTGCTATTGGCTAAACTGTTGCTCTAAAACACTAGCCTACGTAGACAGTCACAAAATCGATGGTGTGTGTGAGATACGTGCAACAGTAGAGGCCACCTTACCTGCGCTTCTTCCCTCAATCAGCACGTACTTTCAAGACACTCAAAAAACACCTTGTCACATACCATTCGTCACAGTCTTTAGCACCTCCTGCGCCCAGTCCAACAATCATTATTGGTGCTCCCACTCCCTCCTCCTCGGATTCCCTCATTACCACCCAGCAAAAGTGCCCTTCATCTCTCCATAGACTTTACTAATGTACTCAGCTATTTACATAAAATACAGATGTGCTCTTTGCAGTAGGCATATAAACCTTCTGCGCTTCTTTATGGCACTAAAACTGCCACTAGACAAGTCGGACCCTTTTCCCCCCAGGGAAACCACACACATATTGACAAAAGTAATGTATATATGACAGCCAACCACCTGAAACTCAACTCAAGCAAAACCGAAATAATCCTCTTTGGCCCTCACCAAAAAAACCTGGGACCCCCCATGGTGGCCCACCACGCTAGGCCCTGCACCCACCCCCGCCAACTACGCACGCAACCTCAGCATCATCCTAGACTCCTCCCTCTCTATGACCCAACAAATCAACGCTCTTACCTCCTCATGCTTCAACAAACTCCGTATACTGAAAAACATTAAAATGGATCCCCACAGAGACCAGAAAAACTGTCACTCACGCACTCATCAGCAGCAGGCTTGATTACAGAAACGCCCTCTACGCCGGCACCACTCTAAAACTCAAGTGCAAACTACACGCATCCAGAACTCAGCAGCACGACTCATCCTCGACCTCCACCGACACGAACACATCTCTCCACATCTCAAATCCCTCCACTGGCTCCCCATTGACAAAAGGATCACCTTCAAGATCCTCATCCTCACACACAAATCACTCCACAACACAGGCCCTGCCTACCTCAACGAGAGTCACCTTCCACACCCCCACACGAAACGTCCGTTCAGCTGACCTCTCTCTCGCCTCTGACCCCCGCATCAAACACACCACCACCGGGGGCAGATCCTTCTCCTACATTGCACCCAAAACATGGAACGCACTCACAACCCACATTCGCAAGACCCAAAACCTACTTCTTTTCAGGAAGGGCCTCAAAACCTGGCTTTTTGAACAGTGAACCTCCTAGCCCCTTTCCCTCCCCCCCGTCCCCCCCCAGCGCCTTGAGACCCTCACAGGTGAGTAGCGCGCTTTATAAATCTCTTTGATACAGATCTACCTATATATATATATATAAATATATATCTACATAGATATATCTATAGATATATCCATGTACCTAGATATATCTATCTACATAGATATATATATATAGATATATACATATATTTTTTTTTAGTTGTTGTATGGTTTCCTTGGGGGCCAAAATGGCCCCCAGGGAAACCCTACAACATCTAAAAAAAAAATTGCCCCCACAGGGGGTCACCCTGCCCACGGGCGACCCCCTGTCATTTCATATTTTTTTTTATTTAATTTTTTTGGTGAAAAAAAAAAAAAATCCCCTGGGGGGGGGGGGGCGCGATCGCGCCCCCCCCCCCCCTCCCCAGGGGGCACCTACCTTTTTATTTTTTTAGGAAAATTATCCGGGGGGGGCGGCCCGTTTTCCGGGGGGGGGCTGCCCCCCAAAAGTGAAATCCCTGGTGTCTAGTGGGGTTTCCTGGCCCCCGATCGCAGCTGTGCTGCGATCGGGGGCCAGGAAACCGTTTCAGAAGGCCTCATAAGAAAGGGGAGACTCTCCCCTTTCTTACGAGGCCTTCTGAAACTGTTTCTGGCCCCCGATCGCAGCACAGCTGGGGGCCAGAAACAGTTTCAGAAGGCCTCGTAAGAAAGGGGAGAGTCTCCCCTTTCTTACGAGGCCTTTTCAAAATGTTTCCTGACCCCCCCGATCGCAGCTGTGCTGCGATCGGGGGAGCCAGGAAACCTGAAAGTGTTTCCTGGCCCCCGATCGCAGCACAGCTGCGACCGGGGGCCAGGAAACACTTTCAGGAAGGCCTCGTAAGAAAGGGGAGTGTCTCCCCTTTCTTACGAGGCCTTCCCGAACGTGAAAAAGGCCGTTTTCCCCATGAAAGCAGGAAGCGGCCGCAAGGCTGCTTCCTGCTTTCATGGGGAAAACACCTTTGCAACGTCAGCGCGCCTCGCGGCGCGCTGACGTCACAAAGGGGCGGGTGGGGGGTGGGGGGTGGGGGGTGGGGGGCGGGGGGAGACACGGTAGCTTCCGTGTCTCCCGGGGGGGAAAAAAAATAAAAAATAAATCCTCGGGTGCGACGCACCCGAGGATTTATTAATGCCCTTCCTGGTGTCGGCCACTGGTCGTGACCCGCACCAGGGAGGGTGTGTGGGCGTCGGCCAGTGGCCGACGCCCGCATTTAAGAGGTTAACAGCACACTTGCATCAAAAATACAGAAAGGGAAACTCTTAGTGGTTTCTTGTCACAGTTTGTTATTGATTTGTGTTCAGAAATTCGCTCCCATATAGAGCAGAATGTGATCAGTGAAGCAACAAATCATGGTCAACCTGAGATATAATTTGAATCGCAACCCAAAAGTTCAACAGAACCCTTTCATGAGTGCCGAAAATCTCCAACAGTTGCCAGTTTTTGACATTCCCATGAGCCTGAACCCTGATTATTCACAATTATAGTGCTTGAGAGGGGAGGAATATTGTGTGTTTAATGCAATTTAGAGGTAGTCCTGGGTGAGCCATATGTAGATAGAGTGATTAATGGCTACCTTATATCATTTTTGATTGATACTGGAGCTACTTATGCTGCTATTACATTGGTAGACGTCCCAAACTAGGCATGAGTGGAGTGCGTGGAGTTGCTACGTGTAACTCTGCGAAATGACAATAAAACTCCACCGCACTACGTGGAGTTCCACTGGCAGGTGGAGTTCCCTGTCACACCCGTTCACGTTGCATTTTATGTCAAACGTAATGTGAAGTAGGTTCTTGCATTCAAAATTGTGCATGAAAATCACTAAGCGGTTCGCATTGGTGCGGCCATCTTGTTTTCTACTTTGTTGATGGTGCTGGGCCTGTTTTTTTCATCCCTTAATAATTTCAATCCCTCTAATTAATCTACCCCTCATTTTTATTTATTGTAGTAGTGTGTCTTTTTGTGTCTATGTATTTTTATTTATATTTTCATTTTGTATGCTTTTTGTGATTTTTTTTGTATTTTTGTTTATTTTTCCCTTTACTTCCTTACTTATTTCTTCTTTCCATCCGTCTCCTTTTTTTCCTTCACCCCGCATTTGTGTACCATGGCAGAGCAGGGTGGCGTCAGTGAACAGGGGAGCGGCAGTGGACGGCTTCACCCGGCCAGCTAGGGGTAGCCGTCTATGTTGTGGGTGGTGGCACCACCACGGGGTGCAGTCCCATCTCATCTCTTATGAGGAGGAGGTGGTAGCACTGGTTTTCTATATGTAGCACCACCTCCCCTCATATGCTGGCAGGAGGCCTCTGGGCTGGCAGTGGTTACCCCTTGCGGGAGGATCAACTGAATTGGGATAGGGCGCGCAGGTGTATTTGGGGAGCCACTCTGGTCCAGCGCACCACCCAGCAGCTGACGCACCTCTGGGTGAATATCATCAACCACGAGCAGGATCTGCTTGACCATCTTGGTGTGGCAATTATAGGTCTCACTGTGTATGAACTATATTATTGTGTTTGTGTTCTACAATGCTAACATTTTTTATGAATAGCATGCTGCTCACACTCAGAGGTAAGTTACATTTAGGTTACGCTGAGAATATTATTTATTATGTGCTCTAGTTAGAGCTAGGTAGGCGCTCGGCACTACAACATAGTACTCGTAGGCACTCGCATTGGCTGATTCTTTAAGAAGCCATTGTAACAAAGTCTCTTCTGTCCTCCTGTCACCATAATAAATCAGTGATATCAGTGAGTTAGTGTTCTCTGTGACTTTCTTGATGTAGCTTGTACAGTCCCAAGCAATTTCAGAGTGATGTATAGTACTCGTATGCATCTATGCATTTCAAAAAAGGGAGGCTGGGTTGGCCCATCAAAGGGCTTGAGAAATTAAAATAGAATAAAAGATCATTCATTGCAATGCATTAGTTCTAAATGTAGTTTTAATTCAGGAAATTTGGTATAGGAGTTTCACTAGTAAAGACAACATAGCGATAGTTGATCATACTAGTTTCACAGGCGAGCTAATTTAAGTACAATGTTACTGTGTTTGCTTGTTATATTATATTTTTGTCGAGATTAACTGTACCACTAATCTGTTTTTTTATATCTCCTTTATTTCTTACATCAGCACCCAAGGGCAAGAAGTGGGGCACCCCAGCGGGTGGGTCCGCCAGCAGCAGCTGGGGAGGTGCCGACCACCAGCACCAATGCCGAGGGCTCTGCTCATCCCAGTATGTCCTAATATTTAATATTATTGTTATTTCCCTAAATTGTACCTCTGCCCAATCTTATACTACTTTTAATTGTGCCCTGTTTACATTTGTGTACTGTCTCCTTTTATTCCAACTCCCTCATCCAATTTTTGTTTAATTCCTGTTATCCTGTCATTATCTTTTTTTCTGTCTTTCATTGACCATGTTTATCCTACCCCTTCATTGAGCTTCAATGATTCTGAGTCATCATCATCCTAGGCTATGACGCTGCCCCTCCATTACGCAAGGTTTTTGGTTGGCTTGACTACCTGGCTTTTCTAACATTGTGAACCAACAAAATACGCAGTGTAATATTTTTGATAAAAGATACTACAGTGCTAGCCAAACTATAATGATGCATTGTTGTTGTATTTTTCTAATAAAAACAATTAAGGGAGGTGTACCTAGCATCTAAAAACTGTATAAGGTGTTTTTTCACCACACCGACCACCAGTGGAACCGGCTCAAGATCTACTGCAGGAGCAGATGGGTCAGAGGAAGAAGCAGCAGCAGGGATGTTTGGTGGTAAGTCACATTGCTTGATTATTGACAATTACTATTACTAGCTACAAGGGTGTCGTCCTGATCGTTAACCCCCATGGTGATTGGGTTACTTATGGCCCCTTCGAGCTGCAAATCAACAAAAGCAGACATAATGTATGTAAAATTGATGGCTTGATGGAAACGGGAAAGAACAGAGGGTTAAAAAAATGGATGGGTGAAATGTGAAAGGAAAGCACGCGTGGGTGGAACAAAGGATGCATGTGTGAGTATTGAGTAAATGGATGGGTGAAAGGATGATTGAAAGAAAGGATGGATAGTGGATACTGAATGGATGGATAATGGATTATGAATTTTGGTATAAGACTGCATGAGAGAAAGTAAATCTTAAATCATGGTGGCTATGAGTGAAAGTAGTAGAAAGAATGAAAGTATGATTGAATATTATCTTAGATAAATAAACAAGAGAGTACTTCTGTAGAGGGGCATGCTGCTCACCTACTTCGCTTAATTTGTATTTTATTGGTATCAAAACTATGGTTCAAAGTGAGGGTATTTTAATTTGTGTTGTAAACCCTTGACTCATTGTATTTGTTAAATGCCCACTCATCGTCATTATTCATCAACCCCCTCCCTGCCCATGGCATTTTGACACCCATGACTGAAGAAGTGTAGTATGGTTCAATTTGTGCCTGTAGTGTTGGATGTTCAATGTGTGTCTACTTCAGTTAATGTAGCTTTTACAAAGTTTTCAATGCATTGCAAACCAAACACATAAGGTGTGTTGTTTTTCCTTTGCATACTCCGTCATCTCTTAGTGCTTTGCCCCTTTATTCTTTCCTAAGCTCTTCCGTCCCAACCTACCAAACAAATTGAAAAATCCATTCTTGGTGTGTGCCACATTTGTATGGATATGTGAAGTGTTTCCAAAATATATTTCATGTTTTCTTATAATAGAATTATGTCACGGCTGTTCAGAGATTGTTCCTTTTAGACTTTTACCAATACAGTGACTGAATAAGCCAAAGCTTATGCACATGATGAATTGATGATCACTGGCACCCCTCTATTCTATTGCAAAAGCTCTACCTAACCACCTAATCTTGCTGCCTTACTCTGCAGTACAGTAAGTCAAGTTTCCTTTCCTTACTGTCCAGCGAAATAATTTGTTGGAAAGAATTTGTGATTGTAGGCAAGGCCAGTGAGAAAAGTGGGACTAGTAAGTGCCCAATTTGAATTCAAGTTTGGCATAAGGGATACTTTGTGAGAATGCGCCATATACAACCTATATAGCCTGTTCTTTCCCTGTGGTGCAGTGCATCATTTTCCCCACTGTTCACTTATGGAAATAGGGTAAATATATTCGCTTTTTATATATGACACATTTACATATCTTATCGAGTCATCTGCCTCTTCAGAGTCAGGGTAGAAAATAAGTGAAAGGTATTTGGGGAAGAGTATGGCCACTGAGATTAAACTTAGATAATTGTTGACTGCTTCTACCCCAGCTGCAGACTGTAGCAAAGTACCTGAAGCACTGGCTAGTATGCCTCCATTCATTTGGCACAACAACTTGTACTCCATAGTACATAATGCCTTACTCATAAATCAGAGGTAATTAATTTTTTCCACTAAAAGTGTCTATTCATTTATTAGAAAAGCCTTTAAAAGAAAACAAAATGTAATCACTGTTTTTTCAATTTGGTGTTATTTTTTCTATCAGTCAGTTTTTTTTATGTGAGGCATGTGTGGGTAAACGAATAAAATTGGCCCTGTGACTCTCCTAATCATAATCACATCAAATTTCAATGTTACTAGGGTACCAGCAATGTAGAGCTACTGTGCCACCCACTACCTACTTTTGCTGAAGTGTTTTTACAGAGCACTGGTTATAATTTGTCTTTTTGTTTTCGTCGATATAGCTACTCCTGTTGGTGGACAACCGACCAGGCAGGGGATAGCACCCCTTCTGTGACAGCAGAGGATGGAGAACATCTAGGCCGAATAGCTGTAGCTGGTGGTCCTGGGGGAAGATTAGGGTAAAATAGCTGCCTCGGACCCAGGCCCCTGCCAGCAGCATGCCAGTCCCAGCCTTAGCCTCCAGCCTCCAGCCTCCTGGCCACTAAATCGCCTGTGCCACTGCCAGCTCTAAGGCTCTATGACTGCACCTGGTGCAACCCCCTCCCACTCTGACAGGGCATTGCTCCACTGTATCCTACAGCGGATGGATCGGATGGAGAGCCAGCTTGCCAGGATCGAGCAGAGCCTGGACCAGCTCTGGAACCATATAAGCAGTACCCTCTTCTGAGCCTTTTTTTTAATATTTTGTTTTGGTGGGAGGGACTTGGGAGAGGGTGGAGAGGAAGTTAGTTTTCATACTGGACTTTTTTGGGAACAGGGCTACTTGTTTGGGGGAGGGCTGGGCCTGTTGTGGGTGGAAAGGGCAGGTTTTTGTATTTTTAAAAAATAAAAAGGGGATAATTTATTTTACTTGATTTATGCCTCAGATGTTTATTCTGGTGTTTTAGTTTGCACTGCTGTCTTTTAGTGTACCTGTTTTTTAAATCTGCTAAAAAAGTGCATGTCATTTACTTATGTCCTTGCTGTATTGCCCTCTACAACTATATTGACATTGACATTGCCTATTTTGCCTACCAAATCGTAGATACACACAGACATCTCCTTCAATAGGGATTACTTATTAACTAAGCAAGTTCACTCTAATCCATAGTTCTTTTCTTACCTGCATCAATGAAGCAAGGGAGTCTTATTACTGCAGTGTTTTTCCCAAGGTGGTGTCTTAAGGGGGTGGCAGATAGTAGTAGTAGCTGGCTAGCATTCTAACGGGGAAGACAGAAGGTGCTACTTCTACGTATGCAAACTCCAACTGCAGGATTATTCAAAGGGTTATCCTTCACTGTCAACTAGATTGAAAGAAAACAGAGAGATAGTGGGTCATATTATATTATAACTTTAGAAAGACTGAGACCAGCCTACCGCAATAACAGTATTTGACACACAACAAAGAAGACCTGATTATCATAATACAAACTAGCAATAGTAACTTCTTCTGAGCAACGGTAGGGAGCTAGTATTTAAAAACGAATCTTAGGAAATTAAATTGTGGAGTCAGGAGAAGTGGGTTTAGAGTCAAGAGTGGTTGAACAAGGTTAAGCGTTTACACAACACAAAACACAAAGCATGAGTGATGATGTTGATGGGCCTGGTGTGGATTATTGCTCAGGTAGTAGAATGCCATGCAGTGGGTTGGTGCCAATTTCACCACATCCGCCCCAGCAACTGTGTGATCCATTTATGGTGTAAAATTAAGTCACACCTCAATAAATCACACAGCCTGGAGAAGAGGGTTGGGGGTTCAATGAATAGATGGGAAAGGGGATTTGGGGAAAAGTGTAACAAAGACAAACACTACACAGAAGAAACCATGACAATATTAATTGGGGCCTGAGCAGCACACCATCATCAGTCTGTTGTGGGAGGAAACAATGAAGAGATAAGTATGACACAGTTCTGTTAAATGCATTGCAAACAGTGCTTTTGTCACAGAGAGACCCAAAATAGTATATCTCTAAATGTTATGTCTTCTAAGTCTGAAAAATACAAATTATGGAGGATTGAAGTTAACCCACCCAGTTCTAAAAATTATGAATGTTAAAGGGAAAATAATACTGTATTTCCAAATTGGATGGTGCATCTCCATTCTTCTTGGAATGTCTGTCACTCTTGGGTGCCTGGCTGAACCTGTCCTGTAGGTAAGCTGGAGTCTTGAGCTTTCACCAAGGTTTGTTCGTGCAGAAGAGGACTAAAAGAAGGTCTGCATATTTAAAAAAAACAGTAACTGTACTTTAGAGTAAAGGAGAAGGACAAAAGGAAGCAAGGTAAGCTTCAGGAGGAGTCAGGAGTGTGCTAAGAAAACTCAGAGGCAGAGCAAGAACATAAGAGCAGTTGGACATTTGAGCAAGCAATGTAGCAAACACATACGCAGCAGCATTTCCCAAATCAACGCAACTCTCACCAGACCTCAGAGCTGAGTGGGTACTAGGCCTCTGAGTCTTCGCCATCATGAAGGTTTCTCTTTGAAGTCAATAACTTTCTCCTTCTAGCTGCTGAGTTAGTCCTACTCTGAGTCCTTCCATCCTCCACCTCCTGATTCTGAATAACGCCGTCCCAGTACCAAACCGAGCAAGGTAGACCTGTGTTGTGCACTGCTGATGAAGAACAAATAGAGGAACAGAACTGGAGTATTTTGAGTAGAGTTGTGTTTGTAACTAAAGTGACTGGTCTGATCTGAGAAAAGAGAAAAAAGGAGCAGACCATGCTGATGAATTTCACTAAGTTGGAAAGACCAACAACTTTCAGGAAAAAATGATCACCTGTCAGCCCCCAAACATTGCAAATCATCAGAATCAAGTTTACAAATTTGTTGAACTCCCTCCCTCACTGTCAGCCATCTCATCTATCATCAGTCATCTCTCATAGTCGCTCATGTATCACCACTCATTGGTGCATTAGTTAGTAGTTGCCTTTTCCAATCCAAGCACAGTGGTTGAACAAAATATTATTTCATCTTTGATGGTAGCAAGCAGCAAACATATTGCAATTTGATGTTTGTGTTGGCAGTCTTTTATTCAATGCTCTTCTAGGGCAGCCCTGCTAGATGATATAAAAAAAGGATAGGCAATGGCATGTGAGGGAGGCAGGCATCGTCTCCAATTTCCGGGAGGGAATGTGAGGGCTTCTGCACTGCACATGGGTCCATCTCCAATCCTGACGTATAATAATTTGTTTAAAAATGGTGAGGCAGCATAAATCTGACACAAAAATAAAGTTCCACTAGCAATTTTTTTTTTCTTGGCAAAGAATGAAAGTTCAACAAGAAATAATTAGCACAAGCATACTCAGTCTAGGAAGTAGAGTTCGTCCTCAAACTCATGTGGTTCACATAGAAGTAGGTCAGCAAACACACTTGGTTCTAACCAATCATCCTCTTCCTCCTCCTGTGATGTTTCAGGAATGGTGTAATCAGGTGGTATAAACGCTGGTTCATTTTGATCATGGTTAATATCTCCATGTTTTGAGCTGAGAGACTGGTCCTTCTCACTGTTTTAACTGCACCAGATGCACTGAACATACATTCAGCAGACAGGCTCACTACAGGACAAGCCAGATCATTTTTTGCCAGCCTACTGAGGTGTTATGCTATTAATTGTGTTTGACCAATGACTTTGAGGGTCATTACAACATTGGCGGTAAAAGCCGCTTGCCGCCGTGCAGAAGACCGCCAATACACCGCCGCGGAATTCCGCCACAGCTATTATGACCCACATCTCGGAATCCGCCAAAATTCAGACACCCACACAAGTCCGCCACACCAAAGGTCAGTGATAAACTGGCGAAAACAAAACCTCCACCGTCACGCCAACAGAAACACGCCCATGCTATCACGACCCACGAATCCTTGCGGCGGTCTTTCAACCACGGTATTCCATTGGCGGTACACACTGCAGTGCTCAAAATACACACACATCTCCAAAACACCGCCACATTGGACAATTCGAAATACACACACCTGATACACATACAAACACCACTCCCACACAATCAATACTATATAAAACACACACATACATCACCCACAAACCCCTACAACCAAAAATGTTGACAAAGGCCAGAGAGACAGCACAGCATAGAAAATTCCACCATTCAGAGGCACACAACTCCATCACCTACACTACTTCCACGCACAAAACACCACACACCACTACATATCACCACACTCATCACCACATACACCACCCCACACATCACCTACACCACCCCATGGCATGGCAAAGACACCCCAGGTTCTCGGAGGAGAAGCTCAGGGTCATGGTGGAGGAAATCGTACGGGTAGAGCCACAGCTATTTGGATCACAGGTGCAGCACACCTCCATAGCTAGGAAGATGGAGCTATGGCGAAGAATAGTCGACAGGGTCAACGCAGTGGGACAGCACCCAAGAAATCGGGGCGACATCAGTAAGAGGTGGAACGTCCTACAGGGGAAGGTGCGTTCCGTGCTCACCAGGCATAATATCGCGGTACAGCGGACTGGTGGCGGACCCCCACGTCCTCCCCCACAACTAACAACATGGGAGGAGCAGGTCTTGACCATTCTGCATCCTGAGGGCTTCGGAGGGGACCCATGTAGCTCTGGTCCCCCCTCCACAGGAGTGAACAGGTGTACAGGAACCGGAAGAGTTATCATTCCATGAATGTACAGATGGTATGTTTGGCAGACCAGTACATCTCCCAGGTAAATGCTATGTTCCTTGGCTCTGTGCATGACGCTTACATCCTGCGGAATAGCAGCATCCCTTATGTGATGGGTCAACTCCAGAGGCACCGTGTGTGGCTATTAGGGGACTCTGGTTACCCCATTCTGTCATGGCTACTGACCCCAGTGAGGAATCCCAGAACCAGGGCAGAGGAACGCTACAATGAGGCCCATGGGCGGACAAGGAGGGTGATGGAACGCACCTTCGGCCTCCTGAAGGCCAGGTTCAGGTGCCTCCATATGACAGGTGGTTCCCCATTCTACTGGAAGGTGTGCCAGATCATCATCGCCTGCTGTATGCTTCACAATCTGGCTTTGCGATGCCAGGTGCCTTTTCTGCAGGAGGATGGTCCAGATGGCGGTGTTGTTGCAGCTGTGGAGCCTGTGGACAGTGATGAGGAGGAAGCAGAGGAAGAAGACATTGACAACAGGGACTCAGTTATCCAGTAATATTTCCAGTGACACACAGGTGAGAACGTATTCCTGCCTACTACAAGTACTTTCACACTTCTACCTCTATCCTGTCTGTCGATTTCAACCAGTATATGGTAACTGAGTTGTACAGTTCCATTACGGTTTCACAGGTGTGGTTACCAACGTGTGTCATCTGCTTACATTCCTCATGGACTTGAGATGTGTGACATAGGTATGTTGCCATTACATTTGAGAACGGATTTTGTCACTGTCATTGCTAATACACATTTTCAAAATCACAGACTGACTCCAGATTGTTTTGTGCTTCAAGGGTGTTTATTGAAGTGCTAAATATTGGAGGGTGGTGGTAAAATGGTGAGGGGTGATGGTGGAGGAATGTCCATGGCAGAGTCCAGTCTATTAGTCTCACAGGTGCATTGCCCATATGGGCATAGGAAGTGGAGCTGGGGTAGTTCCAATATGGACAGGGTTACAAAGTGGGACAGTGGGATGACAATCAGGGTGGTCTCATTTCTTGGCGGGGTCTTGCCATTGTGCTCTGTCCTGTTCCTGGATCTCAGGGACCGCTTGTGGGGTGGTTCTCCGTCTGCAGGGGGTGGGGTGCTGGTGTGGTGGTCCTGTGGCGGTGCCTCCTGTCTACTAGCACCGGCGGGGGTGGTGGGCAGTTCTTCGTCCATACCAGTGTCAGGGGCCCCTTGGAGTGCCACGGTGTCCCTCCTGGTGTTCAGTATCTCCTTCAGCACCCCTACGATGGTGCCCAGGGCGATGCTGATGGTTCTGAGTTCCTCCCTGAAGCCCAAATACTGTTCCTCCTGCAGGCGCTGGGTCTCCTGAAACTTGGCCAGGACCGTTGCCATCCTCTCCTGGGAGTGGTGGTATGCTCCCATGATGGAGGAGAGGGCCTCGTGGAGAGTGGGTTCCCTAGGCCTGTCCGCCCCCTGTCGCACGGCAGCCCTCCCAGTTCCCCTGTGTTCCTGGACCGTGTGCCCACTACCACTGCCCCCAGGTCCCTGTTGTTCTTGGGGTGGTGGGTTATCCTGGGTTCCCTGTAGTGGTGGCCACACAGCTGATTGACGTGTCCTGGGGACGGAGGCTGGGCCCGCTGGGTGGGTGCTGTGCTGGTACTACCAGAGGGTGGAAGGTCTGTGGTGGCCTGTGACTGGGTGTGGGGAACCAACTGTCCTGAGGCCCACGATGGTCTGGGCTGGTCATCTGGATCCAGTTGGCTAGAGCTGCTGTCATCACTGTGGGCCTCTTCTGCGGGTGGGGTAGAGATGTCTGGACCCTCCTGTCTGGTGACGTTGGGTAGTGGTCCTGCAGGGGTGTAAAAGCATGATTATTGCATCTGTATCTGTGCGTGTCATGGTGTGCAATGGGTGGGTGAGCGTATACCCCAGTACTATCATTCCTGTGTGGGGGCTTGTGTGATGATGGTTGGGGGGGTGTTATGGGTATGTGCAGTGGGCATGCTTTAGTGAGGGGTGTCCATGCTTTGTTGTGTCATGCAGGGCTTGGTGTTGGGATGGGTGGTTTGTGTTATTAGTACATTAGTGAGGAGTTGGAGTGATAGGGGAGTCCCATCAATGGCACCTATGATGCTAGGGATATGTCCCAGGGCATAGAAGTCACCTTTAACTGTAGCCAAATCCTACACCTGAGGGAAAACGATGTAGCTCCTCATGTGTTTCAGCAGGGCAGACAACACTCTGGACAACACGTTGGAAAACATAGGCTGGGACATCCCTGATGCCATGGCCACTGTTGTTTGAAATGACCCACTTGCAAGGAAATGGAGCACTGATAGCACCTGCACTTGAGGGGGGATCCCTGTGGGATGGCGGATAGCTGACATCAGGTCTGGCTCCAACTGGGTACACAGTTCCTGGATTGTGGCACGGTCAAACCTGTAGGTGATGATTAAATGTCACTCCTCCATTGTCAACAGGTCCACCAGCGGTCGGTACACCGGAGGATTCCGCCATCTCCTCACATGTCCCAGCGGACGGTGCCTAGGAAGGACAACAGCGACCACAGAGTCAAACAACTCAGAGGTATGTACCCACAGTCTACACAGAACACGAAACATAATCCAAAATGTTGTCTGTGTGTGTGTTGAGTCTAGGCCTAGGTATGTGTGACGCAGTTGAAAATTAAGCCATGTGGGCCCCCGAAATGGCGGCTGCCTGACCTCTAAACTGGGACAATAGGATGTGAGGTAACTGCGCTGGCGTTGTACACCATCGCGGTAGGCGGTCGAAGACTGTGGCGCAATGCTGCACTGGCTAACATTGGACCCTATGGGTCCCAGGAGCCAATGACGAAGTGCGTTGGCGGTGATGATGCGCACCGCCACGGACGTCACCGCCATTTTCTATCTGTTCAATCACTCGATACCTGATCTTCGACAGGAGAGGACCTACACTGCAAGTGCTGCTGTGACCTCAGTCTGAAGAGAGACAATGGCTCGTGCATCTGGGGAAAGGGCCCCTGCCTTCACTGCACAGGAGTTGGAGAAGCTCGTGGACGGGGTCCTCCCCCAGTACACGCTATTCTACCGTCCTCCAGACCAACAGGTAAGTATAAAGGGAGCAAGTTGTATGGGCTATGCCTGTGTGGAAAGGGCGGGTTGTAAGAAGGAAGGGGCCACAGCTCTGCGTGCATAAAGGACTGTGAATGCATGTGCCACATGTCAAGGGTAGGGATGTGGGCCACTCACTTTGATGATGCAGTTGTTAATGACTTCTCTTATTCCCCTGTACATGTCATGTAGGTCAGTGCCCACCAGAAGAAGGATATTTGGTGTGCCATCGCCAAGGACGTCCGGACCCTGGGGGTCCACCACAGACGGAGCACCCACTGCCGGAAAAGATGGGAGGACATTCGCCGGTGGAGCAAATGTAAAAATGTAAAAATGTAAATTAGCACTTGTATAGCGCACTACTCACCCGTTAGGGTCTCAAGGCGCTGTACTCATACCGCTATGGAACCCCTCCTGGCTTTTCCCTGTGAGGCGCCCACTCCTGAGCACCCCCAGGGTGAAGCCAGGCATCCAAGCGCTGTTGGGGCCGTTGTGGAGATTAAGCAAGCTATTGCCCAGAGTTGCAGAGTGGGACCCATGAATTAGATTAGGCACTGAGGCGAGAATTATCTGGTCAAGGGGAATTGAGCCCAAGACCTGCCGAAGTGGGACTTGAACCCTGGTCTTGAGCCAGATCTCTGCTTCAGGGTCTGCCGCTCTAACCATTGAGCCACACTTCTCCACGAAAAGCAAGAAAACGGCGGAGGCTCAGCTGGGGATGGCCTCCCAACATGGGAGGGGTGCCCGTTGCACCATGACCCCCCTGATGTTCCGGATCCTGGCGGTGGCCTACCCTGAGTTGGATGGGCGCCTGAGGGCATCACAGCAGACACAAGGGGGTGAATACAACATCATTCTGCGGACTTTGCGCGCAGTGAAGGTGTCTGGGTGGGGGAGGAGGGCTGTGGGTTCCCCTAGGCCAGGGCGAGTTCTGTAGGCTAGGCCCCTCCGTAATGCAGGCGATGTGGCACTCCACCCCACCTCTGTAGAGTGCCAAGTACAGGTATACATGCCCCTGTGTCATCTATGTGTGCTGATGTCCACCATAGCCAATGTAGGCCATATCCCAGGAACTGCATCCGTAGAGCCCAACAGTGCGGCGTAGTGCAGGGGGCTGCTGTGTCTGTATTGTCCGCCAACGGTAGCGTTAAGCCATGCACTCAAACTGTCTTTCTTCTGTCCCCCCCCCCTTTTTGTGGTCTCCCTGTTCTTGTGTGCATCAGCATCATCAGGCGGAGGCACAGTGGCACCGGAGCACGAGGGAGCTGCATCCCACATGGCCATGGAGGGCCACACCACGGACTCGGAATACACCAGTGGGACGGAAGGCGAGGGGAGCTTCACGGCGGTCACTGGATCAGCAACCAGCGATACAGACTCGTACTCCGATGGGAGCTCCCTTGTGGTGGCGGCAAAATCTGTGCCCCCCACTTCTACAGGTACAACCGCCACCCCCCCTACCAGCACCGCCCTCCCAGCAGCCCCTCAGCCTTCGCCCCATGCCTGCTCACCCAGGAGGGTGGGCATCACCTTTGCCCCAGGCACCTCAGCCCCTGCCCCTGTCACCTCTGCTGCCCTCAGTGAGGAGACCATTGACCTCCTCAGGTCACTCACTGTTGGGCAGTCTACCAGTTTGAATGCCATCCAGGGTGTAGAAAGGGAATTGCAACATACAAATGCATTCCTGGAGGGCATTCATTCTGGTCAGGCTGCCCTTCATCGAACCCTGCAAACTCTGGCCTCAGCACTGATGGCAGCCATTGTCCCTGTCTCTAGCCTCCCCCTCCAACTTCCTCCACCCAGACCCAATCCTCTGTACCCCAGCCTATCCCAAGCACACCATCAGACCGGCATGCACACACCTCAACACACAAGGGAAGCTCAGGCAAACATAAGCATCACACATCCCACAGGCACTCACGCAAGCATCACACACATACAGACACACCAACATCCACTGCCTCCACTGTGTTCCCCTCCTCGTCGTCTCCCTCCTCCCTCCCAGTCTCGTCTACACTGCATGCACTACCACTACAGCCACTAGGTCCCGCAGCAGCACAGCCACCACCACACCCCGCTCACCTGCACTCACCACCCCCACTACCATTTACACGTCCCGTGTCCTCTCCCAGTGTGTCTGTGACGCCCCCTTCCAAAGTACACAAACGCAGGCACACACCCACCCAACATACATCCACCTCACAACAGCCTCCAGCGCATGCACCTGCACCCAAAGCCACAAAAGGTACACCTCCTACAACCACCGCCTCTTCCTCCACTCCCAGACCCCCTCCAGCTACCCGCCCAGTGTTCCTAAGAAACTTTTCCTGACCAAGCTTGACCTCTTTCCCACCCCCCTCCAATTCATAGGTCCCGTACTTGCACCACAGCCAAAACATCTCCTGTACCAGTGGTGTTAGAGGTATGTGGAGTGCCCCGGGCACCAGGGCAGCCAGTGTGACACGGAGCCACAGCACAGCCAGTCCCCCCCCCTGTGAAGCACCAGACGTTGGACAGTGCCCGGCGGGAGTGGGGGAAGGCTCCAGCCAGCAAAGCCGCTCACAAGGGTCCTGGAGGGAGTGTTCACTCAGTTGTAACTCCTCCAAAGGTGGGGAAGGGGCAGAAGAAATCGCCAAAGTCTGGGAAGAGCAGCACGGTGGTGAAGACCGCCATCATGCCCGCTGCCCAGAAGCACACCGCCAACCCCATAGTCACTGGCCAAGAGGCCACAGCCAGAGTCAGTGCCCAGGAGGGCAGCCCCATTGCCCAGGAGGGCAGCCCCATCGTCACTGGCCAGGAGGCCACCGCCTGAGTCAGTGCCCAGGAGTGCAGCCCCATCGTCACTGGCCAGGAGGCCACCGCCAGAGTCAGTGTCCAAGAGGGCAGCCCCATCGTCACTGGCCAGGAGGCCACCGCCAGAGTCAGTGCCCAGGAGGGCAGCCCCATCGTCACTGGCCAAGAGGCCACCGCCAGAGTCAATGCCCAGGACAGCAGCCCCATTGTCACTGGCCAGGAGGCCACCGCCAGAGTCAGTGCCCAGGAGGCCACCGGCAGCCACAGCCCAGCTGCCCAGGAGGGCCCCAGCAGTCACAGCCCAGCTGCCCAATGAAGGACCGCCAGCCCCAGCCCAGCTGGGCAATGAAGGACCGCCATGGCAAGCACCGCTGAACAGGTCAGAAACTGCAAAGTCAAGCGCCGCTGAACAGGGCAAGCACCGCTGAACAGGGCAAAGACCGCCATGGCAAGCACCGCTGAACAGGTCAGAAACTGCAAAGTCAGGCACCACTGAACAGGGCAAGCACCGCTGAACAGGGCAAAGACCGCCATGGCAAGCACCGCTGAACAGGTCAGAAACTGCAAAGTCAAGCACCGCTGAACAGGGCAAGCACCGCTGAACAGGGCAAAGACCGCTAACTCAAGCACCGCTAGCCCATGTGCGGCAGGGGCAGTGACGGTACTGGGACCGTCACGGGGAGAGTGATGCCCTCTGGGCACCAGTCCCCCTCCAGAACCAGTGGAGACATGCATCCAGTCAGTCTGTCCTTCACAGGATGAAGCACTCTGGGCACCAGTCCCCCTCCAGAACCAGTGGAGACTGTTATCCACTTGAGAGACTGTGCCTTTGCACTCCCCAGGATGGTACAGTGGGCAACCCACCCACTGTAGAGACTTGAGAGACTGTGGCTTTGCACTCCCCAGGATGGTACAGTGGGCAAACCACCCACTGTAGAGACTTGAGAGACTGTGGCTTTGCACTCCCCAGGATGGTACAGTGGGCAACCCACCCACTGTAGAGACTTGAGAGACTGTGGCTTTGCACTCCCCAGGATGGTACAGTGGGCAAACCACCCACTGTAGAGACTTGAGAGACTGTGGCTTTGACCTCCCCAGGATACATCAATGGGCATGGAGCCCCCTCGTAGATCTGGCGTGGTGCAGTCATCCGGCTGAGATGCCCCCCCTTCCCCTTGAGGTGCCTGTTGTATTTCTATCTGATGCCCTGGCAGTGTTCTCTCCGTTTTGATCAGGTATCTGATGTGGGCCTCGCCCATGCATTTTGGGCCCTGTGGTCCACGGACATTGAATGGTGCATTACCTGCACTACTAATCGTGATGTATATTTTGTTGAATATGTATATATATCTGTATATATTTGGTTACTGCATTTTGATATATTACAATGGTTAAACTCATTTCCTTTTGTCTTTGCATTCTTCCAGGGGGTGGGGGATGTTACTGTAATGTTTGGATATGCATTGGTGTGTGTGTTGTAGTGGGTGAGGGTCGGGGTGGGGGTGTTGCGTGTGTTTGTCCCTGACTTTTGCCACCCCCTCCCATGTCGTAGGTGCAGTACTCACTGTTGTCTTCGGCGCCGGCGATGATGATGATCATATAGGAGCAGGAAGACTATCGCAGGGAGTATTTGATGTTCTGGTTCCATGGTGTGGTCGTTCCTCGTGGAGTGTGTAGAGGTGAGCGTTTTCCCTTTGAAATGGCTGTTTCCGCCGTGTTTTTATCCACGGTGAATCTGCCCCGGAAAAGGTGGCAGATTGGTAGGTTGTGATACTGTGGGCGGTACATTGTCTTCCGCCTGTTTGTTGGCGGTGACCGTCAAGCTGTTTGTCTGTACCGCCGTGGCGGTCAGAGTGTTAAAGTGGCTGTTTTTGTTGGCGGTTTCCGCCACGGTCATAATTCCCATTTTTTTACCACTGGCCTGTTTGTGGTCTTACCAACGCTTTAACACCGTCCGCCAGGGTTGTAATGACCCCCTTAGTGTTTCACCACTGCGCATATTAGTTGTTCAATGTTCACCAGTAGCACATTACATGATGTATTCAGTGTATCTGCCTATTGGCTTTAACGTGGCATTAGACATTACATTTGGTATTGAGGTTAGCTGCCTATTGGCTTTAATATGGCATTAGACATTACATTTGGTATTTAGGTTAGCTGCCTATTGGCTTTAACATGGCATTAGACATTACATTTGGTATTTAGGTTAGCTACCTATTGGGTTTAACGTGGAGTTAGACATTGCAGTTGAGACATTACAGATGAGCTGTGTTTTTCTAAGCTGTGTTTTTCCACATGGTTGACCAAGCTGTGTTTTTCAAATTGAATTCACACCAAACCCTAGCTGATAAGTGAGCGTAGATTTTGTGTTTACCTCTCAATCCAGCCTGGGAACGAGTGAAGTTTGGACAATTGGCCACTCTGCAAGTTTATTCGGTTCCCACACTGAGCCAGCATTTTTGCTTTTAACGGTGGCACTGGGCAGCAGCGAAGAGGATCTTCCAGGACTTCACGCAGGAACGGATGTCAGTTGCCTGTCTCGCGTTTGGGTGGAAAATCTCTTTCTCGCAGTTGAACCGGAGTCATCAACTTGCAGGCATTAGAAAGATGAAGCGGAGTGATAGGCCCTACGGTGATGCAATTTTGCCTTTTATGCTTTGCTTTGAAGTTATGCTATAATATAATCACATGTATTTGCTGTGTACATTGCAACTGAGAAGTACTTTGATATATTTTGCTTTCATTGCTGTGACTACTTTTAAACGTGTGCTTCCAACCTACTAATCTCGTCTTTCAGGAACCTCGTGGCGAAGTCATAATAACAATAAATGTCTTCTTTAAACTAAACAGTGCATTCCAGAGAGGTTTTCTAAGCTCGGTCATAAGATAAGAGAAGGAAAGCAAAACATGAGGTCTGGCCATCAGCCCATCTTCACACTCCAATACACCATTGGATTTTGATCCACATACACCTCTTTTGGGTCATCCCGATACTCTTGAAACATACTCTGAAGTATTATTGATAGTACCACTTGCTCAACCTCCTTTCCCTTTGCCCCTGCCCTTGACTTAAGACCTGCCACTTAAACCCAAGCCAATGAAGAGGTTTGGCCCAATTCTTCGGTGCTGTTGTAGCCAATGTTCTTGTTGCTGGTTTTGGCTGCTGTTAGACAAGACTGCCCTTTCTGGAAGTTGAAGGTAGAATCCCAGATCTGAGGGGTGGGACTTGAAGTTCCAGCCAGTTCTTCTTCCAATTCTTCAGCTTGCTCAACAATCCACCTCTTGTATTTGAAACATCCTCTTCCAAAAAAGGAATGAAAGTGTGAAGAATTTTTTTGTAGCGCGGATCAAGTAGGGTTTTGGATAAGATAATGCCATTTTGCAACCTTGCATTACAAGCCAAGCAAAGGTTTAAGCTCTCAACTAAGGCATCCGCTTCTGGGTTTTTGTTCACACCTCTGAGTTCGAACCTTTCAGACACCTTTTTTAGCTGCAACAATGGGATAGCATGGGCTATCATATTGTCCTCCTTGCTAACTTCCCAAGTGAAAACCTCACAAGCGAACAGCTTCTGTATCAGGAATTCGACTAGGCCTCATTTGTCCTTATCCATGGCCATAGCTTTCCCTATTACATCCCCTCCTAGAATGACATAGGACCTCATTACGACTTTGACGGTCGGTATTATCCAACTGTCAAAGCAGCAGGGAGGAGGCTGCAGTCATACTGTCTGCCCTCCCACCAGATGTATTATGATGTTTCCACCAGACTGACGTGTAAAAACATTGCATCATGACGTCTTCTACCAGTCAGACCAGTGGAAACAGTGCCACGGCATTGGCCTCGGCTGACTTCAGGGAACCGAGGCCAGTGCCATGGCACACCAGCACCCTAGGAACGCGCACTGTCTGCAGTATAGCCAATGCGCATTCTGAGGGTGCTGGCAGGGGGCCCCAGCACTGGCTTTCCACCACCCTCCCTTTTAATGGTGAAGACTCCGCCATTACAATCCTGTCGGAAAGAGGACTTGTGATCAGCATGGCGGCACTGAACTCAGCGTTGCATGGCTGACCACGACTGCGACTGCCGCCACCCCATCGGTAACCAAGTTCCTGACGGTGGCAGCAGTCCCCTGGCAGTCTGACTGCCAGGGTGGTAATCTAGCGGTTGGATCTTCAGGAATGTGGCAGTCAGACCGCTACTGGGTTTTAACTGATACTCTGTTACCATGCTGAATAATCCGCAACTGCTTCTGTGTTTTAAAAGAATGGCTGAAGTGAGTGCAGATTTATATGCATGTGGTCACTATGTTGCTATGTCTTCTTTTTCAAGAAAGTCTTGCACAACCAGGTTGATGAAGTGCACCAAACACAGGACCCTGAAATAGCCACTCTCTGCCATGGCCTTAACTATGCTACAGCCATTGTCCGTGGCAACAAATCCAATTCAGAGCCCCCTTGGTCACAGCCATTCAGACACCTTGCTTTTCAATTTGTCCAATATGTTTGCAGCTGTATGTGATTTCTCCTTGACAAAAATGGCTACTTTTGCATGTCGCCGAATGCTCCTAAAAATTTCTTCAGGGACAAGCCTATCGATAGCTTTTGCTTTATCCCTGCAAAAGAGATCCAGTGTGCTGTGATGCACATATAAGCAGTAGCCTGACAACCGATCCACGTGGCTGTCATCAGGTGGATGGTGTGGACAACACTTTGCTGCAAAGCTTGTCCAACCAATAGCAACATATCTTGATGCAGCGCTGGAACAGCAACTCAGGCAAAATAGGTCCAACTTGGAACCTTCCGAAATTTTGGGCAGATGGCTGCCACAAACTTTAAGAATCCCACTCCTTCCACTAAATTAAAAAAGAGGACGTCCAACACTAAAATTTTTGCCAGATTTACACTGTACAAAGTGCCATTGGGTGGTTGTGGTTTTAGGCCCCCTCCTGTCTAATGCTAGCCTGGATTTCCTTATTTTCTGGGGCCACTAACGCAGGCAACTTTTGAGATGTAGATGGTGGTAGACTCAATGTGCGTCTTCCTGTGCCATTGTGAGGTTGCTGAGGAAGGTAACTCTGACGCACTGCTGGGGACAGACAGTTTTGCTTCCGGATGTCACCCTCTTCTCCCTCAGCTTCCACTGTGATTTGTCCAGTTGTAGTTGTTTTTTCCTGGCTCTCCTCTCCTTTACCACCGTGACCATAGTCAGCAATTATTTTTAGGTGCTCCTCCCACTGGATTGTGTGATGTTTTTTCATATGGGTCATCTGGCCTCCAGTACCATAATCTGAATCAGGCTTACCTCGATGAACACTCCCATGGCAAACAGAGCATATCACAATTTTCTCCTCCTGTTTGCTAATCATAAAAAAGTTCCAAACTGAGAAGTACTTTCTTACTGGGCCACTGCCAATGCCTGAAGAAGAACAGGCGGTAGAAGGGTGTGTCTATTGCCTCTCTGCAGTGCATAATTCTTCTGTGGTATGGGTCGGTGCAGGTCTCTGCTGGGGCATTACAAATTTAGGAGCTGGCAGTGTTGCCTGTGCCACATCTCTTGGAGAAGGTTGCATAGTAATATCGGACTTGTCTATGCCAGCTTCCACAATGAATAGCTCATCATTATCATTCGCCTCATCATTCCCTTCCATGACTCTAAGCCTTTCTGGAACTTTTCTTTTCCCTGGCCTCTCCTGGCATCTGCTGGACTCTGCCGGGGTCCACTCCTTGTCCCTATCATTGTCATCAGAAGGGGTGCTTGGAAAAGATGAAATAGTACCCTTCCTTTTTCTTGTGGGAGTTTTGGGAGCCATTGATTCTAAAAGAGGAGGTTCTTGCTCAGCAGGATGCTCGACCTCCTATTCTGCTCCAGTTTTGCAAAGATCTACTATTGCTGGCTGAAGCTGTTGTCCACTTTGCTCGGTTTCCTGAAATGATTGGGTTCTACTTTGTGAAAGGGACAAATCCAATTCAATGTCACTGCTTGTCGACATTGCCATGATTGCAGTGGCTGCCTCACTGACAGACATGGTGTTAGGCTTAGAATGGGGGGTGGTGTAGGTGCAGGTGTGCTCCCTGATTCCTCCCCAGAGGCCAGTGTGGGAGGCACACATCTCCCGAAAGAAGTTGCATTCAGCACACCACTGTTAGAGAGATGCTTCTTCTCACTGACAACTTTCTTGGGAGCAACTTTCTTTGGGGCCATCTTAAAGCATTCAGCTGGCAGTGGCATTAAGCTGCACAAGCGGAAGAGATTTGAAGACTTAACTGTACAAACTTTCTCTTCGGCAGTACTGCAGGTGATGTGGCATATCTTCTCTTCTTGTGCACCTAAAAGCAACCAAGCAAGAAAAACATTTAGCTAGTGAAACATGGCATTGTTGCAGGTTCATATAGTACAGACAAATGCAATCTTAGTATGGTTTGTTACTTATGTAATAAATACCAATGTAATCAAACATTGTAAAGTCAAACCACACCACACCATAACATTTAATTTCAAATCAGGCAGCACAACATGCAGATATAACTCTTTGCTTTTTATCAATCTATTTTAGTCAGAGCGAGGTGCATGGGTAAATGGAATAAAACCTATGGTAGCAAAGTGGTCCAGAGGGAAATGGAATGATCCCCCGCTTTCAATCCAACCAGTGCCATGTACTCCTCCCCTTAGGGTCATGCAGATAATAGACCTTGTAGTAACTTATGGCCTGCGTTATGGAAATTGACGTTTTTTAAATGACAACTCTAGACCCACTTTCTACAGAGGCCATTAGAGTAGCACTCTGGATTATGTTATTTTTGATCTGCAAGTCTGGCATTTTATAATCAATGTTGAGGTTGGTTCTCGGTACACTAGCAAACATGCCCCTTTACAAATTGAATATAATGCAACTCTTTTTTCAGGGCTCACTCCACCTTATGTTTTGGATGCTCCCAATGATTGGCTGGAATTATCCAGCAATAGGCGTGTGGTGAGATGGTCTTCGTTTTTGAAATCCAACCTGCTTAATGATAAGCTTCACGACCTAGTCTCTTGCCACCAGCTTTTTGATGACTCTATTGTTTTATCTCCCTCAGAAGTTATGTCCTCTCATGCGACTCTTTTTATGGATCTTAAGGAGCTCTTTACAAAACCCCCCTCAACCCAAAACAATTCTTCCATGCCCAATTGTAAGTGGTTTGATAAGGAGTGTCGGGAGGCTAAGAGCCTTTTGTCCAAAGCCCTAAAGCTAAAGAGCCGGGATGCTATCATACATGCAAGAAGGAACTATGCTTCTACTTGTAAGTCATCTAAACTTAAATACGAAGAAAAATTGTGGGAGCGTCTGCTGGAGGCAGCTAGTGCCTGTGACCTTAAACTTTTTTGGACCCTGGTCTCACGCAGAGACCCCGCCCTTTCATCTACTTCTGAATGTCACATTGACGCAGAATCCTGGCTCTCCCATTATCGGGAACTTTATGGGTCTTGCTCCAATCTGAACAACTCTCCTATTGATTCTTCATCGTGCTTTTCCCCTGTGTCACCCTTTACCCTAAAGGAAACTGAGCTGGCAATCCATGCTCAAAGAACAGGGAAGGCTCCTGGCTTAGACAGTGTCCCATCGGACCTGTATAAATCAGATTTATCTGTTTGGACCAGGTACATTAATAGGCTATCGAATATTGTTCTGACAACTCGTTCTTACCCCGATACGTGGAAGGTGGCTATTATCGTCCCCATACATAAAAAAGGAGATAAGAGCTCCCCTGGGAACTACAGACTGATTAGTCTATTAGATAACCTGCAAAAAATATTCTCTTTCCAGTTGTTATCCAGATGAAAACACTGGATAACAAAAAATCTGGTTTTAAGCCATCCCCAGGCTGGTTTCCGGGACAAGGTCAGTACCATTGATCAGGTCTTCCGATTTATTACCATCAAGTGGAAGACCGTAGACGCAGACAAAGGCCATTTATTTGTGGCCTTTGTCGATTTGAAATCTGCGTTTGACCTTGTCCCGCTTGCTAAGCTCTGGGAGGTCCTGAGCAATATTGGAGTTCCGGGTTCTTTGATTAATGTTATCCAAGATCTTTACTCTGATAATTACGCCAGAGTGCGCTGGGGTTCGGCTGGCGACCTGACCCCAACTTTTTCTACAACGCGAGGTGTGAGGCAGGGGTGCGTCCTTGCGCCCACCCTATTCCTATTGTTTTACAACGCTTGCATCCCATACCTCTTAGATTGTTATGGTGATGCCCCAAATTTGGGTGGCCAGAAGTTCCCCTGTCTACTGTTCGCAGACGACACCCTGTTACTCTCGCGAACTGCCATGGGCCTTTCCAGATTGCTATCACGATTTTTGGAGTTTTGCAAAGACCATGGGTTGGAAATCAGCTCAGCAAAAACAAAGTATATGGTCTTTGGGGACAATAGGTGCAAAATGAAGAGACCAGTATACCTAGATGGTGCTCCCTTGGAAAGAGTGGGCACTTTTGACTACTTAGGTATCAAACTGGAAGACTCACACCTTTGGCATGCACACCGCCAGAAATCCTTATTGTGCCTGAAGCAAAGGGCGGGTGGCATTGTAAGATTTGCTTCTAGATCTCCGAAGTTTGCAATGTCTCCCGCCCTCGAAATATATAAATTCCAAGCCCGGGGGGGGCCTTATATGGTGCTGAACTTTGGGGCCATTGTAACCTGGTGGATTTGGAAAGGGCAGAAAAACAATTTTTGAAATCATTGTTAAAAGTTCCTTCTAGCACTCCATCTCTGCCCATCCGTATGGATTTAAATCTTTTTTCTATCTCGCAGATTGCTGCTTTAAGGCCCTTGCTATATTGGATCCGGCTCTGGATAACAGATGCCCTTTCTCCATTTTGTTGTGGGCTTCTCAAATTGGTGGGCAGTAACACTATTAGTAAAACGAAATGGTGTACCTATGTCAAAGAATCCTTATTCCATCTAGGTTTTGGGTCCTATTGGTTGGACCCTCCTTCCATTCCTAAAAATGCTGTGCAGCTACTGAAGGATGCTTTTTGGCACAACGCTCAGATTGTGCAATTTACTAAGATTGTTCCTCTGTCAATGTCTGATAATTATTTATTACTCAAATGCCATTATGAATTTGAGCCTTATATGGATATAGCATTATCTCCATTTGCACGGGCTCTTTTTGTTAGATTCAGAATAGGGTCCCTCCCTCTGTGTTCTCTAACATACAATTGGCATTGTTCCACTAATAGTTCCAAGCTCTGCCCGATGGGCTGCCAACGTGAAGAGTTTATTTCACATGTTTTCTTTTATTGTCATGCATATCACAAACAAAGAGCTTGTTGGATTATCCCGCTCTGCAAATCTATAGGCGCCAGGTCTCATTTGTATGCTGAGAGAATTTTTAAATCTGATCCATCTGCTGAGGTAGTTTTACCAGTCGCAAAATTCCTCAAATCAATCTGGCGCCTTAGACTAGCAATTTTACAGAATAAGACTGGGTAGCTAATTTTTAGATCTATGTATGCACTTTAATTGACTTTTTGATGTCTGATTTTAGTATTTAACTTTTAATATTAAGACACCGTTTTATTGCATTATTGAACACCTACGGGCATAGGGAATAGGGTCCTTGTTGTGTGGTACACTCTAAATTTAGGAGACATATATTGTGACCATTTTGTTCGAATTTTAACTCTCTATCTCTTTTATATTTTTACTGTGTTCATATTTTTTAGTGTTCTACCAATTTCAAAAAAGTAACAATTTATGACGCTTGTATTGTACTTTTATGGTATGTTTTTACTTACCGAAATAAAGTTAAATGAATGAATGAATGAAAAAAAAAAAAAAGAATGATCCTTAAAAAAATTTATAATAAATTATGCTGCAGTGATTTGTCAGCAGTACGCTGCAGCCAGGGTGTCCAGGGGGAAATGGGATTATTATACGCCTAAGGAAACCGAATGCTGTAATGTTGCTGTGTGCCTTGGATGGATGGATGGATACATGGATAGATGGAGGAATGGTTATGGATGTGGACGGTTGGATGGATCAAGGCAAAATGCAGAATGAAATCAAATGAAATAGAAAATTAAAAAATTTAACAATTCTAAAAAAATAACAAAAATATCAAAATAAAAAAAACAAGAAATTAAAAATTAAAATACAAATTTTAATGAAAACTGAAATAAAAAAGTCAAATAAAAAAATTAAGTAACAAATTAAAAAATAAAATAACAAATGAAGATAATTATAATAGAAAATAGAAATAAAATATCAAAATATAAAATTAAAATAAACAAATGATCAATAATTAACGATGTTTGTATATGAGCCTAAGCCAAAGACACACTGGCTGGATGCACAAAATGGCAAACAGCCACATGGTAATACAACATGTAAGCCTATAGCAAAGGGAGGTGCACTGGCTGGATGAACAAAATGGCCCCCAGCCACATAATCAAACAATAACAACAAGGAGCAAGGAGGCATGGGAAGCAAAGAAAGAACACATGCAAACCTATGACAAAGGGACACTGGCCGGATGGACAAAATGGCCTCCCGCCACATGGTCAAACAACAACAAGCAAGGAGCGATGGGAAACAAAGAACACATGCAAGCCTATGGTAAAAGGACACTGACTGGATGGAAAAATGGCTGCCTGCCACATGGTCAAACAACAACAAGGAGCAATGAGGAATGTGGAACAAAGAAAGAACACATGCAAGCCTGTGACAAACAAATTCTGGCTGCATGCACAAAGTGGCCAACAGCCACACGGTCAAACAACAAGGAGCAAGGAGGCATGGGGAACAAAGAATACATGACAGCCTTTAGCAAAGGGACACTGGCTGGATGGACAAAATGGCCACCAGACATATGGCCAAACAACAAGGAGCACGAAGGCATTGGGATCAAGGAAAGAGCACAGGCAAGCCTATGGCACGGAACACTGGCTGCATGCACAAAATGGCCACCAGCCACATGGTAAAACTACAAAAACAAGGAGCAAGGAGAACAAAGAAGAACACATGCAAGCCTATGGCAAAGACACGCTGGCTGGATGCAGAAAATGGCCGCCAGCCACATGGTCAAATAACAACTGTGAACAAGGAGGAATGGAGAACAAAGAACACATGCAAGCATATGGACATAGACTACACAAAATGGCCCCTGGCCACATGACATGTGGAACAAAGATAAATAATAGACAATGACAAAACACACACACACACTGGACATAAGAAGGCGTGATGGTAACACTGAGGAAAACACTAACATTAATTCAGCAATGCAAAACATGAAACTAACAGAGCTATCAAAATTTCAGAACAACAGTACACACATCCTCCTTTGCCATCAAATATCACCTCACAACATATACATTTTTGCAAAAAAATGAAATGCAAAAAATTGCCAACATTTTAAATTCAATCCAATGCCATCCCTCCCCTAAATTAAGTTTCATGCACTGATAACTACTAGTACTGGGCCTATTGGCTATATGGCCCTTTAGAAATCTAGGCCACATAGTAAAATATTATTTCAAATGTTACAAACATGTAGAAAAGGACAGGCACTGAGGTGTGGAAAAATATTCCTTTACAGAAGATGAAAAATCAATGAAATGCAAAATAAATATTTCCTCCCATACTTAAACTCCAGGCCACCCACCAGTATTTATTTTTAAAATCAAATTAAAGTACAAAGAAATATTGGTGCATGCCAAAAACAAATAAACAACCTCCTTATTCAATAGATTTGGAACTTGTGTGATTTCACAAAAACAAAGGCCCTCATTACAACATTGGCGGTAAAAGGCGCTTACCGCCATGCAGAAGACCGCCAATACACCGCCGCGGCCGCAGAATTCCGCCACAGCTATTATGACACACAACTCGGATTCTGCCGAAATTCAGACACCCACAGAACTCCGCCACACCAAAGGTCAGTGATAAACTGGCGAAAACAAAACCTCCACCTCCACGCCAACAGAAACACGCCCATGCTATCACGACCCATGAATCCACGTGGCGGTCATTCAAACGCGGTATTCCATTGGCGGTACACACCGCCGTGCTCAAAATACACACACATCTCCAAAACACTGCCGCATTGGACAATTCCAAATACACACACCTGATACACATACACACACCACTCCCACACACCCATACAATATAAAACACACACCCACATCACACACAAACCCCTACGACCCGAGATTTAGATGAAGGCCAGAGAGGCAGCACATCAAAGACAAACCCACCATACAGAGGCACACAACACCATCACCCACACAACATCCACGCACAAAACATCACACACCACTACACATCACCACACTCATCAACTCTTACACCGTTCCACACATCACACACACCACCCCATGGCACGCCAAAGACACCCCCGCTTTTCCGAGGAGGAGCTCAGGGTCATGGTTACGGAAATTGTCCGGGTAGAGCCACAGCTATTTGGCTCACAGGTGCAGCACACATCCATAGCAAGGAAGATGGAGCTATGGCGCAGAATAGTCGACAGCGTCAACGCTGTGGGACAGCATCCAAGAAATCGGGAGGGCATCAGGAAGAGGTGGAACGACCTACGGGGCAAGGTGCGTTCAACGGTCTCCAGGCACAACATCGCGGTTCAGCGGACTTGCGGCGGACCCCCACCGCCTCCCCCACAATGAAAAACATAGGAGGAGCAAGTCTTGACCATCATGCATCCAGAGGCCCTCGAAGGAGTTGGTGGAGGATGGGACACTGGTAAGTCAAATCTTAACTATCATATCCCCCACCCTACCTGCATGCTATTACACACCCCCACCCTCACACCCTCCCCTATCACCCAAACTCCTCACTAATGTACTAATAACACAAACTACACATCCCAACAACAAGCCCTGCCTTACACAACTAAGCATGGACACCCATCACCTAAGCATGCCCACTGCACATACCCAGAACAACCCCCTAACCATCATCACACAAGCCCCCACACAGTAATGCTTGCACTGGGGTACACAAACATTCACCCATTGCACACCATCACACACACACATGCAATAATCATGCTCTTATGCCTCTGCAGGATCACGAAGCACCGTCACCACACCAGAGGGTCCCGACAACACCACCCCACCCACAGAAAAGGGCCCACAGTGACGATAGCAGCTCTGCCCTACTGGAACCTGATGACCAGCCCGGACCATCGTGGGCCTCGGGACAGTCGGTTCCCTTCGCACAGGCACAGCCCAACACTGACCTTCCACCCTCTGGTAACACCAGCACAGCACCCACCCAGCGGGCCCAAACCTCCCTACCCAGGTCAGATCAATCAGCGGTGTGTCCACCACTACAGGGAACCCAGGTTAACCCACCACCCTAACAACAACAGGGACCTGAGGGCAGTGGTAGTGGGCACACGGTCCAGGGGACGGAGGCCCAGGAACACAGGGGAACTGGGAGGGCTGCTGTGCGACAGGGGGCGGACAGGCCAAGGGAACCCACTCTCCACGAGGCCCTATCCTCCATCATGGGAGCATACCACCACTCCCAGGAGACGATGGTGACGGTCCTGGTCAAGTTTCAGGAGCCCCAGCGCCTGCAGGAGGACCAGTATTTGGGGTTCAGGGAGGAGCTCAGGACCATCAGCTCCGCCTTGGGCACCATCGCAGGGGTGCTGAAGGACATACAGCAGACCCTGAGGGACACCGTGGCACTCCAAGGGGCCCCTGACACTAGCCAGGACGATGAACTGCCCACCACCTCCGCCGGCGCTAGTGGACAGGATGCCCCACCACAGGACCACCACACCAGCACCCCACCCCCTGCAGACGGACAACCACCACACAAGCGGTCCCTGAGAGCCAGGAACAGGACAGAGCAAGATGGCAAGACCCCCGCCAGGAAATGAGACCACCCTGATTGTCCCCCCACTGTCCCACTTTGTTACCCTGTTCATACTTTAACTGCCCCAGCTCCACTTCCTATGCCCATATGGGCAGTGCACCTGTGAGACTAATAGACTGGACTCGGCCATGGACATTCCTCCGCCATCACCCATCACCATTTGACCCCCCTCCCATTTTTGAGCACTCCAATAAACACCCTTGAAACACAAAACAATCTGGAGTCATTCTATGAATTGGTAAAATGTAATATCTATGACAGTGTCATAATGCGCTGTGAGATGTAAAGGCAACATACCAATGTCACACATCAAAAGTACTTGAAGGATGCAAGTAGATGACACACGTTGGTAACCACACCTGTGAAACCGTAATGGAAAGAAACAACTCAATTACTAAATAATCCCATGAAATAACACACAGGATAGAGGAAGACGAGTGACAGTGAATGTGATGGTAAAAATCGAAATGTTCTCACCTGTGTGTCACTGGAAATATTGCTGTATGACTGACTCCCTGTTGTCATTGTCTTCTTCCTCAGCTTCCTCCTCATCACTGTCCACAGGCTCCACAGCTGCCACAACACCGTCATCTGGACCATCCTCCTGCAGAAAAGGCACCTGGCGACGCAAAGCTAGATTGTTAAGCATCGAGCAGGCGATGATGATCTGGCACACCTTCTTAGGTGAGTAGTAGAGGGAACCACCTGTCACATGGAGGCACCTGAACCTGGCCTTCAGGAGGCCGAAGGTGCGTTCGATCACCCTCCTAGTCCGCCCATGGGCCTCATTGTAGCGTTCCTCTGCCCTGGTTCTGGGATTCCTCACTGGGGTCAATAGCCAGGACAGGTTTGGGTAACCAGAGTCCCCTAATAGCCACACACGGTGCCTCTGGAGTTGACCCATCATATCAGGGATGCTGATATTCCGCAGGCTGTAGGCGTCATGCACTGAGCCAGGGAACATAGCATTAACCTGGGAGATGTACTGGTCTGCCAAACAGACCCATCTGTACATTCATCGAATGATAACTCTTCCTGTACACCTCTTCACTCCTGTGGGGGGGGACCAGAGCTACGTGGGTCCCATCAATGGCACCTATGACGTTGGGGATATGTCCAAGGGCATAGAAGTCAGCTTTAACTGTAGCCAAATCTTCCACCTCAGGGAAAATCATGTATCTCCTTACGTGTTTCAGCAGGGCAGTCAACACTCTGGACAAGACGTTGGAAAACATAGGCTGGGACATCCCTAATGCCATGGCCACTGTTGTCTGAAACAATCCACTTGCAAGGAAATGGAGCACTGACAGCACCTGCACGTCGGGGGATTCCAGTGGGATGGCGGATTGGTGACATCAGGTCTGGCTCCAACTGGGTACATAGGTCCTGGATTGTGGCACGGTCAAACCTCTAGGTGACGATTACATGTCGCTCTTCCATTGTCAACAGGTCCACTAGCGGTTGGTACAGCGGAGGATCCGGCCATCTTCTCAAATGTCGCAAATGACGGCGCCTACGAACGACAACAGCTACGATAAAGTCAAATTATTTCCAGGTATGTACCCACAGTTACACAGAAGACTACACCAAACACAAAACCCTTCCTGTATGTGTGTTGAGTGTAGGCCTAGCTATGTGTGATGCAGAAGTAAATGAAACCATGTGGGCCCCTGAAATGGCGGCTGCCTGACCTCTAAACTGGGACAATGGGAATGTGGGGTAACTGCGCTGGCGTTGCACACCGTCGCGGTAGGCGATCGTAGACCGCGTCGCAATGCTGCATTGGTTAACATAGGCCCCTATGGGTCCCAGGAGCCAATGAACAGGTGCGCCGGCGGTGATGATACGCACCGCCGGGCACGTCACCGCCGCGGACTTCACCGCCATGTTCTATCTGTTCAATCATTAGATACCTGATCTTCGACAGGAGAGGACCTACACTGCAAGTGCTGGTGTGACCTTGGTCTGGAAGAGACAATGGCTGCTGCATCTGGGGAAAGGGCCCCTGCCTTCACTGCTCAGGAGTTGGAGAAACTGGTAGACGGGGTCCTCCCCCAGTACACGCTACTCTACGGTCCTCCAGACCAACAGGTTAGTACACAGGGAGCACGTTGTATGGGCTAATCCTGGGTGGAGAGGGCTGGTTGTAAGAGGGAAGGGGCCAGAGTTCAGGGAACATTAATGCATGTGAATGAATGGGCCACATGGCTTGAGTAGAGAGCGGGGCCACTCACATCGACGGTGCAGTTGGTAATGACTTTTCGTCTTCCCTTGTGCATTTCATGTAGGTCAGCGCCCTCCTGAAGAGGGACATTTGGCGTGCCATCGCCAAGGATGTCCGGACCCTGGTGGCCCACCAAAGACGGGCACCCACTGCCGTAAAAGATGGGAGGACATTCGCCGCTGCAGCAAGAAGACGGCGGAGGCTCAGATGGGGATGGCCTCCCAACGTGGGAGGGGTGCCCGTCGCACCATGACCCCCCTGATGTTCCGGATCCTGGCGGTGGCCTACCCTGAGTTGGATGGGCGCTTGAGGGCATCACTGCAGACACAAGCGGAGTACACTCTCATTCAGCTGACTTTGCGCACAGTGGAGGGGTCTGGGTGGGGGAGGAGGCCTGTGGGTGTACCTAGGCCAGGCAAAAATACGTAGACTAGGCCCCTCTGTAATGCAGCCCATGTGGCACTGTACACCACCGTAGTAGAGTGCAAAGTACAGGTATAGATGCCCCTGTGGCATCCATGTGTGCAGATGTCCACCATAGCCATGTAGGCCAGATCCCAGGAATTGCATCTGCAGAGGCCAGGAGCATGGCGTAGTGCAGGGGGTTGCTGTGTCTGTATTGTCCGCCAACGGTAGTGGTATGCCATGCACTCAACCTGTTCTTCTGTCTTCCACCCCCTTTTTGTGCTTTCGCTGTTCTCTTGTCCATCAGCATCATCAGGCGGAGGTACAGTGGCACCGGAGCACGAGGGAGTTGCATCCCACTTGGCCATGGAGGGCCACACCACGGACTCAGAATACACCAGTGGGACTGTGGGCGAGGGGAGCTTCACGTCAGCCACCGGATCACCAAGCAGCGACACGGACTCGTCCGCCGATGTGAGCTCCCTTTTGGTGGTGGCACCATCTGTGCGCCCCACTTCTACAGGTACAGCCGCCACCTCCCCAACAAGCACCGCCCTCCCAGCAGCCCCTCAGCGTTCGCCCCGTGCCCACTCACTCAGGAGGGTGGGCATCACATTCGCCCCAGGCACCTCAGGCCCTGCCCCAGTCACCCCTGCTGCCCTCAGTGAGGTGGCCATTGACCTCCTCAGGTCCCTCACTGTTGGGCAGTCTACCATTGTGAATGCCATCCAGGGTGTAGAAAGAGAGTTCCAACACGGTAATGCATTCCTGGAGGGCATTCATTCTGGTCAGGTTGCCCTTCAGAGAACCCTGCAATCTCTGGCCTCAGCACTGATGGCAGCCATTGTCCCTGTGTCTAGCCTCCCCCCTCCAACCTCCTCCACCCAGACCCAATCCCCTGTACCCCAGCCCATCCCAAGCACACCTACAGACCAGCATGCACACACCTCAACACACAAAAGTAGCTCAGGCAAACATAGGCACCACACAACCCACAGGCACTCACGCAAGCATCACACACGTACAGACACAGCAACATCCACTGCCTCCACTGTGTCCCCCTCCTCCTCTTCTCCCTCCTCCCTCCCAGTGCCGTCTACACTCTCACCTGCATACACTACATCTACAGGCACCAGGACTTGCAACAGAACACCCAGCACCACTTCCCGCTCACCTACACTCACCACCTCCACTCCCATTTACACGTCCCCTGTGTCCTCTCCCAGTGTGTCTGTGACGCCCCCTCCCAAAGTACACAAACGCAAGCACCCCCACACCCAACATCCATCCACCTCACGACAGCCTCCAGTATCTGCACCTGCACCCAAAACACCTAAAGTTACACCTCCTACAACCACCTCCTCTTCCTCCTCTCCCAGGCAACCTCAAACTACCCATCCCATTGTTCGTCAGAAACTGTCCCTCTGTAAAGTTGACCTTTTTGCCCCCACCCCCCCTCTAATTCATCTGTCCCGTCGTAGCGCCTCAGCCAAAAAGCCTCCAATACCAGTGGTGCCAGTTCAAGGTGTGTGGAGTGCACCGGCCACCAGGACAGGCAGTGGCAGCCCACCCCCTGTAAAGGCTCTGGAATTGGAAAGTGGCCGACGGGACCCTGTGAAGACTCCTGGAGGGAAAACAACTCACAGGGGTCCCAAGGGGATTGCAGAGTCAGCTGTGACTCCTCCAAAGGTGGGGAAGGGCCAGAGGAAGTCTGCACAGCCTGTTGTGAGTATCACGGCGGAGAAGGGCAGCATCCTTCCCGGCGGTCGAGAAGCCACCGTCAGCACCGTCGTCCCTGGTCCGGAGACCACCGCCAGTGTCATTGCCCAGGAGGGCCCAAGTATCGTCACTGGTCAGGAGACCACCGCCACCGCCGGAGTCAGTGCCCAGGAGGGCACAATTATCGTCACTGGTCAGGAGACCACCGCCGGAGTCAGTGCCCAGGAGGGCCCAAGTATCGTCACTGGTCAGAAGACCACTGCCACCGCCGGAGTCAGTGCACAGGAGGGCCCAAGTATTGTCACTGGTCAGGAGACCACCGCCAGAGTCATTGCCCAGGAGGACCCAAGTATCGTCACTGGTCAGGAGACCACCGCCACCGCCGGAGTCAGTGCCCAGGAGGGCCCAAGTATTGTCACTGGTCAGGAGACCACCGCCAGAGTCATTGCCCAGGAGGGCCCCGACTGCCTATGAGGGAACGTCATGCCACACACCAATGCCCAGTCCAGAACCGCTATGGCAAAGCACCGCTGAACAGGGCATGCCGCTGAACAGTCTAGAGACCGCCATGTCAAAGCACAGCTGAACAGTCCAGAGACCGCCATGGCCAAGCACTGCTGAACAGGGCATGCACCGCTGAGCAGTCCAGAGACCGCCATGGCAAAGCACCGCTGAACAGGGCATGCACTGCTGAACAGTCCAGAGACCGCCATGGCAAAGCACCGCTGAACAGTCCAGAGACCGCCATGGCAAAGCACCGCTGAACAGTCCAGAGACCGCCATGGCAAAGCACCGCTGAACAGTCCAGAGACTGCCATGGCAAAGCACCGCTGAACAGGGCATGCACCACTGAACAGTCCAGAGACCGCCATGGCAAAGCACCGCTGAACAGGGCATGCACCGCTGGACAGTCCAGAGACCGCCATGGCAAAGCACCACTGAACAGGGCATGCACCGCTGAACAGTCCAGAGACCACCATGGCAAAGCACCGCTGAACAGTCCAGAGACCGCCATGGCAAAGCACCGCTGAACAGTCCAGAGACCGCCATGGCAAAGCACCACTTAACAGTCCAGAGACCGCCATGGCAAAGCACCGCTGAACAGTCCAGAGACCACCATGGCAAAGCACCGCTGAACAGGGCATGCACCGCTGAACAGTCCAGAGACCGCCATGGCAAAGCACCGCTGAACAGTCCAGAGACCGCCATGGCATAGCACCGCTGAACAGGGCATGCACCGCTGAACAGGGCATGCACCGTGGAAGAATGAAAAGACCGCCACTTCAAGCATCGTTATCCCATGTGCAGCTGGGACAGTGACGGGACAGGAACTTTCACGGGGAGACTAATCCAGTCTGGGCACCAGTCCCCCTCCAGAGCCAGTGGCGGCTGTCATCTACTTGCGAAACTGTGCCTTTGCACTCCCCAGGATGGTACAGTGGGCAACCCACCCACTGTAGAGAATTGAGAGACTGTGGCTTTGCACTCCCCAGGATGGTACAGTGGGAAACCACCCAGTGTACAGACTTGAGAGACTGTGGCTTTGCACTCCCCAGGATGGTACAGTGGGCAAGACACCCACTGTAAAGACTTGAGAGACTGTGGCTTTGCACTCCCCAGGATTGAACAATGGGCACACCACCCACTATAGAGACTTGAGAGACTGTGGCTTTGCACTCCCCAGGATACATCAATGGGCATGGAGCCCCGTCGTGGATCTGGCTTTGCAATCATCTGGCTGAGGTGCCCCCCCTTCCCTTCCACCTGAGGTGCCTGTAGTATTTCTATCTGATGCCCTGGCAGTGTTCTCTCCGATTGTGGACAGGTATCTACTGTGGGCCTCGCCCATGCATTTTTGGACTAGTGGTGCACGGACATTGATAGGTGCATATCTGCACTACTTCTCGTAATGTATATATTTCTGACTGATTTTATGATATATCTGTATATTTTTGGAACATGTGTATTGATACATTACAATGTTTGAACTGATTTAGTTTTGTCTTTGCATTCTTCCGGGGGGATTGTGGGTTGTTACTGTGGTTTTTGTACATGCATTGGTGTGTGTGTCGTAATATGCGAGGGTGGGGGTGTTGCGTGTGTGTCCCTCTAACTTTTGCCTCCCCCTCCCCTATGTCGTAGTTGCAGTACTCACCCTTGTCTTCGGCCGCGCCGGCGTTGGTCTTCGTAGATGAGTAGGAATACAAGGGCCGGTAGAATGTGTAATTCGGGCTCCATGGAGTCCTCGTTCCTCGTGGGATGTGTTCAGGTGAGCGTTTTCCCAATGCAGTAACTGTTTCCGCTGTGTTTTTATCCACGGTGAATCCACCCCGGAAAAGGTGGCGTATTGGTAGGTTGTAATAGTGTGGGCGGTACATTGTCTTCCGCCTGTCTGTTGGCGGTGTCAGCCGCGCTGCTTGTCTGTACCTCCGTGGCGGGCGGTGTGTTAAAGTGGCTGTCTTTGTTGGCGGTTTCCGCCAGGGTCATAATTCCCTTTTCTTGTCCTCCGGCCTGTTTGCGGTATTGCCGCACCTTTAACACCGTCCGCCGAGGTTGTAATGACCCCCAAAGTCCTTAAATCCAAAGGTGTATCCAGGAGACAAAAAGAATGATGCTTCCACCTCGAAATCAAAGTGAAAAGTGACCAGGGGAGGGACAAAACACTGGGAGAAGCCTGCTGGACAGGAAAAGGAAGTTGGAGCCTTTGGGGCACTTCCTTTCTGTTTGAAAAAAAGGCTTCTCAATTTAAAAAAACTATTTGAAGGGTGCATAAGAGAAGACAATCCACTCATAAACCACTTTTTGAATAGAAATGTGACGTCTCTCTCGCACGCATATAGAATCAGCGCATTCGAGCACAACGTCTAGTGTGTGCTCGCTGGTGTCCTGGGAGTAACATAGCACTCATGAGAGAGCACCAAAACCCAACCTTGCGCAAGCGAAGAAACTCTGCTCCACAATGGATTGCGTAATGTGAGAACTCTGCACTACTCCACATTGTACGAAGTGCCAGAATTCTGAAAACTCCACCAGCAGAGTGGCATTCTACACCTTGGCCAATCCCAGACCTACTCATTTTTGGAAAACAAGTCCAATTTTAATAAAGTCCTTGTAAAAAGGGGCCTTCTAAGGAGGACTATCAATTTGCAGTATGTGATTCATGTTTACTCAAACTGTTGGGTATGGACTTACTCTGCAAGTTAAATTATGTGATTGATTGCACTCCAGATGGTATGAAATTTCAGAAACACAAGGTCAATGTAGACTTCTAATTAAAATAACGAGAAGAAGCAGTTTAGTTATTCCCAGACCTAACCAGAGGAGACTTACCTCATAATTTAAGAGAGTTGGTAAACAATGGAGTCAACAATATTGGTTTGATAAAGAATGCTGAACTGGTGAGAATCACAATAAAACCTAATGCAGAGTATCTCCTAAACACCTCAATGGAACCTTACATTAGAGGCAGTGACTGGAATTATGCCTGTGTTTGAAACCATGCAGAAACAGAGTATTGTGAAAGAAATAATAGATTTGCCTCTGCAACTCGCCTCTGATGGATTTGCACAAACCAAATAAAAAATTGAGGCTAGTTCAGTACCTGTGAAAGGTGAAACAAATTTTTGTGCCATGTTGTCCTGTTGTGATATATCCTGTTATAATATGTTTCCAAATTTTATATGATGCCAAATGGTTCTTTGTTACTGATTGATTGTGTCAGGTTTTCAAGTGAGTTCCAATACATGAGGATAGTCCATTATTATATGCGTTCTGATTTTTAGGGAAAACTCTGACATGATGCAGAGTCCCACAGGGGTACACAGAGAACCCCTCAATCTTTAAGAGATACTGAAAAAGAAACTTGAGACCCTACAGTTGTTATGTAACTCACTACTGGTCTGGTATATTGATGACTTACTGACAGCCTCAATAGCAACATATCATGCAAGCAATACACAACTGCTTTACTCAATCATTTGACGGAGAAGGGACACAAGATGCCTCTTACAAAATTGCAGTACTGTCAGAGGGAGGTTCTGTATCTGGGACATCACATTGGGAAAGGAGCTCTGTGATGGTGGAATGCATCCATGGCTACGACATGCAGTGGGCTTCCGCAGGGCTTTGCTACCTGGGGGTTTGAATTAATACAGGCCTGTCCTTCATGGTGGAAGATAACCTCCTCCCTCCCTCTGATAGGCGGTAAAAGGCATGATTTTCTGAGGTAGTCACACCACAACCTGTCCTTCAAGGGGAAGGTGCAAACTATCAAAATCATGGTGGCCCTCAGTTTCTACTACTCTTTGATATACTTACCCTTCAAAGCCCTAGTAAATTACTAACAGGCATTAAGGCAAAATGTTCTCCTGTTAGAAATGGGGTCTTTGGTTGGCAGTCAGGTTATCCCCTGTCCAAGCAAGGACCCTCACTCTAGTCAGGGTTAAAGAGAATCACCCTCAGCTAATCCCCGCTCACCGCCTTGGTAGCTTGGCACGAGCAGCAGGCTTAACTTCAGACTGCTAGGTGTAAAGTATTTGTACCATCACACAGTAACCTAATGAAAACACTACAAAACAACACAACACAGGTAAAGAAAAGTAGAAAATATTTATCTAAACAAAGCAAGACCAGAACGACAAAAATCCACAATACGCAAGTCAAGTTTTCAATTAAAAACTTGAGAGTCTTCATGTAGTTTGTTTCACATAAGCTTTATTCGGCCAACAGACCATCAAAGCAATACAATACAATACAATATAATATAATAATATAAACCATAATGTCATAGAAAAATTTAAAAAAGAATGATCCATGTTTGCCCGTCTTAAAACAATTTCAACTCATTGTAAATAAAAAGTGCGTATGCGCCATGCTGTTGCTAAAAACTTACTTACTGCGTAAATTGTCACATTTGAATTGTGGCTTTTTAAGATCCGCAAAGCTAAAAAACATTTCCTTAAATTCAATTCCCTACAGATTTTATATATCCATTTAAACCTTGGGATTGAATAGGCGGGACAAAAAAACATAAAATGTTCTACTGTTTCGGAAGGAATGCCACATACAGGACAGGTATCAGAGCTTGACTTAGGTCCCCATCTGCTCGTTAAGGCCTTCAGGGGTAATGTTCCAAATCGAAATCTGGCATACAAACTTTTGCCTAACAAATCAGGTATTGTATCTACGTATGGTTCAAACTCAGGGTACCATTTAAAATCAATAAACGAGTTAGTTAAATGACCATTCGATTTCTGAGAAATGTAATTATTACATATGTGGGACCAGTAAGCTCTCTTCAATACTTTTACATGGGGCTTCACAAGTTGCTGGGGATTCTCCCAGAAGTTCCTCAGTCCTAGCATGCAAAACCAACTAGATACGTGTTTGATCCATGGTATGGACATGGAGTTAGAGGTTTTTAACAATTCTAATAGGGAAGACTTATATATAGCCAGTTCAGGAACTACCCAAAGCCTCACCCAATATAGTAGGGGCCGTAAGATAATCAAATCGGCTATACGTTTAAGCCCTAGATCTAAAAAAAGGGGGGTTAATGGGGTGCTAGAGGGACAAGCACATAGAGCCCGAGCAAAGCTATTCTCAATTTTAGTTATCCTACTGCTATCTGCATGCCCCAAATCTCTGCACCATAAACAGCAGCACCCTGTGCCTTGGCCACATAGATCTTTACTGCTGGAGACACAACTTTAGCGATCGTATTCCTGTAAAGGCGTAATATGGATGCTGCCCGATGTTGCAAAAGCCCGCCACTCTTACCGACTTGTTCGTCCCAGAGGAGTGAGTCTGTAAGCCTCACACCCAAGTAGTCGATAGAGCTAACCTGGTCCAAAATAGCTCCATCTAACCTGATCGTACACTTCTTACGAGAGCCAGAGCGAAGCACCATCAATTTTGTTTTCTTCGAGTTCAGCTCTAAACCAAAATTCCAGCAGAATGATTTAAATCTATCCACAAGAATTTGCAGCCCCATAGGGGTCTTTGAGATCAATAGAGAGTCATCCGCAAAAAGAAGAATTGGGATTTTCTGATTGCCTAAGCTGGGAGCATCATTCTGGCATGTCATGAGTTCTTGGACCACCTCGTTAATGAATAAACAAAACAAAAGTGGCGCTAGGACACATCCCTGACGAACACCTCTTTTAATGGGAAACTTGTTAGTCAGTTCGCCTTGGTTACCCCATCTTACTTGAGCGTATGTGCCTTCATGCATACGTGTTAAAAATGAATGATATCAGATGGTGCCCCTCTTTTGTGTAGCACTCCCCAAAGCTTGTCTCTAGGGACCAGGTCAAAGGCAGAGCGCAGGTCTACAAAAGTGACATATAGTGTTTGCTTTGCCAAGACTACATATTTCCAGTGTAGCACGGTCAACCTAAATACCTGGTCAACCGTGCTAACTCTAGAGCGGAACCCTGCCTGAAGTGGTGATAGGATCTGCTGCTCCGTCACCCAACTCGTCAGTCTAACTAACAATTGTTTTGCAAAAATTTTTTGTAGGTTGTCAATTAAACTGACCGGTCTGTAGTTAATTGGAAGATTTACGTTGCCCTTTTTATATATTGGAATAATTTCTGCACCCTTCCACGTCTCAGGGATCTGTCCTCCTTTTGCGATTTTGTTTGACAGCATATTAATATACCAGGTCCAGATGGTTAACTCTGATTTATAAAGGTCACCTGGAATTTTATCAGGGCCTGGGGCTTTACCTCTATCATGTAGTTTTAAACACAACGCTAACACTGTTAGCGTAAAAATGTACCTGGGTGCGTCAAAAATAACCCCACATGGGTGAGTGTGCATAAAAAAGGGCTTGCGATGCGTCAATATCACTCACGAGCGAGACCTTGCGTCGTTTCTACTTCAGTCGGGTCCGTATGCGTCATTTCTTCTCTCTGCAGGAGAGGGCTGCGTCAATTCGGTCAGCACTCTTGGGTCCGGGCAATGCTTGTGTCGTTTTTACACACCCATCGATGTTTGTGTCAGAAATCCAGCCGCACGATGATCTGAAAACCATGAAGCATAGGTTGCGATCTCACTGGTTTCCGTCATCGATGCTGCGTCTCGTTTCTCCAGCCACAGGCATCGATCTTCCCGTTGCGTTGCAGATGAGCATCAATTTTCAGCCGTGAAGCTAGCAGCGCGTCGATTTTTCATCGTCAGATCAGAGTTGCGTCAATCTTTTCCCCGCACGGCAGTTGGTGCGTGGATTTCTCACTCTTAGGCTGCCAGCTTCTCCTTTCAGAGTCCCAGGACCTGGATGGGCACCACTTGGCAGAGTAGGAGTCTCAGCAGAGGCTCCAATTGCTGGCAGAGAGAAGTCTTTGCTGTCCCTGAGACTTCAAACAACACAAGGCAAGCTATAAATCAAGCCCTTGGAGAGTTCTTCACAAGAAGGAAGGCACACAAAGTCCAGTCTTTGTCCTCTAGCACAGGCAGAAGCAGCAACTGCAGGATAGCTCCACAAAGCATAGTCACTGGCAGGGCAGCTCTTCTTCCTCAGCTCTTCAGCTCTTCTCCAGGCAGAGGTTCCTCTTGGTTTCCAGAAGTGTCTGTGGTTTTGGGTGTCCTCATACCCATGTTGCCCTTTGAAGTAGGCTTACTTCAAAGGGAAGTTTCTCTTGTTTGTGAAATCCTGCCTTGCCCAGTCCAGGCCCTAGACACACACCAGCGGGTTGGAGACTGCATTGTGTGAGTGTAGGGGCAGCCCTTTCAGGTGTGAGTGACCACTCCTCTCCTCCTTCCTAGCACAGATGGCCCACCAGGAAATGCAGACTACACCCCAGCTCCCTTTGTGTCACTGTCTAGTGAGAGGTGCAACCAGCCCAACTGTCAAACTGACCCAGACAGGGAATCCACAAACAGGCAGAGTCACAGAAATGGTTTGAGCAAGAAAATGCTCATTTTCTAAAAGTGGTATTTTCAAACCCACAGTCTCAAAATCAACTTTACTAAAATATGTATTTTTAAATTCTGAGCTTAGAGACCCCAATCTCCACATATCTATCCACTCCCAAAGGGAATTTACACTTTAATCATATTTAAAGGTAGCCCCCATGTTAACCTATGAGAGGGACAGGCCTTGCAACAGTGAAAAACGAATTTAGCATTGTTTCACTGTCAGGACATATAAAACACATTACTGTATGTCATACCTTATCCATACACTGGACCCTACCCTTGGGTCTACATAGGGCCTACCTTAGGGGTGTCTACATTTAAGAAAAGGGAAGGTTTTGGCCTGGCAAGTGGCTACACTTGCCAAGTCGAATTTACAGTTTAAAACTGCACACACAGACACTGCAGTGGCAGGTCTGAGACATGATTACAGAGCTACTTAGGTGGGTGGCACAACCAGTGCTGCAGGCCCACTAGTAGCATTTGGTTTACAGGCCCTGTGAACCTCTAGTGCACTTTTCTAGGGACTTACTAGTAAATCAAATATGCCGATCATGGATAAACCAATTATCTACACATTTTGTATATGAACACTTGCACTTTAGCACTGATTAGCAGTGGTAAAGTGCTTAGAGTAATGAAAACAGCAAAAACAGAGTCCAGACCACATCAACAATCTGGCAAACAGAGACAAAAAGTTAAGGGAGACCACACCAAGGATGAAAAGTCTAACAGCTCCTATATCTGGAGCAGATGCAAATCATGGCTCCAAGTATCTCACCTCTGAGCCACCACTATAGCTGGGCGCTTGCGGCTACCCCAAATGAGATATTGCTGTGTGACCTTCCTTTGGTCACAGTTGGTAACACACCTGGGACCTTCACTGGAAGCCCCCTTCTGCGTTGCTTTGAATTACATCTACTCAAGATGAGGTTTCCATTTTTGCCACAATACCAGGCTATCACCAACTATATGGTGGCCTCCAATCCTGTCCTTGCAAAGACGGCGGTGTCCTGGACGGAGGCACATAAACTTGGGTCAGCCTTCCACTTGATGCACCATAAAGTGCCTCTTTGGAACAAAGTGGCCCTCTGCTTGGGGGTAGATATTCTTCTGAGCATCCTGGGATGCAAAGGACCTCAGGAGAGTAGATTAAATGTAGATTGATGGACTCCTCAAATAATTTCCTGCTCTACGGATGGAGCTAGGACTTCGTCTTACAGACCAGTAGTATTACCGACAACTGCTTCACTGACTGAGACAAGCTCTTGGCAGCCAGTCGGTGGAATTCCCAGTCTCGCCTATTCTCCAATATCTCCGTGCCCTGGGACTCTACTGAGGGGTGGTCTCCGGACTGTATGGAGTACTTATCAAAGCCTTACACTCTGACTCTGGCTTGTGGTTTAGCCTGGCACATGATTCAGGATTAGTGTAGCTTCCCCATAAAGTGAATTTTCATAGAGATCAAAACACTGAAGTGAAGGAGGATGAACGGAGGGCTGGCTTTAGAAATTCCATAAGGACCTTGTTAGTATAGAGCAACTGATTATTAGTTCTTCCTGAGCAAATTCAGTTAGTAGATGGTAGGGGTGAGCGGTGGGACTGTAGTTTCTGTATTCAAAGTGAGGAAGTCACTGGGCAGGGCCTACCACCTTGTATATTCTTGAATTCTGCTTCAGGTTGACTGGTGATAATGAGGTGCAGAGATCTTGCATCTCATTGAATCTTGTTTTGGTTAGTCCTGTTTAGAACCAGCATCATTATCAGCTGATGTGAGAGCTCTGACCTTCCACAAAGGCTGTGTCTAAAGAGCAGTCAGAAAATTACATTTGCAAGAGAACCAACCCAAACTGGTTCTGAGACTGTTAATAGCAGATCCACATCATCTGTCTGCAAAATGTGTTTGGAAAATGTGTATACAAGTGGAATTTAGGCCATCTCACTTTGTTCCATTTCCAATTTCTTCTTGATGAAGGATGGGAGTGCTCCGTAGAGTGCACAAAGACTGTTGTTAGGTCAGGGTTTGTGTCTACATGACAGCCAGTCTCTCAGAAGTAAGAGGGCATAACTTGAAGCCTAAAATTTGCTGGGGAAGCTGAGAGTCTGTTTAAGCACCAAGATGCCTAAGTGCCACGTCTGAGAGGGAAAGAGAGTGCCTGGGCCTGCAGCAGGACAAAATATGTAGGAAATAAGTCCAGTATGTTACTGGTGTGTACAAAAATACTGAGAAGTAGCTGACTACCAATAGGAAGCAAAGCCATTTCTAACTTGACATGTGATGGGACTCTCTGTACCCTACTGCGGTTCTTGCCATAACTTCCACAGGGTATTGTTTGTCAATTTGTCACTGATGTCTGCCAAAAATGAACACCAGCCTACATTGGCCCAGAGGCAGAAACATCTGATGAGACAGCCAAAAGAGCTGCTAAACTCAAGTGATATTGAGAGGAGCATGACCACAGTCTGCGGTACAATGACAATAACTTTGAGGTTTGAGGGTGCGAGATCACTGACCTCACTGGGAAATACCACGAAGGCCTAAAGCATTTGAGATCATTAAGCAGGGCTATGCCTGTTTGAACTATGAGATGGTGCTTAACTAGGCAACATACATTTTTGGTGCTAAAATGATAACCTTTGCCAGAATTCATTTATTGAACTGACCTACTAGCTAAGATGTGGGTGATATGCATGTGAGTCTAATGCCTCATCCCAGGGCAACAGTGGCAAGCAACTTCATCAACCAAAGATGGGGCTCAGTAGCACTCTTTGGCATGTGGCTATCCAAAGAGGGCCAGACAAATGACTTTACTCCCTATTAAATGACTAATAAACTTTAAATAATTAGGTTAACATATAGAGGATTATATTATGGCATTTAGGTACAATCTGTACCCTAAAGTTTGCAAGCCACTATTAGAATCAGATGAGCCTTATGCCATCACTCTGAATGTTACTGTACTAAATACACCCAACACCTTTAATTGCCAAATTGCTCCTCTCCAAATAGTCCCATACTTTACACTCTTGGAATGTTGAAATGTCCACTGGCCTAGGCGACACTTCAAGCACTGAGGGTAAATGCTGTCACAATGGTTCTTGCCAATGCACTGTAACTTTGCCTGACTGCTCCGTCAAACATGACAGAGCTCTACAGCAAAGTAACATTTTTTTATTTTAATTAAAAAAAACAATGCCCCCTTCACCATGACAGTTTTCTTCTATTCCAAGGAGGGCACTGAGCATTTTTCAGAACCCCTTACTGCGAGGCATTGAAAAATGGCTAAATGTCCACCCATCTGATCATGGCAGAGGTGGAGTAGACTCCACCTTCATCAAATTATGGTTTACCCCTGAATTTATATTGAGTGGGAGGACCATAGTCTTGGTGGGGAGGGAACTTTGTTACAGTTGTGATGGAATTCTCTCTCTGCCAAGATATGAATCAGGCTCTTTGCCAGCTACACCATAATGACTTTTTGGTTGTTAGTTTCCATTTCCCTATTTGCTCCTCACTTTACCAAACTTATTTCCCCAATGATATTGAAAGCATTTAACACATTCCTTATAAACAATTCCAGTTAAAGGAGAAATGTTTAAAATATGTTTAAAGAATATGGAGAAAGACCACTGTAGCATAAAACACATGCAGCTAGCCACACCCTTAATTTTGTTTTTTGTACCAGACGAGTCCATTGTAGTTCACTCTCCCATGCATTTGTTTGAGATAAATATTCAGGCCATTCCATTTTATAGTTACATTAGGTAACAAGACAAAAACACTCTGGCTCTTATTAATAGTGGCCTCTTAATGCTGATGACACTGGTCACTTCCGTCACTGGCCTTCTCAGAATTATGTTTTCAACAGGAACACTGCTGGTCTGTATACTTTGGGCAATACGTGGTCGCTAGGTATGGCCAAGACTTATATCCCCATAAAATAAATAAACAAGGTGGGTGTTGCCTGCCGCTGGACTAACAAGATGTCTGCCTGATGAGCTCAATGCCCAGGACCCCATTAATGGCCTCTTACAACATCCACACTACCTCCTGCTGAGTCCATACTCTGGAACCTCTCACTGAAGTCAGCAAGACACTGTTTTCAGTTTCAGGAAGAACCAACAGCTGTGGCAGTGTGTAGTGAGTGTCACTGACCCATTTTCCTAGACATGTGAAACTCAGAGGCCATCTTGAGCCTGGAAATTAGCTTGGGAAAAGAAAACAAGGCCGACCCACAGTGATGTTGGTCCCAAGCAGAAAAGGTCAGTGGTGAGGGGCACAACGAGAGGTGACAAGGGCCAGAGTATTTCTCTGAGATTCATTCTTCGACCCTCTTGCCACTAATAGATGAAAGGCATTCCTGCGACTCAACTGCCATGGATAATCCAAAATGCTTCATGAACCCAAACCTAAAGAGCCAGAGGTGGTTAGGTGACTTCTCGGATCCACAAAATTCATGCCCCCATCATCATCTCAAAGAAATCTAGTACAGCAAACATCACAATCAACATACGTATCAATGGCTGACAAAAAAGAGGTCTCAAATATTCCAATCATGAAGGAGGACTTTCGGAGTTCAGATATGGCCCCTTAACCAGTGAAAGTCAATAAAGAAATAGAAGATCTGCAGGACTGTTTATCCAAAAATGAAAATGACATAAGTGCCATGAGTCACAACATGGAGAAATACTCAATTCCAGTGCTAAAACGGTGGATAATGTTAAGTATCTCTGGGGGAAGTGCTCTGATCTAGAGGACAGATCAAGATGCAACAATATCCCGATGTGAGATGTGGAATGTTTGAGAAAATGATGAGGGAGACAATGTTATCCACTTCTGTCAATCCTTGTTTCACTCCATATTTAAAGACAATCAAATATTTACAGTCCTTATTGTCCTAGCACACAGAGTTGGAACACTGAGTAATGACCCAGGAGCTAGACCTAATAGTTAAACTAGACTCTTCCCACCTGAAGGATAGAATATAAAAGAAGCTAGGAATGTAGACCAACTCTCTCACAGGAACAAGCCATAGATGTATATCAAGGTTTGTCCACGGCAACCCTTACCATATTTTTACTTTCTATAGATGGGAAAAGACTTAAATATCATTAAATATATCCTTTTTCCAATAAAAGTCCAATTTATCAATTGATCCTCTTAGTTGTGATCCTTAATGATCAGGAAAGAATATTTGCCATGCATACACATTTAAAATTTTACCAAAATACTTATTTGTTCTTTCTTCATTCAAATTCCGCCTTCAGCCTATACATTTTGTTCATACTGACCGTTCTCAATGCTCAAATCACTATCAATATTCTGTAACCATCAAAATGAGTACATTCTGTAGTCTTTGAGAAAATACACATATCAAATGGGTGTCCCAAATCCCATCACTTCCAATTACCTGAAGTATTCCAGGGTGAATGTTCACCCTAGAACACTGCAGAATGGTATCATTTTGCTGATTTTCAAAATATGTACCCTTTAGCCTGCTTTGTTTAGCCAAGCCCCATCCTTCACAGCATGCTGGATAAACTTGAACCCTTAGGAGCGAAATGAACTCTTATGATGAAGTGGACACTTACCTTCCAGATTGTTAACTCACACCCCCAGGGGGGTACTATTCAGGGTTCTTTTCTTTTTTCATCTGCCTTTGTGGGACCCCTGAGAGCAAGAACAGTGACTGGGGAGGCGGGGTCTGGAGCACTGGAGAGCAGGCCACACTGTGGCTCATCACCATGTTAGAACGCATCTAATCGTAGCCCCACAGAAGGTGCAGGTGACTCAGTGAAGGAAGGATGGAGTGAGGGGGGTTCCGTACAAGAGGGAAAGGGAGGAGTGGGAGGACTCTAGGTGGGAACCCAACACAAAGAGGAAGAGGTTTACCATGCCCGAGTGTAGATCAGAGGGTCTGTTTTCTGTTTATGTCCCTAGAGAGAGGGGTAGTATGAAACCTATTGCCTGCCTAGTTACACATTTGCTTCTTAATCCCAGAAACAGTGTTTAAAATGACATTATGGAATATCAAGGGGTCAAAACTCACTAGGAAAAAAGCCACAAAATATGACAGAAATTAGAGAGATTCTCCCAGGTGTGGTTTGTCTCAGAGAGAAACTCTTGAAAAGAGCCAACACCCATCTTATGAGACACAAACTACTCTGTATTTTGCTGCAATATCACAAAAGAAAGGAGGAGGAATGATTGGACTGCACAAAGACTTTTATTTTGAAGAGGTATGGCATAGATTAATAAGAGATACTCTGGAGGGCAGATATGTATACCTAGAAGGATGCCAAAAAGGGACTTACATTAAAATTCTGCATGTATGTTCCCCACACCAGGGAACAGAGAACTACCTTGTGACTCTTGTGACACACATTAAGGACTGGGACCAAGACAACCTTCTATGGGTGGGAGTACTCAATGTAGTACCAAACAGGGCACCAGGCAGATTACTTACTGATAGACATACATAGGAGGATATGATACCAGCCTTAACACCAGAACTGCTGTATATAGGTGTTATGGATCTGTAGAAAGCAAAATACCCAGCTGAGTGAGAATTCACCTTCACCAACAATCATACTTGAGAGTTGACCTGATGTGAGGTATATCAGAATTACTTTGGAAACACACTCAAAATCCCACTCAGCGATAACATGTTCTGACCATGCAGTGCCAATTTGGGAAGGAACCCCAATATGAACAGGTCTTGATAGAACTTTCTCAAATATCAGTTGGTCTCTAAAGAGCCAAAAAATACCACAACACATTATTTCAAAGAGAACAACAATAGAGAGGTCCCTCAAAGCATTCTATGAGATGCCTTCAAAGTGGAATTTAAGGGCCACTGTATTGTAGAGAAAGTAAAATAATTCCAGACAGATGAGACAAGTAGATATCTCCTGGAAGGGGAAACTTAAACAAGGAATTGGACGCCACATGCCCTCGGGATCTCTCAAAGTCTTGCAACAAATAACAGTGCTGAAAGGTCAGATTAACCTCTTAGCTACTGGAAAGTGTGAGAAAGCCCTTCTGTTCCTGAAGCAGTGCTTTTATGAACACTGTGACCAGACTGGCTCTCTTTTAGCCTGACAACTAAGAATTCAAGAAGTAACTATTACGATCCCTTTTACTGTAGGAGGCTAGCTCTTTGCATAGTGTACAAAAACAATGTGCACTGTGCAGAGAGTCCAAGCAACCCCACCTTGGCATCCAGTGGTATTAAGTAGACCACCTAATGCTCTATTTTTAGGGGTAGCTTGGTGGAGCAGTTAGTCTAACCTTGGATTAGTGCTAAGCATTTGCTGTACTAACAGTTTCAATAAATGTGGACCCATACCCAAAAGAATAACTTGCAACCAATTTACAAAAATACTTCAGAATTTTTATAAATGTTTTAAGACCAGATCATCAAAATCAGGTAAGTACTTTTTAACTTATGATTTTTTAAAGTTTAGCAAAAATAGTCTTTATTACACACCACAGGAATCAATGAGAAAACTTTAAAAACTCATATAAAATCAGGCAGTCTTCTCATGAGTGTCACCATATGTTTTTAGGTCGAGGTTGTCAAGATGTGCTGTGGGCCAGTGTGAGAAAGTAGACTCTAGCATGGTTACCCACACTTTTGGCCTGTTTTTTAGTGTATGTCAGTGTGTTTTTACTGTGTCACTGGGATCCTGCTAACCAGAACCCCAGTGCTCATAGATAAAAACCTATATGTCAGTGTGTTTTGCCTGTCTCACTGGGATCCTGCTAGCCAGGACCCCAGTGCTCATAGTTTGTGGCCTAATGTGTGTGTTGTCAGTACTGCTTGACTGTGTCACTGAGGCTCTGCTAACCAGAACCTCAGTGGTTATGCTCTCTCTGCTTTTAAATTTGTCACTGTAGTCTAGTGACTTCATTTACCAATTTTAATTGGCACACTGGACCCCCCCTTGTAAGTCCTAGTATATGGTACCTAGGAACCCAGGGCATTGAGGTTCCAGGAGATCCATTTGGGCTGCAGCATTTCCTTTGCCACTCATAGGGAGCTCAGACAAACCCTTGCACAGGCCTGCCATTGCAGCCTGCGTTATTTCACAGCATTTTCACTGCACTTAAGTAACTTATAAGTCACATATATGTCTAACCTTCACTTGCTGAAGGTTAGGTGCAAGGTTACTAAGTGTGAGCGAACCCTTGCACTAGCAAAGTTGCCCCTACATAGTTCACGGCCATTTTCCAGGACTTTGTGAGTGCGGGGACTCCATTACACATGTGCAATACATATAGGTCAATACCTATATGTAGCTTCACAATGGTAACTCCGAATATGGCCATGTAACATTTCTAAGATCATGGAATAGTCCCCCCATTCCAAATCTGGTATTGGGGAGCCCAGTCCATGCATCCTGGGGGCTCCACCATGGACCCTCAGTACTGCCAAACCAGCTCTCTGAGGCTTGCACTTCAGCTACTGCTGCTGTCACCTCACAGACAGGGTTCTGCCCTCCTGGGGTCTGGCCAGCCCAGTCCCTGGAAGGCAGAACAAAGCACTTCCTCTGAGAGCAGGGTGTTACACCCTCTCCCTTTGGAAATAGGTGTTACAAGCTGGGAAGGGGTAGCCTCCCACCAGCCTCTGGAAATTCTTTGAAGGGCACAGATGGTGCCCTCCTTGCATAAGCCAGTCTACACCGGTTCAGGGACCCCTTGGCCCCTTCTCTGGTGTGAAATTGGACAAAGGGAAGGGGAGTGGCCAATCCCCTGTCCATCACCACCCAGGGGTGGTGCCCAGAGCTCCTCCAATGTGTCCCAGACTTCAGCCATCTTGCTTTGCAAGGTGTGGGGGCAATCTGGAGGGCTCTGAGTGGCCAATGCCAGCAGGTGACATCAGAGACCCCTTGTGATAGGTCCATACCTGATAAGGTAGCCAATCCCCCTCTCAGGGCTATTTAGGGTCTCTACTGTGGGTTCTCTTCAGATTCTGCTTGCAAGTTTCATTCAGGAATCCTCTGCAACAACTTCATCAACCTCTGACCTCGGCTCAACTGCAGCCTGCTCCAGGAACCACTGTAACTGCAACAAAGTATCAACAAGGGTTTCTTTTCTTCTGCAACCTCAGCTCCAAGTCAGCAACTGCAACATTTTCCACAGTGTGCATGCTCTGGGGACTCCATGTCTTCATCCTGCACCAGAAGGACCAAGGAAATCTCCAGTGGGGTGACAGAGTCACTCCCTTGCTCCAGCAGGCACCTTCCAAGATGATGATCAGTACCCTTGGACTCGTCTCACAGTGACAAGCTTGCTCCTAAGGACACAGAGCGTGGACATCATCAACATTGACTGTCCTGAGGTCCTGCTCTCGCAATTTGGAGGAGGTAAAGACCTTGCCTTCCCAGAGAGCGATGGTACCCCTTTGTATTGCGTCTTCTTCACCTCCTGAGGCCTCTGTGCACTTTTTGCAAAATTCCTTTGTGCACAGCCTGGCCCAGGTCCCCAGCACTCCATCCTGCAATTCTCAACTCATTGAGTTGTTCTCCGGCAGCGTTCCTTTGTTGTGCTGCATCAAATGCATTTTGCATCTCCTTTGACCCGATGGTCTAGGACTCCCGGGGGTGCTGGCTGGCATCCTGAGGGCTCTCTAAAGTGATGAGAGCCCACTCTTCCTCCTCACATGGAGTTGAGGCCCCCAGGTCCCTCCTGGGTCCATCCAGTGCCATTGTGATGCAAAGCACAGTTTTGCCATAGCCAAGACTTGTTGGTGACTTCCAACACAAAATCACATCTTCAATGATCTTCATGTCGTGGGACATCCTTTGCATCATGTAGTAACCCACTGGCATCTTCCTATGGTGCATTTCTGCAATCTTCAACTAACCGTAGGCTCTTCTTTTGCACCCTCTTCTGGGTTGGCAGGGGCTCCTGTCCTTCCTGGAACTTCTTTCAACTTCTGGACTTGGCCCCCTGCTTTTGCAGGTCTTCAGGTCCAGGAATCCAGCAGTTGTCGTTTGCAGACTTGGTCGGTTACAGCATAATCCCAATCACAAGGTGTAGTGTGTCCTAAGGAAACTTGCAGTACTGTACTCCTGCTTTTCTGGGCTCTGGGGTGGGGTAATTTACTTACCTTTACTGCATTCTTACTCTTCCAGTGATTCTGCACACACTACACTTGTCTAGGGGGAATTGTGATTCACATTCCACTTTCTTAGTATATGGTTTGTGTTGCCCCTAGACCTATTTTCTCCCATTGCATTCTATAGCATTTCCTATTGTTTGCATTGCTCTTTGACTATTTACTTGTCTAATTCTGGTGTCTAGTGTATATATTGTGTATACTACTTACCTCCAGAAGGAGTATTGTCTCTAAGATAATTTTAGTACTGTGTCACCCAAATAAATACCTTTATTTTTGGTAAAACTGAGTATTGTCTTTACTTGTGTATAAGTACTGTGTAACTATATGTGGTATGGCAGGAACTTTATGTCCCCTTGGAGCATAGAGGTTGCAAGGGGTTAGGGACCCCTAGAGCACAGCTAGTTTTCCGATCAAGGGGCCAGGGAGGCGGATCTTGCTTATTGATTGCAGGGAGTAATGCCTTCACTGTAGGGGAAGGTTCTTGGCAACTTGTAGAAGGTTGGAGGGCCTCTGAGGTTTCTTAGAGTCTGTACAATGTCCAGTCAACCCCTCATTGGTAATTGTTGAGTCCTGGAAGCAGAAGGCAGGGTTTGGCGTCTTTCTTCTTGCTGCAGGACTTCTGTTCTCAAGCCACTTACCTTAGGGTGTCTACACCCACTATATAGCCACTTCCCGTGAGAAGAGGTCACATCCCTAACCCTGATCGGCTATTTTCCTGCTATTCAAGTTGAAAGAAATTGAAATTGAGTGGTCACTTCACCTGCCATACCTGGGGGGTGATGCAGGTTGAGGGTGGTCACTTCTCCTATCCTTTGTGCTGTTTCACCCCGTTTCTCCTGCCAAAAGTGGGGGTTTGAAATACAGGTGGCCATCATCTGCTAGCAGCAGGGTTGGGGGTTGAGTTTTGAGGGTGGCAATCCCCTTTGAAGCTTGCTGGCTGGGCAGTGCACATTCCTGGGGGAGGAGGTGTAACATCCCTGACCAGGAAGGGCTTTGTTTTTGGATTACAGAGAGCAGAGGCTCTCTCCCCAGGGATCCAGAATCCTGTCTGGTGGTGGCAGGCTGGTTAGAACCGGCCAGCAACCATGCCAGGACTAGTTAGTTTTTCCAGAGGCACCCCTAAGGTAGCCCCTGGGTACATTTTATAATAAATTTAACACTGGTAGCAGTGAGGATTTATTACTCTGAGTTGTTTGATACAAAACAACCCAGGGATCAGAGTAGCCATCATGCAGCTGAGGAACTCATAATGACCAGTGTCCAGCACATGTATTTGCTATGGCACTTACTATGCCTTAAGGTTTTGTAAAGACACATTAGGGGCATATTTGCTCATACAAACATATGCCGTCACATGCATTATAGAGCACCCTGCCTTGGGGCTGTGGTGCCTGCCAGAGGGGTGCATGCAATAGTAGTGGACAGGGCACTCTTGGTGTGTGCCATGTGGAGCCTCTCAAAGGGGCACAATTGGAGATGCGCCTCTAAGGGGCCCGCTTCATTACCCATGCCTGGGGTACCAGGGGTATCATTTACTAGGGACTTACAGGGGTGACTGACGTGCCAATACATAGTACGGTTTTGGGGTAAGAGATCTGGCGCTGGGAACTTATGTAGCAGGGCCCAGGGCAGTTACACTTTGAAACCACATAATGTTTCATGCAAAAAAAATGGTGACTAACCATGCAAAAAGAGGCCTCTCTCACATTTACTGGTTGGACCAGGTGGAGAACAGCTTTGGAGAAATGTAGGTAAATCAAAGCCTTTCCAGGATTTATATTGAGCTAATCCCAATAGAATAGAAAAGGCCAATTGATTTATAGTGGCGACAAACCTACCCAAACTGATCAAATCAAATAGGGACACGCATTCAGAATCGATTTTGACAAAAGAAGCCACCAGGATGAGTAAAGGTCTCCCACCTGACAAATCCCTGGGCCCCTATGGCACAAAGAGATTTTACAAACACATAAACACACTCTTAACCCCACATTTGCTGACCTTATTCAATTTAATCCTAACAACCAAGATGTTCTCTCCCTCAATAGCAGCTGCCAACATCACTCTTATACATCATCGGGTAAACGAGGTGAGTACTGTGGATTTTACTGCCACATTGTGTTATTGAAATCTAAAGTGAAGATTTACACAAAAGTTTTAGCCCATATGTCTTATATTTGGTCCTATCTCCAATAGACAAGCTATGGATAATATCCACAGAATTCTGCACCTTATTGCAAATTCCATCTTAGAATGAGCCCATGGCAATGCCACTATTTTACGCCGAAAAGGGAATCAGCAGAGAGTTAATAGGTCATTCTTACTCTGCATGCTGGAGTAGGTACGCCTGGGCTAGAATGTGGTGAAATGGATTGCCGTCTGCTCTCAGAAACCAACAGCTAGAGTGTTGGTCAATGGTGAAAGATCTGACCACATCATGATATGTAGAAGGACAAGCCAAGGTGCTAATTTTCCCCTTTGCTATTCGCCCATGCTGTGAAGCCTCTAGCAGTGATGATTAGACAAATTCCTGCAATAAAGGGAATGCTGTTCGGGGCAGAACATAATAAGATTAATTTTTTTGCAGACAACATCCTGCTCTCAATTACCAAGCTAGAGTGCTCTGTACCTAAAAATTTGGAGGTGTTCACAAGCAGGTTATATCTAAAGTACTCAATACAGGCCTTCCCTGTGACCAGAAAAAAGCTTAAATATCCAGAGGTGTTCATCACTCCAACACTACAACAATATGCAGCAAACTATCCCAGACTCCAAGCAATATCTTCCAGGATTTGCATAGATGTCATACTGTCTTCTTGTTGTGGTTGGATAGAGTGGCGGTGATCAAGCATAATAACCTGCTCAGATTAGTATACATATTCCAAATATATCTGATACTACTGAAGAATAAAGATATGCACACTTTACAATCAGCCGCATAGTCTTATGGGCGGGAGAGAAGTCCCTTCAATCAGGATGACTTCTCAAAATACACAAACAACATGGGAGGCTAGGTCTTCCACACATTAGAAAATATTTCCAAGCAGCATCATTTAGTATATTCTGTGAGTATCACTATACAAGACGGAAAAACACTGGGTCCACATGGAAATGGGTGGCAATGCAGGGCAGAGTTCAATTGACTATACCATGGCTACCCAAATGGGCCAGACCAAAAGTATTCTGTCACTCCCAGATTTTAAAACCCACTTTTAAACCATTGGACTCGATTACAAGAGAAAATTACACCAACCAGTTTCCCTTCTCAATTCACATCTCTTCTGGGTTACTTATCATTCATGGCAGGCCTGACGACCAGTGATTTTAGAAGGTGGACGGAGGAAGTATGTAGGATGCTAAGGGACCTATTTCAGGGACAGGAATTTAGATCTTTTTACCAGTGTAGGAGGGAATACCAGGTTGGTGAGAGTTGATGCTTACACTGTTTCCAACTATGGTACTGGATCTTACAGCCAAAAAACAAAGAAGCAGCCATTAGATCCCTTATGAGACAGGAGAGATTATTTACTAGCTAGCTTTAAAGGCATTTTCTCTTATATTTACTAGATACTGACTGAGATGATATCTTATCCTGACTGAAAATACATTAGAAAATGGTACCTCTTGTTGGGTAAGCAATATCTCTTGTCCCAATGGCAACAGCTAGAGGCCAATATCAGTAACATGTTTGAAAGTGTGCACAGTAGAATTATTGTATAAAATAATAAAATGTGGCATATCACTCTTAAGAAGCTGAAACAAATGTATGGCACTGCTGATGGTCTTTGTTGGAGGTGATGTGGGTATGAGGGGGACGTACTACACATGTGCTGGACATAGTCCAAGATAAAGATGTTTTGGAAGAAATTCCTCAGTCATAGTAAAGGAGTGGTGGGATTTCTCCTTCAGCCTGAACCGGAAACTATTATATTGGACATACGATCTGGAGCATACAAGTGCCTAACTAATACTGACTTGAGATTTCTACTCAACATACTCCTGGTAGTAAAACAATTGTTGCCACTAAACTGGAAATCCTCAACTTTCCCTTTGACGAAGGAGTAGTCCACTAAATTGTGGATGATAATGGCTATAGAGAAATTAACTTGTACTGTCAATTATATGGATCACATATACTATAGCCAGTGGCAACCTCTAAAGGGCTATCTTATGAATAAAGGTTTTGAATATGACTTCCCCAAGACACTGCGTTGCCTCAAACTTAGGCCCTCATTTTGACTTTGGCAATCTACAACGTACTTACCGCTACATTATGACATTGGCAGGTTGGCTCTGACCGCCATGGCGGTAGCAGCCGCTGGGCTGGAAATAACAATCTCCTGCCCTGCGGACGCTATTGTGCAGGTGGGGGTATCATAACCCTGCCTGCCGCCATGGTTTCCGTGGCATTTGTAATGCCTCAAAAACCATGGTGGTAGGCCCTATCTGTGACAGTGAATTCCTTCCCTGTCACTGATAGCAGGCTCCCTCCCCCAACACTCCCTAGACACCTCCCCACCCCCTTCATTCACTCTCCCCCTCCCTTCTAACCTCCCCCATACACACCCAGACACACACTCATCCACAAAGACATACACACATACATACACGCATGCATTCATTCATTCACGCACACATCCACACACACATCCAAATTTACATGCATTCACATTTCCATTTATACACGCACTCACACACATTCATAAACGCACTCACACATCTTCATACACGCACTCACACACATTCAGACATAAACACAAACAACACTAAGCACACACTTGCATTCACGCACACACTCACACATACATGCACACTCCCCACCCCCCTCCCCTGTCAGAAACCCGACTTACGGGATGGGGCTCTGCTACTGTCAGCAGCACCCGCCGCAGGACGCCGCCAGGCTGTATTATTTCACATAATACGGCTGGCGGCGGTCTACTGGAGTGGTGCTACTGGTGGTAGCAGCGTCACCTTACCACCATCCGCAAGTATGGCCACAGATGGCTTTCTGCCCTTCTTGTGGCGTAAATCTGGCTGTGGTCATAATGCGACGAATGGATGGTAGCCACGGCGACGGTCTTTTGGCGGCCGTCGCCGCGGCGGTAGGCATTTTTTACCACCATTGTCATAATGAGGGTCTATGTTTTTTAACTTCAGCAGGTCACTATCATGTACACCAGGTGCTGTGCTAACAACACAGCAGCTGGTGAACTTGACTTCACAATGAAATTGATGTAGGCCTCAGCTGTCTTGGATGGAGTACCATGACCGTGGATAGGTACTCTTGAAAAGTAGTCAGCAGGATTTTCTTTCTTTCCTGGTCGATGCAAAATTGTATAATCCTACTCTTGCAATCGTAGTCCCCATCATTCAGTCTGAGGAGGCATCTTGGCTCTTGGATTATCAGACCTGGTTAGCAAAGCTTGATGATCATAAAAGGCTTTCCATACAGAAATACACTTAAATGCTCACAAGCCCATACCGCAGCCAAACTTTCTTTCTCAGGCTGTGAGTAATCACATTCTGTTTGAGACAAATGTCTAGCTAGCATAAGTCACAATATGCCATCTAACATTTGGTTGGCCACTATGCTGTGCAAGCATCACACCTAGCCCGACCAAGCTAGCGTCAACCACAATCTCTGTAAGAAGCTTTGCATTGAAGTACGCCATTTCCTTGGCATTTTCAATGGCAAGTTTGGTTCTCTTGAAATATTTTCACATTCTTATTACCATTTAAAAGAAACGTTTTGTCTTCATTAATTCTCATAATGGAGCACTGACAGTGGCAAAGTCACATCCAGTGGAGGTTTAGCATGTGTCAAAACTTGCACTTTTGCAGGATCAAGCGCCATACCCCCATCAGACAAGATATGGCTGAAGAATTTCAGTTTTGTTTTGTTGAACTCACACTTGTCTGCATTCAAGGTTAAACATGCATCATTGAGTAATTGACATACTTATCTGAGGGCTCTATTGTGCTCCTTCTGGATAGCTCCAAAAACAACGGTGTCATCGTTATAATTGAATGCATTCACAACAGGTTGTTTGATGCATTGTATGATGTCTTGGAAAAGTTCTGCAGCCAATGACACACCAAAACTTAGGGCTTGATTTCGAGTTTGGCAGATCGGTTTACTCAGTCACAAATGTGACGGATATCCCATCAACGCAGTTGACGCAAATTATCCCATCAACTGTATTACAATTGTATGATAGCCTATGGAAATCATAATACAGCAGCCGGGATATCTGTCACATTTGTGATGGAGTAGCCCGTCCGGCACACTTTAGTTCAGGCCCTAAGGGCCAGATGTAGGAACAAAAAAAAGTGCGATTCGTAAATAGAGACTCCTTGCGAATCGCTATTTCCGACTCGCAAAACGAGATGCACATAAAAATCGATATACCAAATAGCGATTCGGTGCGGAGTCGCACCGCAATTTGCGACCTCCCAATTTGTGAAGTCGCTATTTGCGACTTCGCAACTTGCGAGGTCTCAAATTGCACAAGGGTGTGGTCTGGAGTCGCAAATTGCATCTGACTCGCAAATTGCACGCAGGTGCAAATAAAATGTTGGAAAACTCACTTCCTGGTTCTGAGTGATGACAACAGAACCAGGAAGTACCCCCATGGAACAGGGAGGAGCCTACCCACCCCAAACTGCAGAGTCACACCCAGGTGAGAGGAGCTACTTCAACAATGGCATCTCAGGACAAGGAGACACCCAGTGCTGGCAGGAAAAGAAAACTAAAGTTTTCAGAGAAGGAGTTGGAGGTGCTAACAGAGGAGTGCTGCCTGCACCATGATGTGTTGTTCGGAAGGCAGCAGTGAGTGTCCCTGACAGCCAAAAGAAAAAAATCTGGTAGGACATCCTCACCAAAATTAATGTGATTGGAGTCAGCCACCGCATAATAGATGAGGTGGGCAAAAGGTGGTACGACCTCCGCTCCAGGACCAAGAAAAGGGTGGATGAGCATATGAGGGAGATGCATGGCACTGGAGGAGGCCCATCTACAGTACCACCCCCTACAGCCATCGAAACCATGGTGGAGACCACTGTGGAGCCAGAGGCAGTACTTGGGATTGGAGACCTTCACAGTTCAGCTCCAGGAACATCCAAATGTAAGTACCAAAATGACCGTATTTACACCACTCTATGCACCATGCACACAACCACAGTACACATAAGCATGCACCTCCAGATTAGCTCCAGTCCCATTTTGCAACCTATAAAACAGTGCATTATGGGCAATGTAGTACAGTAGTCTAATATAGAGATTTTTTTATTCTGAGGCATCAAACATATGTGAGGCACTGACAGTGTTTCCCCTGTGTCCCACAGGTCTCCCACAAGGAGCCACCAACAGCGCCACTGTGCAGGGAGATGAACCAGCCACACACACACAAGAGGAGGCTGCCACAGAAAATTCTGGGGAGTGCATGACAACACCACCCGTCCAACATGCACCAGAGGACATGGATGATCCTGATCTGGGTTTAGAGGCAGCAAACATGGCACCGGGGCCAATGATGAGGGAGAGTCGACCACATAGGTCAGCTGGCTCTGTGCGTAGACGGAAACGCCCAATGCAGTCAGCGAGTGATGAGGATGTCACTGAGGAACAATTGTTGGGACTGGAGGCATCCTTACTGCAAAGTCAGCCGCTGCAAAACAGAAACATGCGGTTGATGAATCGTAACCTGACCAGACTGCACTCTCCCAGGGTTTTGCTAATGTGGACAACCAGTTCACTGCTATGAACGCAAACATGGCAAACCTTGCCTCTTCCATAGACAACTTGGTCAGGGAAATGGTGGCAGACAGGGCACATGCAAGGTGCAGGGAGCGCAACACTGCAGCCCGTTTGGACAGACAAAGGGCCGTATTTATACTTTTTGACGCAAAACTGCGCTAACGCAGTTTTGCGTCAAAAAAATTAGCGCCGGCTAACGCCATTCTGAAGCACCATGCGGGCGCCGTATTTATTGAATGGCGTTAGCCGGCGCTAGCAGACCGGCGCTGCCTGGTGTGCGTGGAAAAAAACCACGTACACCAGACAGCGCCGGCGTAGGGGGAAAATGGCGTATGGGCGTCTTAAAATGGGGCAAGTCAGGTTGCGTCGAAAAAATCGTCGTAACCCGACTTGCGCCATTTTTTTTCGACGCCCATCCCCCATCAACATGACTCCTATCATTGTAAAGATAGGAGTCATGCCCCCTTGCCCAATGTCCATGCCCAGGGGACTTATGTCCCCTGGGCATGGTCATTGGGCATAGTGGCATGTAGGGGGGCACAAATCAGGCCCCCCTATGCCACAAAAAATAAAAAATAAAATACTTACCTGAACTTACCTTAATGTCCATGGGATGGGTCCCTCCGTCCTTGGGTGTCCTCCTGGGGTGGGCAAGGGTGGCAGGGGGGGTCCCTGGGGGCAGGGGAGGGCACTCTGGGCTCATTTTGAGCCCACTTGTCCCTTAACGCCATCCCTGACCCAGGCGTTAAAAAGCGGCGCAAATGCGCCGTTTTTGGCCACGCCCACTCCCGGGCGTCTCTTTTGCCCGGGAGTATAAATACCACGTAAAGGCCTGGGAGTCATTTTTTAAGACGGGAACGCCTCCCTTGCATATCATTAACGCAAGGAAGGGGTTCACGCTAAAAAATGACGCACACTCCGGGCACTTTGGCGCCCGAAGCGTCTAACGCCAGAGTATAAATATGGCGTTAGTTCTGCGTCGAATTTGCGTCGAAAAAAACGACGCAAATTCGGCGCAACCAGAGTATAAATATGGCCCAAAGTGTTTCAATTGGGTGCTTTGCTAGCACAACAACCTGCCTGTCAAGGCGCACAGTGAAGCTGCAGGTAAAACTTGGCCATTTTGCAGGTGATGTGGCAAGAGGACTTGGGTGCATCAGCCATGCAGTGGACCTGCTAGAGACCTGCCAGGCAGCAAGGGGCATTGGCGATACCCCTCAGGATAGCGAGGAGATCTCCAGTGTCAGCAGTGTGTCTGCCACTGATGCACGAATCCTGCAGAGTATCAGTGCCCGGCAAGGATCAGGGGACCAACCTGGATTGAGCCATGGTGGCCGTAGTCGCAGGAGGCTGTGAGCTACCAATATGTGTTGTAACAGAGGCACATGAACTTAATGTGTCAGACTATACTTTTTGCTTTCTTCATGCAGTTTAGTTGACTATAGTTTCCCCATTATATTTCTGAAATTAAAGGGATAATTTGTTGAACTACACTAATGGGCTATGTGTGTCTTACATTAGTGAGTGTTGTCACGGTTGCCACGTACCTGCCAAAATAGTGGGTTGCAATGTGGTTCCGTCTCTGTCTGCCCTCCACTGCGATGCTTCCATCCCCAGGCTGTCGATGTGGTAGCTCTTGCTCCTCATCCTCTGAATCTGTGTCATCAGGGGTGAGATATAGCCCACATCTGGTGTCAATGTTGTGTAGGATGGCACAAGTAGCAACGATCTTGCATGTAATTTCCGGGGCATACTGGAGTGCCCCTTCATTTTTGTGCAGGCATCGGAATCGTGACTTCAACAAGCCGAACGTCCTCTCTATGACAGATCTGGTCCACTGATGTCCAACGTTGTATTGCCTCTCATTCTGATTTCCAGGTGTTAGGTATGGGGTGACTATCCATGGTCTCAGGGCATATGCACTGTCACCTGTGTGACAAAAGAGGCAAAATTAGCAGGGCATTACAGGGTTATGCTGTAACATGTATTTTAGGCATCAGAGTGTACTCGCCAGTACCTAATAAATATCCTCCGCCAAACTCCCCACGTTCTAGACATTGGCGTATCCCACTGTGCCTGAATATGTATGCATCATGTGTACTCCCTGGGTATTTAGCCACAATGTCAGTAATGACATTATGGGCATCACATATCACCTGGATGTTTAGTGAGTGGATACATTTCCTATTGCGGAACACATATTCCAGATTTGCAGGTGGGCAAATTGGTATATGTGTCCCGTCCACACACCCTATTACATGGGGGAAGTTGGCAATTCTGTAGAAGTCCAACTTGGTGCTGTTAATTTCCACCTCATTCCTGGGAAGGTATATATATCTTGACATGTGTGCAAGTATGGCATCTAGGAAACGTCTGAAGAATCTTGAGGGCACTTTGGGATACCCCACCTGCCACTGCAATCACCCCTGATAGCTACCCGAGGCCAAGAGGTGCAGTGAGCATAGCACTTGCACATGTGTGGGGATGGCGCAGCCGCACATTGTCTGGCGTTCTAGCTGAGATTTCAGCAGTTCAATGATCTCTAGGATAACTGCGCTGCTCAGTCTGTATTTATCATAAATCTCATCCTCAGTTTGTTGAAATAGTGTCTGCCTGGTTCGGTATATACTCTCCTGTCTCTGCCTTCTCCTCCTCTGCTGGGCAGCCTGGACTCTCCTCTTCCACGCAATCACGTATACTGCAGCCATTTTGAGAAACCCAGATGCCTTCTGGGTCTCCTTTTATACTTTGGTTCTGGTTACCACCTGTTCGGAATCAGTGCTAATCTGGGTGTGCAAAACTGGCTTTTTGTTACGAGTTGCAATTTGCGACTGGCTTGTGCATTCGGTTTGCGACTCGCAATTTGCGACTTCGGAATTGCGAGTCGCAAAATCAGGTCGCAATTTTTGCGAGTCGGTAACGGGTTGCATGCCTATTTGGTACTCCAAAATGGGATTTGTACATTCCCTTTCGTTTTTTGCGAGGTCGCAAATAGCGCTGCGACCCATTTGCGACTCGCAAAAGTTTCCTACATCTGGCCCTAAGTCTCTTGTAAATAAACAAACCTACATGTGTAGAAAAGGTTGTAATATATCTGCAGCTTTCTTCGACTTCTAACTGATGATTACCTTAACTCAAATCAAGTTGATAAAAGACTTTGGCACCATTCAATTACGTTATCATGTAAGCAATGTGTGGTCCTAGATGTCGTGCTCGTATAATTGCTATGTTCGTCTGGCGCATATAAACTCATATGCACACATCTCCTTCACTGTCCTTTTTAAACACCACTATGGGAGAAACCCATGAGGGTGCACCATTTAAACTTTCAATAAAGTTGTGCTGAAGTAATGATCCAAGTTCTTTTTCAATAGCTTCTTGTAAATGAAAAGCAGCTTGTCTATTTCTCTGAGCAACAGGATTGACAATCTTATTAATAGCTTTACCCTCATAGTTTTTAACTTTCCTAAACCATGAAACAATGAAGGAAATTGACTTACTACTTCATGTTGAGCATTCTTGTTGTAATTTGTCTAAAACAGTCCCATGTCAACAGCTGTGTTGAAACTGAGCAAGAAGGCAATTGCCTATGTACTTTGAAGCACATTGATCGGTGCTTATACTTTTGTTATGTTATGTATCACTGTCTCAATAAACCAACCTCAACTCTTCATGTGCATCAATGCAGCCCAAGTGCAAACTTTGGTCTTTGGCAGCATAAGCTGCGGCAATGGAGACAGTTCACTGTACTTTTCTTCAGGCATCATATTTATTGATGCACCACTATCGATAATTAAAGGTATTGAACATCCATTTATCTTTTAAAGTAATCTTTGTACAGTGTTTGTATGATTTTGTTGCTCTGACATGTAGACTTTTCTTTGACTTTTCTCCTCACAAGCGACCAGTTTTACTGGTGCACGTTTTTCTGAGGTAAGCATTGACATGGCACAATCACCTTCTTCACTTTCACTCATTATTGAGGCAGCAGAACTGTTTGACAATGATTAGATGATGATTGACTTTGTTTAGTGTCTGTTTGCCTCAGCTGATTTCACCGCTCAGCCTTGTGGGCATGCGTCAAACATTGCTTCTGGAATGTTCTCGCAGCCATTTTGCCTTTATGCCAAGACGCACTTAGGCCAATATTTATACTTTTTTAGCGCCGCTTTTTGACCCAAAAGCAGCGCAAACTTACAAAATACAATTGTATTTTGTAAGTTTGCGCCACTTTTGAGTAAAAAAATGACATAAATGCGGCTCTAAAAAACTAAAAATATGGGCCTTACTTTTTCCTTTACTTTGCACATAATGGGTCCCTTTACCAAAGCCTTTGCATATCTCAACAAATTGCAGAACACTTTTCTTCATGTAGAAACACAAATCCACTTCTGAAATACAATTTCTTTCGGGTGTAGACATCACTTTGAGTCCTTCAGTCTTTTATTTCAAATAACTTTTCACACTCATGACTGACTTGCTCTGGGTACCTCCCTGAGCCACTCTGGCAGCTTGTCTTTCAGCATGTTTCTCAGCTCTGGCAGCCCTGAACACTCGCTCCAGTTTAAGAGTTTCTCTCAGCAGTCGGCGTCTGGATGAATCGGACAAGCATCCATCAGTCATTCAAAGCCACATGGCTTCTTCGTGATTTAATTAATTGAGCATACAGTGCTTAATGAGAGTGTCAAGTCTTTCCAGGAATTCATTGACTGTTTCACCAACTCTTTGATGTTCTTGACTGAAAATGTATTGTTCATAATCAACGTTTGGTACCGGATTGAACTTGAGATGCAATGGGTTCCATATAAGATGGTATGTGACTTCTTCGCCAGTTCTTGGCATTTTCTTTGTGACTTCATTCACACCATCAAGATTTTTTTAATATTTGATAAACTCCTTGTCATCATTCTTTTCAATTGCATCAATGCAATCTTCAAATGTCTCTATCCAGGCAGTCCTTCTTTCACCAATATTTTGCTTTTTGATAGTGTAAAATGGTGGTGGTAGTTTTAGGAAGGCAACAACATTGTAGGTCAATGTGGAACTCACTGACGTTGAGAGTAGCATGCTCCCTGATGCTATTGAATGACCGTGTTTGTGCAAATCCTCTTTAAACTCTTTTGACTTGCGAGTCTGAGGATCGTATTTAAGGTTAATGGGAATGGAATCTTCTTTCTTAGTTTCCATCTTCAAACTTCACAGATCCAACTGTTGCCTTCAACCACATTTTTGGTCTCAGAAGACGTATGAAGTTGTCCTGCACCCAACTTGACAGCTTGACGAGCAATCACTTTTGGTGCAGACAGCTCTATAAGCACAACCTGGAGCACCTCTCCTTGAGCCACTTCGGTGACTACTGTGGCACGATGAATCTCATTAATGGGCTGGGTAAGTCATCTATTTCACCCTTTTACACTTCAATTTGCATTTTCTATCACCTGGTTGATCTCTGCCTTGCAGTGCTTTTGTTTGCAGCATTATTTGATAAATGATAATTGTATTTAGTTGCACTTTGTAAGGCTGGTTATATCCACCTTCAGCACTAACACTCTGTAAACTTAACACCTATATTTTGTGTGGCAGCGCAGTACATTTTTGTAGGATCTTGGTCATAGTTTCTCAATCAACAATGCGTAGACTTTTCTGTGTTTTCTTTCCATTCACACTCTTCAAACTGGCTGGAGTTGTGCTTCGAATCCACATATGCCAACCGTCTTTGCCGAAGACACAGGTGGAACGCAGGAGTAGTTTGCTTGGATCATGGCGAACTCTCCAGGAAAGCTCTTTCTTCTTTGGTTTACCTATTCCCTATTTCATTGCCAGTTGTAGCATTCTCCCCAGCATTGTACACACTGAATGAATAGGCCACACACAGAGTTGCAAATCACACATCTTTCTTCCTCTCCATGTACCTGTGAACTCCCACATTCTAAACCAAGTTTTCATTGCTTTTTACATCACACTGATACGGAGTCCTCAGGAAGCCAGAATGGTTCCGCTCTAACTCATGAAAGATACTACATGATGGAAAGCAAACTCTCCCTTCTCTTTCGTTTTGTGATGAATTATCTGCATTCTTTCAGCATGACCTTTCAGATTTCAAATCTGTGCCGACTAATTGTAATGGAGATAATATTTAAAAAATAGGTGATGTCTCAAAGTTGGTTCTAACTACTGTGGCAAATGTAAAACATTCCCTTGTTTCACCTAAAAGAGTGCAACATAGTGGAAAGTCCTCCTTGCTGTGTAATTAATCAGTCACGGATACAAGGCAGAGGTCATATAACTTTCAACTAGGTAATTGCTAGTCCTTTACAGAAGAAATCTTGACATTATCTTAAGATACCTTCTGGTAATACAAACATCCCTCCAAGTCCTTTTCCAGCATGAATAACAAGGATTATGCTGAAAAATATCACAAAACAGAAATGAAAGGTTAAGAGGGTTAATCTTCGTGGACAATTCACAGAGTGGTTTCTCCCTCTTTGAAGTATGAAGCCTGTCCAGGTATTGGTGTTAGAAGAGTTATGTGTTATACTAGATAACAGCAGTGTGGCTCCCGCAATCCCATTACACCTCTCAATGGCCTTTGAAACCATAATTCATAAGACTTTGTTATCTCTTTTATTACTACTAGACTAAAGTGTGTGATCCTTAAATAGACTGCATTTTTTCTAACGGCCAGGCAATGGTTCATTTCCATGCTGACATTTACAAAGCAAATAAGCAACACAGGTGAATCCTCTTCAAAGAAGAAAGATTAAGTTAATTTGAAAGTGGCAAATTCCTTTCAAGCACCTGGCACAAGATCACAAACGATGACAGAGAAGTAATATCTTTGGAAGAACATTTATTATAGTGAAAGGGTTGTGGGAGGGGTGTTATATTTATATCGCTATTAGGTGGTAATCAAGCTATGATTCAGGTCCTCCCAAAGACAACAGAAACCCCCACTTGTAGGAGGCTTTGGGTACTCATACCTTATAGCAGGTCCAGTTATTCCTTGTTAGTGAAATGTAGTAGTGTTCTAGCAGCTTAGGCTGATAGAGGTAGCTATAGCAGAGCAGTTTAGGCTAAACTAGGAGACATGCAAAGCTCCTGCAATACAACTTATAGTTAGTACTTATACACACGTAAAGACAATACTTAGGGCCTGATTCCAACTTTGGAGGACGGTGTTAAACCGTCCCAAAAGTGGCGGATATACCACATACCGTATTACGAGTCCATTATATCCTATGGAACTCGTAATACGGTAGGTGGTATATCCGCCACTTTTGGGACGGTTTAACACCGTCCTCCAAAGTTGGAATCAGGCCCTTAGTGTTACCAAAAATAAAGGTAGTTTATTTGGGTGACACAGAATCAAAAATATCTGACAGGCAATATTCCTTCTCGAGGTACGTATTATACACAATATATACACTAGACACCAAAATAAGGTAAGTAATTATGCATAGGATAGTGCAAACAATAGGAAATGCCATAGAATGCAATGGGAGAAAATAGGTCTAGGGGCAACACAAACCATATACTAAGAAAGTGGAATGCGAATCACAAATTCCCCCCTAGAAAAGTGTAGTGTGTGTGCAAAATCACTGGGAGAGTAAGAATACAGTAACGGTAAGTAAATTACCCCACCCTAGAGCCCAGAAAAGCAGGAGTAAGGTACTGCATGTTTCCTCAGGACACACTAAAAGTCGGGATTAGAGGTATTGTAAGAACCAACCAAGTCCACTAACAACAAATGGTGGATTCCTGAACCTGAAGACCTGTAAAAGAAGGAGACCAAGTCCAGAAGTTGAAATAAGTTCCAGGATGGACAGGAGCCCCTTCCAACCCAGAAGAGGGTGCACGAGAAGAGTCCCCGGTTGGACGAAGACTGCAGAAATGCACTCTAAGAGGATGTCAGTGGGTTCCTGAGTGGTGCACTGGATGTCCCACATCGTGAAGTTAGATGCAGGAGAGTTTTGGCACTGGATTCCTCCAACAAGCCTTGGTTCTCGCTAAGTTGCATTTTGCATCAAGTAGGTGCTATCTGGACCCGGGAGGGACCTGGGGGCCTCAACTTGGTGTGAGGAAGAAGAGGAGGCTCTCAGGAATTCATAGAGCCCTCAGAATGCCAGATAGCACCCATGGGAGTCCCAGGACATGGCGACAAAGGAGGTACAAAATGCAGTTGGTGCAGCACTACAAAAAAAGGTCCCACGCCACCAGAGAATAACTCAGCAAGTTGAGCATTGCAGGATAGAGTGCTGGGGACCTGGGCCAGGCTGTACACGAAGGAATTTTGCAAATACTGCACAGACTCCTCAGAAGGTGAAGAAGACGTGGTGCACACGGGTACTGTCGTTCTGGGGGAAGGCAAGGTCTTACCTCCTACAAATTGGGAAAGCAAGACCTCAGGACAGTCTGTGTCGATGGGGTTTACCCTCTGTGTTTCCAGGAGCACGCTCGTTGCCAGGAGAGGAGTCCAAGAGAACTGGTCGTCGACTTAGAAGGTGCCTGCTTGAGCAGGGGAGTGACTCCGGCACTCCAGAAGAGATTTCTTTGGTCCTTCTGGTGCAGGGTGAAGACAAGGAGTCCTCAGAGCGTGCACACCATGGAAACTGTTGCAGTTGCTGGCTGGAGCTGAAATTGTAGAGGAAAACTTTGTTGCTGTTACAGTGGTTCCTGGAGCAGTCTGCGGTTGATCCGAAGATGAAGTATTAGTTGCAGAGGATTCCTGCTGGAAACTTGCAAGTAGAATCTTTAGAGAACCCATAGGAGAGACCCTAAATAGCCCTGAGAGGGGGATTGGCTACCTTATCAGCTAAGGGCCTATCAGGAGGGGTCTCTGACGTCACCGGCTGGCACTGGCCGTTCAGAGGCCTCCAGAGTGCCCCCACACCTTGCAAAGCAAGATGGCTGGAGTCTGGGACACACTTGAGGATCTCTGGGCACCACCCCTAGGGTGGTGATGGACTGGAGAATGGTCACTCCCCTTTCCTTTGTCCAGTTTTGCACCAGAGCAATGATTGGGGTCCCTGAACAGGTGTAGACTGGCTTATGCAAGGAGGGCACCATCTGTGCCCTTCAAAGCATTTCCAGAGGCTGGAGGAGGAGGCTACCCCTCCCCAGCCTGTTACACCTATTTCCAAAGGATGAGGGTGTAGCACCCTCCTCCCAACGGAAATGCTTTGTTCTGCCTTCCTGGGACTGAGCTGCTCAGACCCCAGGAGGGCAGAACCCTGTCTGTGAGGTGGCAGCAGCTGTAGCTGCAGTGCAAGCCTCAGAGAGCTGGATTGGCAGTACTGGGGGTCCATTGTGGAGCCCCAGGATGCATGGAATTGGCTCCTCAATACCAGATTTGGAATAGGGGACAATTCCATGATCTTAGAGACCTTACATGGCCACATTCGGAGTTACCATTGTGAAGCTACATATAGGTATTGACCTATATGTAGTGCACATGTGTAATGGCGTCCCCGCACTCACAAAGTCCTGGGAAATGGCCCTGAACTATGTGGGGGCACCTTTGCTAGTGCAAAGGTGACCTCACACTTAGTAACTTTGCACCTAACCTTCAGCAAGTGAAGGTTAGACATATAGGCGACTTATAAGTTACTTAAGTGCAATGAAAATGGCTGTGAAATAGTGTGTGCACTATTTCATGCAGGCTACAATGGCAGGCTGTGGAAGGGTTTGTCTGAGCTCCTTATGGGTGGCAAAAGGAATGCTGCAGCCCATATGGATCTCCTGGAACCCCAATGTCCTGGGTACCTAGGTACCATATACTAGGGACTTATAAGGGGGGGGGTCCAGTGTGCTAACTGAAATTAGTAAATGAAGTCACTAGCCTATAGTGACAAATTTAAAAGCAAAGCGAGCATAAGCACTGAGGTTCTGATTAGCAGAGCCTCAGTGACACAGTCAAACACTATATACAACACACACATTTAGGCCATAAGGTATGAGCACTGGGGTCCTGACTAGCAGGATCCCAGTGAGACAGGCAAAAACATACTGACATACAGGTAAAAATGGGGGTAACATGCCAAGAAATATGGTACTTTCCTACACCAATGTAGCCCAGTTCTGAGGCCCATGGCTTAATTTAGTTTTTTTGTGGGAACCAAAACACCTCCAATGTCTGGAGGAGGTGCCAAATCCAGATTAGATCCACAGGTTCTTCCACTGTATTATTCCTAAGTTTCACTAGAGGATCCTCCTCCAGATTTAGGACTTCTTCTTGAAATTTGATGACTTTTCATTACTACATAGCCCTATAAAAGGGCTGCAGTCTTTTTTTCCTGTGACTTGGTAAAGTGGTTTAGGATGGATTCAGGGTCATTCTGGCCTATGGGGCAATCAGGCAGTGCCTGATGAGCCGGTTTGACAGTTTAGTATGTGGGCAGTTTTTTTGGCTGTTCGTGTGCCTGTTTTATGAACATCTCCAGTTTTTACTGTTGGTTTCCCTAATATTAGAACAAACGTTACTTGCAGCAAGCTCAAATCCATGTAGTCTTCCATACCTTTCAAAACGCTTATACATTGGACCTTTGCAAGTGCAAAACTTCCCCAATTTGCAAACCTGGACCACTTTTTTACTTTGCTAATTCACTAATCAGAAGCACAATTATTTTAGTGTCCTATTCCATCACTGGATGGATTGCAGTGGTGGCTGGTGACATTTCAAAGTGGTAGGGGTAAAGGTTGGGAATGAATTTTATGTTGCGAGCGAGTTCTGCTGACATGAGGGCATTCAGTCCATACATCATTCACCCAATCATCCCCCCATTAATCCAGCTATGTTTATGTCATTCACTGCATTCATCTGTTCATGGGTAAATCCATCCATCAATCCTCGTAGAGACTCTCCCATTCATTTATTCACTCACCCATACCCACCATGAACCCTGCAAGCAGTCATTAAGAGCACTCAAGCCTCGGATCAGGAGCTGATTATAGAAATGAGAATGCAGCACTTCAGGGGGATAGAAAGCAGTTTGACAATGCACTTTAAAGTGTCCCTTCCTCAGAGGGGAGTCTGATGCCAACTTGTAATGTGAATTTGGTGTGCCCAGTTCATCAAAAGGCAGAAGATCAGAAGGTTAATTCATAGCTCATGTCCTGCATCAGCATGCAGAGTGTTGACACAGATATGCTAATTAGAAATTATTAATAAATGCGTATATGTTATGATTTATAAAAGTTCATAGAGAAATTAATTGTAGAGAGAACTAATATGCATGTTTTCGAAAATTTTCCCACCGGGTATGTCAGCCACTTATACAAACTTGTACTAAAAGAACAAAAAATGTGTGAAATAATGAAAATGTGTGATAATGATGTAGTAAATGCCATACTGAGATGTATAACCTATGTTATGCATTATATCGTAGAAGCTAACTTAGCCGAAGCCTTGGCCTACTTGCCAGGCCTCATGCAGGACCAGAGTTAATAAACGCACGCTGTAGAAGTTGCTAGTGCCTATGAACCGACCATGATCTGTGTGCTTAGCTAGAATGTTCTGCAATGTACCGATGGACAGGAGATGATGAAATCAATTTGATACATTTATATGTGGAGTAGGCTGAATGTACTTTCCCAGGACATGAACAATAGAGGCACTGACTGAAGAGGAACATGCAACATTCTCGATACCTGGAGAGCCGGATGATGACATCGTACAGTGGACAAATCCATGAACTGAGAAAGACGAAATACTAGAACACATAGATATGTAGAATAAAATGTATTGGGTAACGTCACCTATGGGGAGCTGATTGACCAATTAGAATTAGGGCGGTGGACTGAAAAACTCTCATACAAAGTAATGACAAGGGGCTAAAACTTCAGATGCGAGGGGTGAAATGCTGATGCCAGAAGATGCAATTCGAGAGTATGTCATTGGACTCATGCTCATGAGAGCCTGATGCATTGCTGATCGATTGATGACCTGAAGACAAAGACTGACTTTGTTGCTGATCCATTTCATGGATAGGTAGCTATCACAACGTGACTGAATAACTTTTATGCCTTTCTTTTTAGGTACTAACTGCGCTGTTCTTATAGCTGTCTCTTAGTTAGATGTTTTCCAAATTCATGTTTTTCTAAATTGTTTTTGCATGACGCCCCATATGCATGCTGAATGCTAATCTGGGTTAGGTAAGGACCCTTTGGGTGATGTTGACAGTGACAAATGATTGACGGACTGATTGCTGAACTCTGCTATTAATGCTGTTATATTCATCTTTGTTGGCTTATGCTGAAGAATTCGAGCATATGCTTTCTCAAGTTTTGATTATATTATGTTATTGGTGGTCATTAATGAACTAATTCTGAGTTGATTGAACAAAGTTTGATCTAATTTGATGACTTCGTATTGTAATCAATAGAGAAATAAAATTGATAAAACGTATAATTGAGTTGTGGTTATTCATGAAATGTCGAATTATTGTCTCATGCTTCATGATTCTCTTAGTGGTTGTTGATGGATTACAGACTATGGGAGTAGCCCTTCCTCAATATGCGAGTGTCAGAGCAGCACCAGATTCAATATCGCTGGTAATTACTGTTGGTCCAGCTGTACCATTATTTGTGCAAAAGAAAACAATTGGAGGAGAACAGGGCGAAATGTCAAAGAGCCTCGTGAGGAGGGGAGTGAGTGATCATGTGCATGTGTAGGTGGTATTGTCTGTGGGACAGACCTTTGACGGATCTAGACCATTAATGGATCTTATTCCACTTGTTGAGCTTCCAGATGTAAATGGCCCGAGTGCAAGTCAGAGCCTGAAGCTTTTGACACCGTACAACAGGTGCCAAATGCGAGTCACATTTCGTTACAGGGATTGACAGCACAACAATTGAATGAGTGGCTGGATAATTTGAATACTCCTCAAAACACTTCCAAGGTTGAAGAGCAGATAAACTGTGTAAGGCTGGCTACAGAAATAACCGAGCTAGTTTAAGGAACAATGGGAGTGAATAGGTTAGAATCCTATACAGAAAAAGAGCTGAGGTATTTTGTGTCCGAGGATTACGAGAGAAGTGTGCAAGATACACCAGAAATTAGCAGACCTGGCAGATAAGCATGACCTAGAAATTGAGAAAACAAAGCATTTAAAACAAAGCTACAGGTTAGACTTCGAAGTAACGGATTGTGAGCATATGAGGTTAGCAGGTATGAAGGTGCACCTTAAGGATTTATTGCAGAGTGCTCGGATTTGTGAACCATTAGAGAAGTGGGAAGGCAGATGGGCAAAAAAGAAGGATAAGCGAAAACAAGATTCACATGAAGGGTCTGAAAGTGCTTAGAAAGAAAAGGATCCTGTAAAAATTGTACCAATGAGCAAAATTCCAGGAGGGCAGTTTGTTCATGTTCCATGGCACAGGAGTGATTTTCTGTCATTCACAAATGATTATCCAAAACTGAGAGAAAAACTGGTTGAGTGGTACCAGCAGACAGATAGATTTGTGAAGTTTTCTAAATGTTTATGGGAAGGCCTGAATACCTTGTTGGAAATAGTGGTTCCAGCTGACTTGTGGGCTGAGTGCAAAAGGGCAGTGCATTGTGTGACGAGTGAACCAGAAAGGGGTAGAGTTACAGTAGCACCATCACCTGAAGTGATGAAACATTACTACAAGGTGATTGAGTTCCTGAAGAAGAGAATCTCACCTAAAAATGTTGACTGGCAGAGGATTGACAGGACAGTGCAGGAGGCGAAAGAGTCAATACATACCTATTATGAGAGATTGTTAAAAGCGTTCAAGGAATACAGTGGTAAAGAAGCAATTTAGCCAAAAGATATGTTGCACTTTGTGTTCAGGTTCATCAAAGGATTGAGACCAGAAATAGGGCAGATGATAAAAAGTCATTTGATTTGCTGGCAAGCGAAGCTGATTGATGAGGTGTTGCAGTATGCAAAATACTGTAGTGATGAGATTGAGTTGAAGCAGAAAAAGCTGAAGGAGAAAGTGATTGTGATGTAAATCAAGGCAGCTCAGACAGGAGTGCAGGGAGCCTTAGTGCAGAAGATACCGCAGCAGCAGGGAACTGTCATGTTCCAACCTCAGATGAGAGGTAGGGGTCTTGGAGTCAACATGAATCGCGGTCCGGATTTGAGTACTGTAGTGGTTCAGAATGATGTGCAAGGGATGAAAAAGATGTTACTGTGTCATCTGTGCGGAAACGTGGGACACTGGAAGCTGGAGTGTCCGATGATGGTGCAGGATGGTGTTGTTCAGCAAGGTGGTGACGTCAAACTGTGAAAGTCCCTAGAATGAGAGGACTTAATCCGAATGTTCAGAATCAGGTGCAGAATTTTCAACCCATGCAGCAGGTGCAAATGCCGCATGCACAACTGACACAGTTACAACCAATGCAGCAGCAGGTTCCTATGGTACATAGACAGCAAATGCAGATACCTCAAGCCCCCAATGGAACAGCAACAGATGATGCTTACTCAGCAGGTCACAGGTCGGAGACAAGTCAGAAGTAATGACGCAGTGCACCAATTCCCATTAAATAGTGAGAATGAAATAAATGATGAATGGATGAGTATTAGTTCAGGTGAAGAGCCATGTATGCTTGCAGCGTCCTTAGAGGTAGATCAGAGAGGACCTTTTGTGAAGGGAAAGGTGATGGGTCACAGAGTCTCATTCTTAGTTGACACAGGAGCTATACGATCTACAGTAAGAAGTGCAGAAGTTCCGAACTTACCTCTTTCACGCAGAACAGTTCAGGTTGTGGGAGTGCAAACAGACAGTTGACAAATCCGATCACAGATCCAGTACAGGTTGAGATTGGCAACTTCCAGGGACTACGTAAGTTTGTAGTCTGTGACTCAAGTCCAGTATCTCTATTGGGAAGTGATTTGTTGTGTAAGGCCAGATGTTCAATTAGTTGTTTGACTGCAGGAATAGAGGTTCAGACAAATAGCGATGATGAGGAAAAACAGGCACCTAAAATTGAGGCTGAAACTGTTAACGAAGAGTACCCGTTAATTGAGATTTTCCCTATGTTTACTGTGAAGGGACTTGCAGGGAACAGTACAGGAAAATGTGTGGGACCTGAAAAGAAGTGGGCTTAATCAAGGGAGTGGAACCGATTAAGATTACTTTGAAGCCAAACGTAGTGTTTCGGCAGCTTCCACAGCATAACATGACACAAGATGTTCTGATAAAAGTGGCACCGAAAATTGGAGATTTTCTGAAACAAGGAGTTTGAAAGAAGTGTTGAGCAGTCCATGTAATTCACCGATAATGGGCTCAAAGAAGCCGTGTGGGAAAATGCGCATTGTGCAGGACTTGAGAAAAGTGAATGACATGATGGTCAAGTGTTGTCCTCTAGTTCCAAACCCAGCAGTGATACTGTTGCAGATTCCTTGCATGCTGAGAGGTTCACAGTGGTTGACTTGTCACAAGCTTTCTTTTCTGTGCTTCTTCATGAGGATAGTCAGTTTCTCTTTAGTTTCAATTTCCTAAACAGAGTCTACAGCTGGTGCAGGCTTCCACAAGGGTATACGGAGTCAACGTCTCTGTTCAATCAGATCCCAAAAAATAATTTGGAGTCGTGGAACTACTGTACCAATCGACTCTAGTGCAGTACATTGATGATTTGCTGATTGCATCCAAGACAAGGGACGAGTGTAAATATGACTCAATTGGCCTGTTAAATTGTTTGGGAAAATTTGGACATAAAGTGTCACCTTTGGAATTGCATTACTGTCAGAAGTCAGTGAAATACTTGGGACACCAGATTAAGAAAGGGTCAAGGAGAATCTCCAGAGGGAGGATTACAATGATACTCCAGAGAAGTCCTCCGACTTCACAGAGAGATGTCAGAATGTTTCCTGACCTCTACTGGTACACCAGTAAGAAATGGTGACAAGATAAAGGAGTTGTTGTATGCGATACAGTTACCTGAAAAAATTGCCATGGTGAAATGCAGTGCACATCAAAAGGCACAAGATTACATCTCACTGAGAAATGGATATGCAGATCAAGTTGAAAGGTTTTGCACATTGAACTGTATATCGTTGAAAGACAAGTGGGAACTGATATCAGAAGAAGACAGTGCATGCACAATTTTTGCATTAAAAGTGATTGATACTCTGGAAGAGTTGAAAACATTGCAAAGTAATGTTGACAAGGAACAGAAACGTTTTTGGGTCAAATTGAAATGTGTTCAAAGACCTGATGAAATCTGGGTTTCCGAGGAGGGTCAGATGGTCTTGCCAAATAGTTTATGGTCGCAAATGGCCCAATACTATCACAGACAGGCACATATTGGGAGAGATGCCATGGTTAGATTGTTCAAAATTTACTGGTTTAACCCTAAGTTCAGGCAAGCATCAGAGGCAGTATGTCATAGCAACTAAATGTGGGATAAGGGATAGTGGTGAATTTGAGCCATATTGGAAGAGCAGGAGGTCCATTCAGCAGAATGCAATTGGATTTCATTGAGATGCCTGCATGTGGAGGTTTGAAGTATGTGTTGGTGATTATGTGTGTTTTAAGTCACTGGATTGAAGCATACCCTACAAGAAGGAATGTCAGTCTCACAGTAGCAAAGCTGTTACTTATGGAATTGATACCACATTTGGGTTTCCGATCTCTTTAGAATCAGATAGGGAGACTCACTTCAATAACGAGGTGATTAAACTTTTATGTGCAGCACTAAACCCTGAACAAAAGTTGCAGTGTAGCTATCGCCCTGAAGCATCAGGACTGGTGGAACAGATGAATGGTACCTTGAAATCAAGAATTGCAAAGATGTGTGCAGCTACAAATATGAAATGGCCAGATGCATTGCCTTTGGTGTTGATGTTGATGAGAAACACACCTGACAGGAAGATAGGGCTGTCGCCCCATGAAATCCTCATGGGCAGAGCAATAAGATTGCCAGCAGTTCCAGCCAATGTACTTGTGAATATTACAGATGATATGGTGTTGGACTACTGCAAGGGTCTGGCTCATGTAGTTTGCTCTTTCTTTCAGCAGGTGCAGGCCACCACCCTGTCACCCATCCTTGATCCAGGGCACAATCTGAGAGCCAGTGACTGGGTCATTGTCAGAAAGCATGTTCGCAAGACCTGTTTGGAACCGCGTAGGAGGGGTCCTTATCAGCTGGTGTTAACACCTACGACAGTTGTGAAGTGTGCAGGGCTTCCAAACTGGAGAAACGCAAGCCATACAAAGAGAGTGGTATGTCCACCAGATCATGAAAAAACATAGTTTAAAGCACCAACAACAGTGAAACAGGTTGCCGCATCTGAGCCAGAAAAAAAGCCAATGGAGCCTGAAGTTGAACCAGAGCTTGTCGAAGATGGTTCTATTACCCCTGTAAGAGAAGAAGGTGAAGAATTACAGGAGGGTGCGCAAGAACCAATATTGACGGATACAGCAGGAGAGCTTAGCTCAGCAGAGGTTCTCCCAGAAGCAGACAGTGCTGAAAAGCAGACAGAGCAAGCGCCAGAGCAAGAGGGTGAAAGAGCTGAGACGGATCAAAGTCAAAGTGATCTGACTCCTCCTGAGCCCGTTGCAGGTCCATCAAGAGAAAACACCATAGAGAAAGAGAAGGAGAAGAGTCCAATCCTGAGAAGAATATTAACAGAAGGAAAAAAAGGAGACAATTGGCCTGAATCGCAAACAAGGAAGAAAACGGAACTGGTCATAAACGAAACAATAGAGGAAGAAGTGGATACTACAAGAAAAGAAGAAGTGAGTGAAGGAGAACTAAGCGGTGATCGAAGGTTGAAGAGAAAGAGAACAGCAAGTCCTGAATGGGCGTATGTAACTACCAATGAATGGCAACACAAGTTTGTCTTTTTGTTTTGATAGAGAAGTTCTGAGTCAGTACTTTGATGTAACCTGAAAGTGATCAAGGAAGCTGAATGTTGAGCTGATCTGAAAAATCCTAAAAGAGACTGTTTGGAAAATACTGGAAGAGACATTGAAAACCTGTTTTGACACTAAAAACTGGATGTGACATGCTGCTAATCGATTTAGACAAAGGAGAAGGATTCCCGGATGTGAAACTGAACTGTGAAAGAAGAATTTTTTATTTTATATTTTTACTGCACTTTATATAAGAGTTACTACTGCTTTCTGATTCTTTATAGATCATGGCTGAGCTAAATAATCAAGACAGAGTTGCTAGGTGCTGTGGATACATGAGTGTTGAATTGGCGGTTATGTGTGGAATCTTGTTTATAATAATGATTGTGGGAATGTCTATTCATGATATGAAAAGACCTATTCTTACTTCTGCTCCAGAAACTACTACACTAACAGTTCTAGAGAGGTTTAAGCTAGATGAGAAATATTTGCATGATTACACTAATGCACAAGGAGGGCTTTCTTCTAACGTTTTCTATCGCTTGTTGAGCGAGTATGTTGAAACTTTGGATGCAAGGAATTGTCTTGTGTGTACACCAATTCCTTTGTCAGTAGAAGAAGGGGTTATGTACCATACTCTTCAGCTAACATATGGAATAAGCTGTAGCTTGTTACCAACAAGATTTTATAACCAAGAGTATATACAGTATTTTTATGGCAAATATGATATGGTGTTTTCGTTTGTTCCCATCATTAGATATCTGAGTAAAGTAGCTAGAGATCATGATATAGTACTAGTTAGAGGAACGCGTATGTGCATCGTAATAACCTTACATGCCTGCTTACACACTTAGAAAAGCGCTTCATAGGGCATACTGATGATAGGTGAAAAGCATTAAAAGAAAAATTAGAAAAAGGTTTTAGAGAATAGGACTTATAACAATGATTATGCTTAAACTGCAATTAAAACGCAAGGGAAATTAACATTAGATGCACTGCATGTAGGGAAGCTTTGTGTATATATAGGCCTAAATCACTGACACTTTATTTGTGGGAACAAGTGAATGTAGGCATGTGTTTTTGTTTCAGAGTAAGTGGACGTTTCTGCTGAATGGTCAGGACCCTGCTATTCCTGGGATCTACTATATTTGTGGACCTAATGCTTATTACCGGATGGTATGGGACATGTTATTTGGGGATAGTTTTCCCTAAAGTTTACCAGATAGATGACTGAAAGAAGTTTCCGAAATTGGCTGAATTACATCATGAGCAACAGAGGAGGGAAAACTCTTCTGCAATTATGGGAGATATCTTTGGTGCAGTGATTCCTTCAGTGGGAGTCATTCTGAATTCGATCAAGATACGAAAGTTGTCAACTATTGTGGATAACGTGGAATTTTACATGGGCAATACTCCTGCTAGATACTGAATTAGAGCTATGATGCTTCAAAATAGGCCTGCTTTAGACATTCTTTTAGCGAAAGACGGAGGAGTCTGTAAGATGATTAATGTTAGGCATCGTTGTTCGTATAATCTGAACAATCATAAGGAGATAAGAGACTTAGGGGGTCATTCTGACCCCGGCGGGCGGCGGTCGCCGCCCGCCTGGCGGGAACCGCCATTTGCCCGCTCCGCGGTCAAAAGACCGCTGGGGCCATTCCGACCTTCCCGCTGGGCCAGCAGGCGCTAACAATGTTAGCGCCCGCCGGCCCAGCGGGAAGGGGGCGTGCAACATTGAAGCCGGCTCCGGATGGAGCCGGCGGTGTTGCAGGTGTGCGACGGGTGCAGTTGCACCCGTCGCGCTTTTCACTGTCTGCTGGGCAGGCAGTGAAAAGCAGACTGGGGCCCTGTTAGGGGGCCCCTGCACTGCCCATGCCAGTGGCATGGGCAGTGCAGGGGCCCCCAGGGGCCCAAGGACACCCGTTCCCGCCAGCCTCTTCCTGGCGGTGTTAACCGCCAGAAACAGGCTGGCGGGAAGGGGGTCAGAATCCCCTGGGCAGCGCTGCTTGCAGCGCTGCCCTGGCGGATTCGCCCAGCCGGGGGAAATCCGGCGGGAAACCGCCGGACCCGGTTTTCTGACCGCGGCTTTACCGCCGTGGTCAGAATGGGCAGGGAAGCACCGCCAGCCTGTTGGCGGTGCTTCCGTCATTCGCGGCCCTGGCGGCCTTTGACCGCCAGGGTCGGAATGACCCCCTTAGGCCCTCTTTATGAACACAGCAGTCCAAACCGCGCCACCGGCGGTGGCGGTAAAAACTGCCAACAGAGGAGCTGTCCGACCCATCAAATAAAGAACCAACCGAAACACAGACATCCTGAAAACCCACCGCCAGTAGAGGAGTGCCAACAACGACGGCAGAGTCCGCCCACATGTCGACGGAAAGGCACAACCCACCCATCAAATAATGAACCAACAGACCGCCGTCAGTTCCGGGACGGGAACCACCGCTACGCAAAGGCAGGCGGAAACAAACCTAATATAAGGAAACACTCAACGGAGGCCCATACAATGCGCCGGATCAGACATGGATAGAGAGCTGCAGATCATGCCAGCCCTGCTCCTTGCCATATACCGAGACCGCTGACGAAGACAATGACGGTAAGTACAGCAACCTACTAAACAAGGGAAAAAGGGGAACAGTTACATACCCACCCACTCCTCCCACCCTGCAATGCTCCCACAACCCTTCACAGCAGCACAACCCATACACCCCACAGCAAGAGGTACTTACCCGACACAAGGCAAATCCAACCTGACCATAGGGCATACAAATGCCCCACACCCACAAACAATGAAACGAGAGACCAGGGTACAAGAGTGTGCTGCCAAAACACAGGGCACACATACATATTTATTTCAGCTCACAGAGCTAACTATTCACAACAAGGCCAATGGCTAGTCCATAGTGCCAGATGTGTTTGGGCTACAAAGGCCCCAACCTTGCTCCCAAAAGTGCACAGTACTCCACCTAATGGGGCAACAATGGGGCATCCAGGCACCACAGGGGACAGCGGCAGGGGGTGGTGGGGGTGTAGATTTGCGTCGGGGTGGGGCTTGGACTTGGGCTCGAAAGGTGGAGGGGGTTCGGGTTTGGCTTTGGAAGGTGGGGGTGTGTGCTTCAACCGGGTGGAGTCAGATGGAATTGGCTCAGCACGGGGCTTATTCCTCTCTGGGGAAGGGGCACAGCAACGTGAAGGGCGGGCAGGGGTGGGCTGTGAAGTGGAAGGAGGCGTAAGGGCAAGGAGGTGCACACGCTTAGGGACAAGACGGGGTGGCCAGTGGGTTGGAAGAGGTCAGCGCGGGAGAGGAAAAGTTTCTTGGGTGCAATTGGGTTGGGCTTGGAGGTGGGCGTGGGAGTGGAGGCAGAGGGTGTGGACGTAAGTGGTGTACAGGTGCGTGTCGTGGGTGCAGGTGACTGGACAGTATGCTGAGGTGTGGTGGATGTGTGATGGGTGGGTTTCATGGTGCGTTTGTGTGTTTTTGGAGGAGGGGGAGTGGGCACAGTGGAAGAAGGCAGGCTGCCAGTGTGGGTGTATGTTGTGTGGGTGTCTGCAAGTCTGGTGAGTGTGCTGCATGTGTCAACTACAGTTGTTGTGGTGAGTGCAGGTGTGGTGTCAGGGGTGCATGTCTGGATGTCTGCTATTGTGGTGAGTGCAGGAATAGGCTCAGCAACAGTGACTGAATGGGCAGTGCTTGTGGGTGTGCATGTAGAGGAGACAGACAGGGAGGCAGAAGAGGTGGGCACACTAGGGGAAGTGGATGTTGCTGTGTGTGCATGTGTATGTTGGCTGTGTGAATGCTTGTGGTGGGAGGTGTGGTGCTTGTGTTTAGAAGTGTGCTTTTTGTGTGTTGAGGTGCTTGATTGGGTGTCAGATTGTGTACTTTGGACGGGTGAATGGAGTGGGGTGCTGGAAGGGATAGAGGAGGTTGGATGGGGGACGGATTGACCAGAGAATCTGGCTGCCGTAAAAGAGGAGGCCAGAGCCTGAAAAGATCTCTGTAGGCCAGACATAGCACCGTGAATGCCATCCAGATAGACATTTGTCTGCTGCATCTCTCATGCTAGCCCCTAGATGGCATTGATGATGGATGTCTGCCCTACAGAGATGGTTCTCAGGAGGCCAATAGCCTCATCTGTGAGGGCAGCAGGGCTGACTGGGGCAGGGGAGGAGGTGATAGGCACGAAGGAGATGCCCACCCTCCTGTGGGTGAGCGGGCACGGGCAACTCGGTGGGGAGCAAAAGGGAGGGTGGTGATGGCATGGCAGGTGGCAAAAGATGTTACTGTAGGGGTGTGCCCACTAGGGTCCACCACCGCCAGGGAACCCCCATCGGAGGAGGTATCAGAGTCACTATCTCCAGTGGTAGTTGCCTCCCCCATGGTACTCCTCTCACCCTCCAACCCACTGGTCCCCTTGGCGTCGGATGACTCTGCCTCTGAGGATCCGTGGGCCGCTGCATCCCCACTTGCCGGTGCCTCAGCTCTCTCGGCAGATGATGCTGATGTACACAAACAACACTAGAGAACAGGGATGGGGAGAAAAAACATGAGAGGCAAATATCTGAAAGCAGTGAACCTAGTGGCTAGACATACACCCACCCAGAAAAACCCCCAACAGGCAGCCCCTTCCACTATGCCCATGGCCATGCCCCTGACTAGTGACCAGAACCCTGCTCTAAATCCTTTCTCTGAACTACCTAAGGACCCGACATTTAGGAGACCTGACCAAAACAGCCCTAGACCCTACGGGGGCCATCATGTAGACGGACTTCAGTCAAAGTCCCTGCAACTAAGCAGCATAAACTCTAATGCCCACACAGACATCCATCAAGGGTTATGATTGTGACATGAGTACTCACCCCATTGTGACTGCTGTGCAGCCTTCAAGCACCCATCCAGGTCTGGGTACGCCACCGCCAGGATGCGTAGCATGAGGGGGGTCAGTGCCCGACGGGCACCCCTTTCACGTTGGGAGGACTTCCCCAGGCGGCCTCACAGATTTTTCACGCCCAGCACCGCAGGTCCTCCCACCTCTTTCCTGAAGTGGATGTTCCACCGGTTGTAGACCGCCAGGGTCCGCACCTCCTTGGCTATGGCATGCCAAAGTGCCCTCTTCTGGTGGGTGCTGACCTAAAAGGGAGACACAGAAGTGTAACACAGAGGTCAGGCACTTGGAAAATATGTACAGCTGGCTATACGTCCACTATGGGACGGACAGTACTGACAGACTTTCAGGACATATGCACGCAGCATGGCATGAACCATGGCCCATGCAGGCTCAGAGTGCACACATATGTACTTACAACACCATCCATTACACCCAAACAGTGCCCCCAAGCCCCGACTCACCTGTACCTCTGGCCATCCGTAGAGCTGGCATACAGGGGCAGAACCCCATCCACAAGCCTCTCCAATTCCTCTTGGGTGAAGACCGGGGCCCTTTCCCCTGCAACACGAGCCACTTCCATGACCAGAGGCTGGACACAGCAGTACACTCAGTGGAGTACCTGCTTACACGAAATCAGGGAGTCAAGTGAAGTTGGGGTGACCAATTCGCATATCTACCACGGCGGTGTGCACCGTCACCGTCGGCAGCGATCATGATACGTCACGATTCCCCATTGGCATTCATGTTAACCAATGATGGTGCGAACAGCGGTAAACACTGCCTTTTGGTGTTACGTCAACCGGTATGAGGTCACTTCCAAAACGACAGATCTGGATTACAGGGGTCAGACATTTTGGCCTTAACTACGCATTAATAAAAATTATATTTGCACAATGAAGGCCCTTTTGTTCATCTAACACACCTATGCATGTATATCAAACCCTGTTCACTCATTAAGGTCTAAATGAAATTCTGTCAAGAACATTTTACTTTTGCGTACCTACAATCAAGTAAGCAGTGCACAATGAATGACAATGTGTGCCTACGTATGTGTGTTCCTCACATGTGTTTCAAATCCCTCCTACGTACCGACACTTGTGGCAAGGAAGGGCCCCTTCGGTGTACAGACCACTTGTTGATTTGCGGACCATGGTGGAGCGTCACATCATAATCAATTACAGACTCACCCGTGCACCTATTCTCAAACTTTGTGTATTACTGGATCCTGCACTAACTCCGGCAAATCGTAATCAGCATGCCAGTCCCTACAGAAATGTAGGTGCTCTCTGCACTCCATTTCCTGGCCACGGGCTCATTTCAAGTGACAGTGGGCATGGGTGCAGGATTTTCACAGCCAATGTTCTGCATTATACTGACAAGATTTCAAAATGCATTTGTACGACACCTGCAGTCCTGTGTGAGGTTCCTCAAAGTACTGACCTCCCTGCCATCAAATCTGACTTCTATGCATTTGCAAACATACCCTATGTGATCGGTGTCATCGATGGCACCCACATACCTACAATACCCCCAAGAGTCAGTGAACAGGTGTACAGAAACAGAAATAACTTTCACTCCATGAACATCCAATTGGTATGTACTGCAGACCAGTACATCTCACATGTGAATGCCATGTTCCCCGGTTCAGTCCATGATTCCTTTGTGCTGAGGAACAGTAGTGTGCCACACAAGATGGAACAACTACAAGAGGACAGAGGGTGGATCATAGGTAGATGTTTCTGTCAGTAACTGCCACCTAGCAGACAGCCAGGCTGTCTGACTCAGAGGCTTGACACTGACTGCTCTGTTTTGCACATTTTTCTAGGTGATTCTGGCTATCCCAACTTGCGTTGGCTCCTGACCCCAGTGAGGAATCCTGGGCCAGATGCAGGGAGGAATTACATTGAGGCCCCTGGACGTACTAGGAGGGTGATAGAGCGCACTGAAGGCTAGATTTCGTTGTCTACATATCTCTCGGGGTTCCCTGGCCTATGGGCCTGAAAAGGTGTGTAGAATAGTGGTGGCTTCCTGCATGCTACACAACGTGGCAGTGAGAAATTCTATCTCCCTCTTGGATGTGGATGGTGCTTTAAATCCTGACCAGCTTCCTCAGAGAGGGGAGGAGAGTGATGGTGATGATGAGAAAGGGGAAGATGGCAATTCCAGGACACAACTGATGCAACTCTACTTCCAGTAACTATGTGGGACTAAGGGCTGACATTGATATTTGTGACACATACTGTCAGTGTGCCTTGTCATCTAGGGGGGGTTTGAATCTACTATTTGAAACTGGGTCCAAGTCTGCATGGTACCAAATACAATTTAGTTCTTTTTTTTATATAACAGTCAAGGTTGGTGAGGTGTACTTTCATGCTACGCATTACCAATAAAGTAGTTATCAGCCAGTTGCATCGATAATTCCCTTTGTTCACACATTATGAAGGGACAGTGTTACTGATGTGATATGTGTTTTATTTGTGGCAGGGACTGAATAGTGCAATTTACAGTGATGGCAGTTGGTCATGGTTGGTTGTCCTCAATGCCAACATGGTGGCAGCCTTGTTGTTAGTATTGATGGGTCCATCAATGCTTACATGAGTTCATATTGATTGTTAGCACTGTTTGGTGGTTGATTGTGTGGGATGGATGGTGGGCAGATTGTTGCAGAGTTACTTCTTGGAAATGGGCTTGTTTTTGGCATGGGTTCCAGTCCCATATCTTGGCCTGAGGGTCCGATTGGGCCCCTGCTGTTGACCTAGAGGGGATGACATAGTTGTACCATGTGTTTCCTATGAGGGTAGTTTGTGGAATGTTGCTGCTGATGCTGTCATTGTCCGGTCTGTCTCCTGTGCTGTAGTGGGGGCCTCCTGCCCTGTGTCGGTCTCAGACTGGGTTTGTACCAGCTGCAGCAGTGCTCCTGCTATGCTGGCCATTGTGGCTCTGTGCTGTTTCCACTGCTCCATGGCCTCTTGGTGGTGTTCCTGCTGCATCCTCTGACTATGCTCCAGGGTGGATACTGTCTGTGCCAATCTGTTATGGGTATGCTGGTAGGCCCCCAGGACCTCAGAGATCACACCCTGGGCTGCAGCATCCATCCTGTGGCCTCCCCCCTGGCCCATGGAGTCCCTCCCACTGGGCCTAGCTCCCTGTGCCTGTGTCCCCTGCACAGGACTGGCGGTACCACTTGTACTGGGGCCATCGTCTTCCTGCCTGTTGGTAGGGGGAACTGTGGCCTCCTTACCTGTGTTCCACCAGTATGTGGCCTGGATACACAGGTGTGAGGACGGTTGTCCTGGGCTGATGTTGTTGGCTGGGTTGTAGGGGTGTCAGTGGTATCCTGGGTGGGGCTGCAGTCCAGGACTGTGTGAGGGGCCACCCTGCTCATCAGTGTCTAGGGATCCATCCCCAGTGTCCTTTGAGGTGCCCCTATCTCCCTGGGGGGCCCTGCCACTCCTTGTCCTGTCCGTCAAGGTAGCATGGGTGGTGGTGCCTGTTGGGGGAAATGGACATGCCTGTTTCAAATGCATGATCAGATGGGGTGGCTGTTTTGTGCAGGTGTAACTTTTTGGGGCCATGCAGGGTGCCTTTGTGAGGTTTGCACTTCATTTTGTATCAGATGTGGAGTTGCATTGTGGGTGGTGTTGTGCCATTGTGAATCCTTGCAGGGATAGGTGGCTGTGCACAGGGGAGGTATATGGGCCTGTTAGTGGGTTTGTGGGCATGCAGGGGGAGTGGATGCAGTGGCTGTGGGCTGGGTGGGATAGTGGTTCTGGTGGGTATTGGTGGGGTGGGGTAGTGCATGCATTCCAGGTGTGATGTATATGGGGTAAATGTAGATGACTTACCCGAGTCCATTCCTCCAGTGAGTCCAGTGAATCCCTCAGGGTGCAGGATGGCCAGTACCTTTTCCTCCCAGTCGGTGTATTCGGGTGGTGTTGGTGGTGGTCCTCCCCCAGTCTTCTGGACTACAATGTGGTGCCTTGATGCCATGGCCCTGACCTTCCCCCGCAGATCGTTCCATCTCTTGCGGATGTTGTCCCTGGTGCGTCGATGGTGTCCCACTGCATTGACCCTGTTAACTCCATCTTCCTGGCGATGGGTGTGTGCTGCACCTAAGCCATAAATATTTGTGGCTCCACCTTCAGGATCTCCTTCACCATGGTCCTTAGCTCCATTTCTGTGAAGCGTGGACGTTAGGGGGGTCACATGGTAAGTGTGTTGAATGGTGTCAGGCTGGAATCGCGGTGAGGGTGCTTTTCTGTGGGTCGGTGTGAGTCTTGTGTATAATGGCATTCGGTGTCTGCTTCTGCTGCTCTCTGTCTTCTTTGGCCTGGTTTCATTGCAAAGGATTGTGGGGTGTGTATGTGAGTGTTTTATGGTGTTGTGGATGTGTGTCAGGTGTGCGGGTTTCTAGCTTATCCAATGTGTGCACTTCTTGCTGTTGGGTCCACTTGCCGCCCGTGGCGGTCGGCACTATCAATGGTTGTTTGACCTCCACTGACCGCCAAGGTGATTTGTGCATCATTATTTGGAGGGTGTGATGTGGGTGTGCTCGGCGGTGGCGGGGTGGAAGGTCCAGCATTTCCGCTGACAGGGTCCTGGCGGTGACTGGTGATTTTTGGCGGGTTCATTATATGGCGGGTTTCTATTCACCGCCAACGGCGGTCTTCTGTTCACCGCCACCACGGCGGTCAGCGGTGTTTACTGCCGTGTTCATAATGACCGCCTTACTCACTAATCTGACTAACTCAAGTAAGATTTTAAAAGAATTGAAAGAGCCCGGTGTTTGGGAGAAAGTTGGAAAAGGATTTGCTTCAGTGGGAAATTGGCTTAGTCAAATTTGGAATGGGGTATTATTAAAACTCACACTAGGAATATTAATTGTGATTGCTTGCATATTAGGATTATGCAGTACATGTAAATTATGTCAAAAGATGAAATTGAAAAGATCTAAAAATAATCAGAGGAGGGATGAACGAAACAGGAAAATAATTTATAGGGAATATTTGAGAAGGAGACAAAATACAGCTGAAACGGAACTGTGAAAGGATGAGGAAAGAAAGGTGTGATGACATATTTAGTCATCAGAGGAGGGACTGTTGATGCAGATATGCTAATTAGAAATTATTAAGAAATGCTTATATGATTTATAAAAGTTCATAGAGAACTTAATTGTAGAGAGAACTAATGTGCATGTTTTCGCAAATGTGCCCACGGGGAATGTCAGCCACTTATACGAACTTGTACTAAAAGAACAAAAAATGCGTGAAATAATGAAAATGTGTAATAATTATATAATAATATGCCATAATGAGATGTATGACCTATGTTTTGCATTATATCGTGGAAGATAAGTTAGCCGAAGCCATGGCCTACTTGCCGGGCCTCATGCAGAAGCAGAATTAATAAACGCACGCTGTAGAAGTTGCTTGTGCCTATGAACCAACCATGAACTGTGTGCTTAACTAGAATTTTCTGCAATGTACTGAGGGACAGGAGATGATGAAGTCAATTTGATACATTTATGTGTGGAGTAGGCTGAATGTACTTTCCCAGGACTTGAACAATAGAGGCACTGACTGATGCAGAACATGCAACATTTTCGATACCTGGAGAGCCGGATGATAAGGACATCGTACAGTGGACCAATCCATGAACTGAGAAAGACGAAATACTACAACTCATAGATATGTAGAATAAAATTTATTGGGTAACGTCACCTATGGGGAACTGATTGACCAATTAGGAATTAGGGGGGTGGGCTGAAAAACTCTAATAAAAGTCATGACAAGTCTCTAAAACTTCAGATGCGAGGGATGAAATGCTGATGCCAGAAGACGCGATTCGAGATTATGTCATTGGGCTCATGCTCTTGAGAGCCTGATGCGTTGCTGATCGATTGATGACATGAAGATGAAGACTGGCTTTGTTGCTGATCCATTTCGGGGATAGGTAGTTATGACAACGTGACATTAACTTTTATGCCTTTCTTTCTAGGTACCAACTGCGCTGTTTTTATAGCTTTCTCTTAGCTAGATGTTTTCCAAATTCATGTTTTTCTTAATTGTTTTTGCATGAAGCCCCACATGCTCAATGCTAATCTAGGTTAGGTAAGGATCTTTTGGGTGAGGTTGACAGTGACAAATGATTGACAGACTGATTGCTGAACTCTGCTATTATGCTGTTATATTCATCTTTGTTGGCTTATGCTGAAGCATTCAAGCATATGTTTTCTCAAGTTTTGATTAGATTATGTTATTGGGGTCATTAATGAACTAATTATGAGTTGATTGAATAAAGTTTGATCTAATTTGATGACAGTATTGTAATCAATAGAGAAATAAAATTGATAAAACGTATATTTGAGTTGTGGTCATTCATGAAATGTTTAATTATTTTCTCATGTTTAATGATTCTCTTAGTGGTTGTTGATTGATTACATTGATAATTGATGTTCATTGATTACTACAATGCTAGGATACTTCATGAGATCCAAAAGGTTCATCAACCTATATGCGTCCCCTTGTAAGTTTACTTACTAAGGGCCAGGTGCGCTTGTAAGAGCTTCCAATGTAGGTCTAGGTGATAGAAAAACTGAGGCGAATATTAACGCATGCTGGAAGTAACTAACTTCATTGCTAGATGGCAAGCAGCATTCACGGGGTGCATGGTTTAAGGAAAAAGATGCTGTCAATCAACTATGTGACAGAGTCTGTGACATAGTCTATGCCCCTTCCCCTCAGACCCTGAGATATGAAAGTATAGCAGTAAAAAAGTCAAACTGCCAGACATTGATAAAAAAGAAATTAAAAAAGCAAAAAGTGAAACTATTTGCAAGCCAACTAATGCAGCCCAGGCAAACCTTCAGGGTCAGATTTTAGGGCACAATGTTCGATCTTACCTGTGATGAGCACCACTTTCCCTAGTGTCAGTAGTATGTCCTGCTACACACAGAGCTCTGAGAGGAAGCATGCCCTACAGAAAACATGCAGCCCCAGAGGAGCAGACAGGTGAGAGAAGGCCTGTAGGAGAAGTGAAAACACAGAGTCAACTGCTATTCCCAACTCCCCACATGCACAATGCCGTCAATGGCGCTGTGAATGAGGGGAAGACTGTGTCATTGTGTCACCATGTAGGAAACATGATCAGTCACTGTGTGGCACTAAAATATACCCACAGAGTGATTGGTCATGACTTTTTTGAGATCCCACCCCGCGCTGCCTTCAAAGCCCAGGACAAGGAAACATGCTTTTTATATGTAAAGATGCATGAGAGCAAAGCAAGGGTTGGTAGGGAAAGGTGAGCCAAGCTCTCCAAAGGAGAACAGGAGGATTGTGCTCTGTTTCCCCAGCTCCATAATAGAGTGCTGGTTCAAGGACTGAAATGCATATGTCAGGTTTGCTACGGTTTGAGACCTCTTGAACTCAAAATGCAAACTGGATTTCAGCTGCCAGCATTGCCAATCATCCACCAGCATTGGTAATCACCCACATTGACAACCCCTCTCTGACTTGTTACACCACCCCCTCAGGCTGCAAGACTAACTTACAGAGTGAGCAGCCAAATGCCCAGTCCTAAGAAATTACTTATTTCTAAAATTAGGCACTGGGCACCTCACACAGGGGAGCAATCCCCTCTCACCAATGAAAAGGAACTGCCCCTGATTGATTGCTGGGTAATGCCACTCATGTAATATTTAGACCTTATACCCTCCAGCTACGTTTAAAAACCATAGGACTGACGTTATGAACAGACTCTACAAACATGGTTACATGGAGAAAATAATTTTAAATGCGTTTCAAAAAGTTTGATTTATCAAGTCAACAGTAAAGGACTTATGATGAGAATCTGGGTCTGAGGCTATGGCAGAAGGCTCTTTGTGAAATAAGCATTCCCGAAGGTTTTCTATGTAAAACGTGTGAATAACAGGCTGTTAAAAATTAAAGGACTGGGACATTAAAATGCCAGCAACATGATGAGCACACTTTGCTTTATCTCCATTAACTTAAATATGCTGTTAATATGCTGTGACTACCTAACTGTGCAAGGAGCACCAGCACACCTGCCCAAGTCACATCCAGCCGGATGGTGGAGTCTGCCCTATATGCGTACAGTCAGTCATTTATAGGCAATAACTGTGAGGCCTGATAGTATTGCCAAATGTCTGCCAGCCTCAACAACCCATCAAATTAGTGCTGTACAGACTTATTAAATGTAGCCCGAGGGGCCTTCCCACTTTATATGTAATTGGTAATAGTGGCTTGTAGGGAGGGTAAGAATCCACCAATCAGGATAAATGGCTATTTCTGAAAGAGATTTAGCCACTGGGGTAAAGCAATCATTTAAAAAAAGGCTCCCTGGCCCATTATTGAAAGTAGCACCTTCCCCCAGGAGTCAAGTTGGGATTGCAGATGACTGAGCATTGGATCTATATTAAGTTCCTGACTATGTACTGGGTCCAGTGAGACATGTATCTCCAGATATTTAAAGGCAGAGGAGACTACTTCCCTAGCCCCCTCAAAGGGACAATTTATTGGAGTACCACTGATTTATCCCAGGCAACCTTAAGACCTGAGTCTTCTCCGTATATATTCAATATCTGTATTAGACAGTGTATGGTGGTCTCCAGGAATCTAACATAAAATAAAGCATAATCTGCATAGTGCGCTATACAATCTTCGTGCTCTCAATGGCCTCATATTCCCTAATCTGGGAGTTGATAAATACCCATTCCACCAGCAGCTCGACTGCCAGTGCAAATAAGAGGGAGATATGTAACATCCCTGCCCTGTCGTACCTGGAGCAGGGGAGATATCACCTGGTAACCAGCACTGCAGCACATGGGCGTTCATATATGAGCTGGTTAAGTTCACAGAATCGAAGGCCGAAATTCATTTTATCAAGAACTGCATTCAGGTAGGTCCATCCAATCTTATCGAATGCTTTCTCAAGATCATTTGTGATTATCGCCTCTGGCACACCCAGCATTGTACAAATACAGAGCCACGTGTAGGTGGCGTATACAGTGCTCTGTGCCCTTCTTAGGTATAAATCCATTTTGATCCCATTGTACCAAAGTTCAGATTAGATTGATTTATATATGTAGAGTTACGGGCCTGCAGTAGGCACAGTCAGTAGGGGACTGTCTTTGTTTATGTATAACTACCACATGGGCACCACATAGCTCATACAACAAAGGCCCTGATTTATACTTTTTGACGCAAAGCCCCGCTAACGCAAAAAGTTTAGCGCTGACTAGCACCATTATTTAATGCCACCCGGGCATCATATTTATAATATGATGCTTGGTGGTGATAAAAAAAGTTTAGAGTAATTTTTCTCGACGTTAACCATTGCTCCATGTTGTACGGCCAAATTACGTTAACGCAGGAAAAATTACTCTAATCCGTTTTACAACATGTAAACATGGCGTAAAACGGAAATGCACCATTTTTGCCCACAATTGTGTCAAATACAGACGCTAACAGAGAAAACAGTGCAGAGGAGAGGCAATGTACCCAGGAAGTCAGGAGAGACCTCAGGGAGACCTCAGGGAGGACACAGACAAGACCCAGGGGAGGGAGAAGAAAAAGAGAAAGTGTAATTTCAGTGTGGAGGGGCATGAAATACTGGTGAGAGAGGTGACGGAGCATCAAAATCAACTCTTCGTTACCTCAAAATTGCCAATTGGAAGGAGAGAAGCAATTTGGCAGCAGATAGTAGACAAGATTACCAGTGTGGCAGAGGTCAGGAGAACAGTAACAGAGTGCAAGAAACGCTGGCATGACTGCAAGCGAAGGACAAAGGAAAAAATGGCAAGGAACAGGAAGGCAGCACTGCAAACTGGAGGTGGGAGTCCAGCACCACAAGAGGACTTGAACGAGATGGAGGAGATGGTTGCAGCGGTCATCCCGGAGGAAATTGTCACAGCAATCGCAGGACAGGACAGCTCAGACTACCAGGAAACACCACAAATGCAGGGTAAGTTGCATGGGAGAAATGTATGCTAAAATGTCAAGTGCAAGAAGGGGAGGCACATAGGACTCACACAATGCATGTAAAAGGAGCGCAGAGGGACACAATGCACATGAAGCAAGTTGCACCATGCTGACGTAAGCTACACTTGTACCTACGCCTTGGTAATGCCATGCACCATAACACAATCACAACCTGGACATATGTCGATCACCAGGCCTAAATACCTACATGTACATATGCAGCACATGGGATGGATGGCATGTATAATCTCTGTGTCTCTGTTTGTGTCATCACAGCATCCCTTGCATATAGTCATATCAACCCTACTAACATGACCAAGACTTCAGAGACTAGGTAGTCAGTCAATACTATTCCTGGGGTAAAGTCATGGTGGTGTCCCTTGCAGTAACACCTTGCAATTGCCTTGCCTCATTGCCCAACCATGTGTGCTGCATCTCACAACATACAAGTCATTGCAACTGTCCCAACAGTACCCAGACATGTGCCGGTAGCACCACCACCCCGCACACTGACAGCACATCCACATAAGGCAGCCACCACTCCATCATGCACTCAGGGTGCCCCCTGGGTGCCTGGAACAATTAATTGAACGGGTACTGGGGGAATAGCAGGGTGGTCCTGTGTAATTGATAACATGTCACTACCCAGGCCAACTAAACTGCTGTACTTGATGCTGAATTGAAATGTGCCACTACAGAAAATACGTACCACAGATAGTAAACAGTAGGTCACAACAGTCACAGACTGAGCCCACAACTACTCTGACACAACCATGTGGGACACATATGAATGTGGAAATAAATACACACATACAACACATGGGGTATGACTGTGAACACAATGGTGTATAATTCCACATTGACGGGTGGGGGATGGTGCATGGGCAAGTCCGGTGTTGTTAAGACTGCCAGTGCAGTGTACTCTTTGCAGTTGGCAGTATGAGTCACAGGTTGGGATGGCGGCTGGAAATCTGTCTGCGCATGGTAGCTCTGTGGGGCAGTTATTACAACATTGTTGAGGGATCAAATAGACTCAGTGCCAGTTTTGGGGTGTATTGGGTGTTACAGGACATGCTGCACTCAGCCCTGAAAATCAGACAGTGGAAAGGGCAAAGGGCCAGGGCATGGGACCCCCTGCACTTCCCAAGCCAGGTGCATATGCTGTGCAGGGGCAACCAGGGGCACACCACACCACATCACCAACAACCTTTGCATGGGGGTTTTACCACCATGCAAAGGCTGGTGGAAATGCAGAAACAGACCTGGAGGGTGGCGTTGAATGCAATACTGGTCTGGTATCACAGGACAGCTGGCATTGCCAGTCTGTAAGCTGCTGGAAACCTGCCATGCCAGGCCATTGGCCCATGGGGCATCCCACATTGACAACAGTTGCCACTACCACCTGTGCTGTTGGGGGTGGTCAAATAGACAATGGCAGTCAGGTGCCCATAGGACTGACACACTTGAAATGAGGGAACAGGATGACTACCTGCAAAATCACCATCAAACTAGCTTTAGGTCCTGACCTAAGTACAACTCCTCTTAACTGGCTATGTCCATAGACTCATTAACAATCAGGCACTGTCACATACATAATGATGTACACAGCAGAAATTTCATACCTATGCTGTCCATCCCTGGGTCTAGCCCTTTGTATGTGTCAAATTAGCTGCACTGCCACCATGCTGCAGTCATGTACCATAGTGCAAGGAGGGCTGCATTGAGGGGGAGGACATAGGTGTGTAGGAAGGCAAACCCACCTGCACAGGCAGAAGATGAAATTGAACTCTGCTAGGTCCATGAGTGCTATGCAATGTACGACACATACACAAACATCAACATGAGGATCCATCAATGTCAACAAGAGCATAGTGTCCTAGCATGCCATCCCTGGGGTGGTGCAATGTCTCAACTCCGCATGGGTGCATGTGAAACATCTAAGCCTGGGGCAGGGAAAAATTGCCACGTGTGGTGCTGTCGCATGAGCACAGCAACACCCATTGCAAGACTCACTATGCAAATGGATGCATAGAGAGAGTTGACAACGACAAAATGGTGTCAAGCAACAAAAAGGGTATACATCACACCTAGAAGATATGATGCAGCCAATTGCGCCAACTATGCTTCCCTTCATGTGACACGCAGGTGGGGTGTAGGGCTGATAGACTGCAGCCATGATGTGCAGGAAAAATGTTGGGAACAAAGATGACAATTAGCCTCAAATAGTAAGTCAGTGACGTGACATATCAACTGCCACAACACAGATAGACTGATTTTACACCATCTCATTGCAGAGGATGATGGCTCTCCTGCGGATCTGCCTGTCCTGGAGTACCCCGATGACCTGGATGACCAGCTGACAACCATCAGCCTAGATACCCTCCAAGAAGTACTTGTAACCCTCCAGACACCACCTCCAGTCACAAGGAGAAGTGTTAATGTAGCAGCCATTCCACAGGCCCCACCTATCAACCCAATAGTACGACCTTCGAGCACCGACACAGCTGAGGACTCCGAGGACCTAGGGACCAGCTTTTAGAGGACACTAGTAGGAGTCCAGTGGGAGCTGGCCAAGGAGGTGCGGTGGGGAAGCAAAGTATGGCAGCCATCCTAGAGGGTATGCGCATGTGCATCATTACGGCCACTGAACAGACTGCAGCCAACCGAGGCACACACTCCCCAATTCATGGAGTCCAGCAGTGTCTGAGGGACATAGCTGCTGCCATGAGGGAGATGCCACAACAACTGCCCTCCCAAACTGGCATCAGTGTGCTTTTGAAAAAGATGGACTCCATGGACTGGGAAACGGCCTCTCTCAGGGCAGACGTTGCCGCCTACCACAGGGATGTTGCTGCTATACTAAAAAATCAGCAGTTCCTTCTTGCTGCAGTGATGCCATATGTTGTTCCACAGATGGCAGCTGCCAGGAATTCGGAGTCTACATCTCCAACCACTGAAGTGTGTGGCCCCCTCTACCTCCCCACTACTACCATCAAGGGCAGAGAAGACACCACACGCATCCGAGGATGAAGATGTGGAACAATCATCTTCACCCATAGGAGTTCTGGTAGCATCATCACATGACACATGGGCAGTGTTTTCCTTTGTCCTGTGCTTGACATCATGCCAGTGTTAGCACAGTTTAAGATATGCACTCTTCACTGACACACTGTTGACCTTTCTGCTATGGACTGCAATTGTCTCTCACTTTTCAATTGGCAATTCATGTTCCCTTGCATTGAATGATACTTTATCCAAGCATGTCCCATGGCTTGTCCCTCAACCCTGGACTTGTGATGTGTCACAATTGTATGGATTTCACTAATGGGGGTCACAGACCTGGACATTGTAAATATTGCATTACGACACTTGTAAATAAACACCACCTACACAACTAGCAAATCTTTGTGTATTGTGACACATCTACTACACTTAGGAATTGTGATGTGTTTAACATGTCTTGAGTCACAGAGTGTCAGTACAAAAGTGCAGGCATATGGGGGCACATATCTACGCACAAAGTGCCTACATGATGAACGTTGATGCTGGTTTCATCCCCTACAATCAATTCACTAAGTATGTAAAAAAAGTTGAACACATGTATGCTTCACAGGAATGGCTGTGAAAAAGTTCTCGGCCAATATCGTCAGCTGGGAGTACCAGTAGAACACATTGGTGTGAAACACAGGTACTTAACCTCATCTGTAATTGACACTGGTCAGTTTAGCATGATAGATATAAAATGTAGGCTGTCAGATGTCCCACAGTGCCCAACATTCCTACATAGGACCCAGACAATGATAGCTGAATTACCACACCTGCCTGTCCAATACAAAGTTAACATAGTCACCTTGAGTGGTGGGTACACTGGATGGCAGATATATAAAAAAGTAGATGTTCTGTAGCTGCCAATGTGACAGCTCAGTTGTAAGAAGGTGATGAAGCTGTCAAGAGAGGGATTTGGAGGCAGGACAGAATCCCTAGGCCAACACACAATTTGCACTGTACACTCATGTGAAGACCCTAAAACCCAAGCATAGGACACATGAAGTAAGGGACGACCCAAAGATTTTTAATAGGAATGAAAGTAAACTAAAAAGAATGAAGAACACCTATCCTAACCTAACATAACCTATGCTAACTATACTTAACCAACAACTGAACCCTAAGTACCCTATGCTAAACTTACCTAACACATTTAACAACACACTCTAAACATTGGCCCTCCACCTCCCTCTTATTATGCGACACATGCAGGAATACATATGCTAAACTACACATCTACTACCTATATCTAAACAAAAGTATATATATATATTTTTTTTTTATATATATATTTTAAATATAACTCATAAATACCCCAACATTACCCCCACCCACAAAGTAACATATAAAAAGTAGAAAACCCACCCCCAAACCCATTTATCCTAACTAAACTTCTAACCTAATCTAACCTGAAACTAACCCCCTAAAACCCACTATAAAACATTAAAAAAATGAGGAGGGAGGGGACAGAACAGGGCCGACATTCACAATGGCAATTACAGCTTTGTCCTCTTGAGGTTTTTTTAATGAACTTAAGTATCTTCGTGTTTTTTTCAACCTCCTTCTCCAGACTGTCCAACTTTTTCAGGACCAGAGTAACACCCCTTTGTAGCTCCTTAATCATATTCATGTCCATGGCAGCAGGTGGTGTGGGCTGTGGTACAGATGTGGATGGAGTAGTAGCTGGGGCTGTAGTGGTGGTGGCAGCTGTGCCCCCTGCACAGCTGTGGAGCTTGATCCTCTCTGTGTGGCCAGTGAGGGTCCCCCTTGAATGAGTGCTCACCATTCCGCGGTAGATCGCACCCTGTGATAGAGTGTTCCATCCTCCAGAACCCAGATTCCACTGCCAGGTTGTGCCTCTAGCGGACTGCACTCTTCTGAAATGCCTGCAGTTCCTCATTGTTCATGTTGGCAGCTGTTAAATTGAGACAGGCAATCATCAGTGTCAGCATTGTGTGGAGTATGTACAGATTATTAGCTTACACTCTACATCTAATTGCACATGCACTCCACCTCACATTCCGGAAAAGATAATGACCCTGATAAATACAACAACAACGTTTCCTTAGCATCATTTCATTGACCCCCAAAGCAACGCACAACAAGATTAGGAACCAAACCAAATTAAGTGTGCATTGATTTTGTGCCATGTGTAACAATGCAAAGGCAGAGTCAACTTCACATAGATCAGTGCCAAAATTCCACATCATCTGTGTCAATTTTCAACCATATATCACCAGTAACTTAAATATGTTATTGGGAGGGAGTATGGAATGCAGTTGGTAACCATAAGGTATCAGTGTTGATAAGTACACATGCAAGCCTGATCAATATGACAGTCACCTACATTGTGAGCATCACATCTACCTAGAAATGTGTTGTTCCTCTCCCCCTGTGCCTCAGGAGAGGTGGCCATTCAATCCATCATCTTAACTGTCTTGGTCATCACCAAGGCATGCCCACTCATACATGGAGTTGGGAGTAGACCATATGTTAGGAGGGCTGCCAACTAGGAAGCTGGTATCCATAGGTCATTCACATCTACATTCATGTGTCCAGGTGTAGACACCCATCAATCCCTGATCTGCCAATACTATTCCTTACACAGCCATATTAATGCCAGTGCATGTCTGGCCTTGACCTGCACGCACACCTAAATGGAGTGCAAAATATGGAGAACCATGCTGGGGGACAATTGCCCACCCAGTCCCACATATACATTACAATACAGGGATGCACCAAATTGTATTCAAAATGGTGCATCACTGTGTTGTGAGAATGACAGTGTGTCCCATTGCCAATATCCTCACAGCAGTGCACTTCTTAGTCTCATATGGGCCTAGATGTGGCTTGTCATCACCTTGTTTACACAATGCTGCACATTGAGCATCACAAGCCTCACAAGATATGACTCTCAGCTTGTGCATGGGAAACCTTTAAATGAGACACATTGTCACCATCCAGCCTACTTTTATATCTGCTCATTTGACAGCTTATCACTTGTAGCATTGTGTGCAACACACATGACTCACTCACACCAAACCCTCAATTACTACACAGAACAGACATTATCACACTTACTGGATACATCTGGGTCCTCAAATCTTGCCACTTCACCAATGGTGTAGGGGGCAGGTCAACATGTAAGATACAGATGGAAAACCATGCTTTGTGTCATATCACTGTCACTGCTAGTGGAAACATATTATAGTGTGTACTATTTTAGAGGAGTGAGCAAATTATCCTGGTATAAAACAGACACACCACTGCAAACTCACGATGACACTGACACTCAGGTGAGTGATAGCCACACATCTGCACACTTGCACTGGGCCTGAGACTCATGTTGTGCTACACCCTGCAACAACCATATGTGTTCAATCTATATAAAATGGAACTTCATGGTATGAGGGGGATTTGGGTGACAAATACATGACACTACCCTGGTGCTTTGCAAAACAATTGACTCAGGTTTTCAGGCTGGTCCTGCAAGGCAAGCAGAGGCACATTATGATGGACATGCAGCTTAATTAGTAGTCTGCAATCATCATGTGTTGAGTAATCCATGACTGATGTGGCAAAGTTGTCTGATGGTATCAAATACCCCATTTACAGTGCCCCCTAAGGCGGGTAAGCTCCCTTTGCTAAGATGATGGCAGGGATCGCGTGTGAAATGATGATCATGTAATGCTATACATGCATTGCCCTACTTTGTTGACACAATCCAGTTAAATATGGTAGGCTGGCGGTGTCTTGGTGTATCATACATGACACTATGCTGGGGCACAGGTATTGCCATGGTCACTGAAATGTGTGACTTAGTGATTATTGTGCATGACTCACCAGACATCAGACCTGCATTGGTAAAATGGTAGGACATGTGAACTCCATGTCTAGACTGGCACAGTTACACTTCATTCTGGTTGCATGCAACCAGTCCACATGCATTGAATGCAGCACTCCAACACATGTGCTACTGTCATTCAACAGCACTAAACAGTAAATAGTATGCCAATGGGAGACTCACCAACAGGGCCACCGATCACCACACCACCAAGATGGTCAAGCAGATCCTGCTCCCTGGTCACCAGGTCTGCCCAGTGATGCTTCAGCTGGTGCTCGTTCCTGGTGCTGCGAAATACCCTCTTCAGGTGGTGTAGCACCTTGCCCCACCTCAGCCACTTCGCCTCCATGCGGTAACCTTGAATTACACAGCTCCCCATCTCCATTCCTTAATGCAGTTAGTGGGCTACCAGCCACACTAAGCCACCCAACTTCTCCTCTCCCATCCTTGTCAACCTCCCCCTACCTGACATATTTATCAGGTACAGCTTGAAGAAGAAAAAAATAATACAAAGGAAACTTAAGGCCCAAACATTAATCCCAACCAACCCAATTTATCAACTATCACTGACAGACATTCCACAGTACAAGTACAATTATTGACAAAACAAACACACAGATATATTGACATTGGGACAAAGTACAGTCAAGAATACAAAATACATGACAGGAGGGAGGACACCACAAGATACAAAACAAAGGAAAATCCCACCACCAAGTCCACGACACAACTACACAGTCAAAAGAGGCACAAACTGTAAGGAGAACGTGAAAGTACACCCACTGTACCATGCCTTTAAACAGGATTTCCTATTACATCACTTCCTGTCCCCGTGTGTCACATTTTCTGTTATGCATGTATTTATTTGACGCATGTGATATTTGTGTGACTATTTTGGACGCATGACCTACGTGCGTCATTTTTGTAAACGCATGAACTTTATGCATCAAATTAACAAAAAGTCAGCATTGAGATGAGTGCGAAGGTGGAATTCATACCAAGGGCCCATGGGTCATATACTTTGCATTTGCAGATGTTTTTCAACGCATTTGCGTCACTTTTTCTGACTCTGTTCCTCATTGTGTGATTTAGTTCCATTGTCTATGGATGCACCCTGTATCAACATACAAATGAAATGGGCTGTGCTTCAGTGTGGCATATTGTGTATGGTCACATGTGGTAGTCCATGCAACAATGTGATTTGGGTGTGATTGGCCTGTGTGTGTTTCAGAGTCAACAGCATGCAAATATTTGCATGTTGTGCATGGGTATGCATGTGTGACAACAGTGTATCCACATATGTACGGAAGTCAGTCCTATACAACAGTTATGATTTGTGATTGTGACTTGTGTTTACTTATGTGATGTGTGTAGTTGCCTTATAGAGCATAACATTTAAGACGACATACACAGCTCAGGCATTTTTGATGATGGCTGATGAATACTACATAAGATTTGTTACTCGACAACTGTCTCCATATGTAGATTCGAAGTTTATGGAGACTACACATATGTCTGACATGTGTAAATATTTGGTACATACTGTAATTGACACACTTTGCCTACATTCCACCCATATTATGTTTTGTCCACAAATATATGATTGAACTCATTACACTTAGCAATGGTTGTTGTTTTTGTGTGGTGGACCTGCAACCCCAGTTGCATATTTTTTCATCCATACTGATGTGCATTCCACAGATGTGTCCGTGCAAAGTGTGAGGTCATGAGTACTCTGTGTCAGGATTGGGCCCCATTGCAGTGGCAGGACTGATTATCATGGATGTACTACGCAGGCCCAAATGATTCCATTGCTTGTCATACCTGGGCTAATCATGATCACCATTGTTACCAACGATGTCCCCCCCTTGTCACACATGCTCCATGCAGCCATTGCAACTCTCACACTGAGTTGTGACAGTCTTCTGTTCAAACATTACTGTCTTTCTAAATTTTGACATCCACTGCCTCATGTGTGGGGCTCTTGTTTACCTCCTGTGTGGACATGTTGTAGTTGTGTGTGATGAGCTATTGTTGTACAAGTTGGCAATGTGGATGTAATTCATAAGTTGTGGTCCATAGATTGTGTCCTTCAGTTGTCACATTCAAGTGATGAGGCTATTTGTGATGTGTGTGATGGTAGCAGTACAATCCTACGCATCACATGCGATGTAGCAACAGTACTTTTCAGATTAGTGTTTGTAACATGCTCCCTGAGGTTAGACTCACAATCCTAAGGTATATGTTGTGGAGATGGAAGAGACTAAAGCAGGATTGTGTGAATAAGTGAGGTGTTTATTGACAAAATGTACAAGGTGAGTTAAGTGATATTTAAGTGAAGAAGTTCTCAACTATGTGCAGTCTATCTGCGGCATATTCCAGCAGCTGTGTTATGCTGTTCCCCCTCATTTTCTTCACCATCATTCTCCTCATCCGCCTCAGGCAGGTCATCAACCTGCTTATAAACGTGGACGTTCATCCGCACCCATATGTTGTGCAGGATAGCCTTGTCATTATTATCTTGCAGAGGATGTGTTGGGCATATATAGGAGGCTGCCTCCTGTGATGTCCAGGTACCTGAATCTTGACTTCAGGATGCTAAATGTCTTCTCCAAAATAGTCTGTGTCCTCCGATGTTCCTCATTATATGCACACTCTGCTGATGTGCTTAGGTTGGGAAATGGGGTCATTATCCATAGCTTTATGCCATAACCCTAAACCACTGCAAAAGGAGTAAGTTGTTGTTAAGGCTTGCAACAGGTTTGTTATGTAACATGGCAGTTGATATTTTGAGTTGGTTGTGACTCATGTGTTTGTGGTATGGTGTGAGTTCCTGGCCTTGTATAAGGTCTTCTCAGCACTGGGTTGTTGGACATGACAATCTTGATATTGGCTCAAGGAGCTGGGACATATGATTTGGATTCCTAACTGATGGTCAGTATGTATGTACCATGCAATGTGTAGTGCACCTTTGTATCAGTGTGCTATCACTAGAGGTGACATGACACATACTCACAACACAATGGGGTCAGATGTGGTGGCAACATGGTAGCATTACAGAGCCTGGACATCCTACCATTTTGACATGTGTCATTGCAGATGATGTTTGACACTTAGGCCCATTGAAAAGGGTAAATGACAATGCACAACACATCTCCAAAATTGCCAGCACTGTCCTGCAACATTTTGACTATGCAAGAATGCCCCATGTGTGATTTGCTACTAGGCAACCCTTTGTTGTTTCCTGCGCCAGTTGCTCATATGCAGCCATGCATCTACATTACCAATCTTGCACCATGGTACTTGGCTAGCCTCCCTGTGGATGTGGATGCATGTGTGCAGGAATGGACACCGCCCTATACATATGCTGTTTGATGGCCAATTGGCTCTTTCTGTATATGCAGCATGCATTGGTGACGCAAGCATATGAGTTCAAAGCACAGTATAGTTCCTTATTGCAACCTGCAAACGGCACCCCTGTGGTGGTGTTTGATGCTGGCACTGAGTCAGATTTTAGGTGACACCTACATCTGAGTCAGCATCATCATGCTATGTATCTTGTGGTGACAGACCAGCAGAAAAACACATTGCACACCCCTTCCACACTACATACTGCATGGGAGTGTGGCCGATCTATAATGTGGCTTCAAGTCATTAAAAATGGTCACCTACCAAGTTGTACATACAGTGCAGGCCATGACAATGACACTGTGGGCTTTTACATAGGTCCCTTGGTGATCCAGAGTGGCAGCTAATGTTTGTGGCAGCCATGAAGTGTCCAATGGTGTGTAACCAGTGTCTCTCCTATCTTCCAACACATGATTCAGCATTTGACTGTCAACACATGAACAGTGCAGGTTATGGGATGGAGCTCAGCTACTTAGCAAATGTGTCCCTTGGCACAGTGCATGTGAGGTCAGTGATGTCCTATATTCTCCTACAGGGTCCCACTATGGCATCCATGATTTGCACTGTCTGACAGTGACTCTACCCCATGGTGGGCTATTTATTGTATCTAGTACAGACATGATGGTGTTGTGGGTTAGTAAGTAGTGCATGTGAGGTGGCACTACAGTAGGTGTGGTACCACTTATTACACATCTGGCACATGGCATGTGATGGGCATTGATCTTATATTCCTATGTGTGTGAATCAATGCATCAGGCAGATGTCTCTGCACACTACAGGAAAGTGAGGTATGTGTTGATGAGATGTAGTTGGTGTAGGCAGCAGTTGTCTGCCATTTGATGTTTTTCTTTTTTTTTTCTTTTTGATTCTCATTTACCTTTCTTACTTCTCCTTCAAAGAGAGTGGGAGAAGGGAAAGATAGAGATCTTACCAGCTGTTCACAGCCCGTCTCAAAACATATCACCCCTGTCTAACAATTCATTCCGCCTAGCACAAGATACGAAGAAAGGCGGCAACCTTGAAAATATGTATAATCAATGGATCGTACTACACCCCACATATTTATACCTTCACCAATCCCCAATCATCATTTCAGTGGGTTCCAAAACCTCATTTTCTTACAATCCCTACCTGAATCTAATTTGAAATTGTATGTTAAAGAACTTTTCCAATCAGCAAAGGTGGGAGGGGCAATACTAACCCATTTTCTTCATGTCTTCTTTCTTGCCACAAGCATCATGTAAAACAGCAGCTTAGCTCACTCTCTGCTCATCTTCTGTGAATTATACGAACATGCAAACATCACTACCAAAGAGCTTACCTTAGGACTTGTGGGGAGTATTTCCTTGATTGCTTCACCCACCTCTTGCCAGAACTTGCTAAGCTGGGGACACTCTACAAACATATGTAAATCCTCTGCTGATGCAGTTCCACACTTCCTGCACCTCACTGATTTATCCTGTTTCAGCCTAGAGAGCTTTGCAGGTGTCCAAAAAACTCTGTGGATTGGAAACAAACGATTTCTTCTTAGAGTAGCAGGTTTAACAGTGTTTTATAAAAGTGTAGTAGATACCTGCCAAAGATCCTTATAACGAGGCTCCGGCAAGCACTCTTTCCATATTTTTTCTGGGAGGGTAAATTTGCTGTCAACAATGTCCATGATCAGCCAATACCATCTGGCCACTTCTTCCTTTTTCAATAAGGTATCCAAATGCAGTTGATCCTCCACACTATTAGTGCTCCCCAATTCCTCAGTTACATTCCTTGCCCAGCTTTATATCTGGAGGTATTTAAATTTGGACAACCTTCCCCCTACCTCCACATTAAGATTTTCAAACGCCCTGGCTTCTCCATTGTAACAAAGTTGTCCCCATTGCAATAAACCTGCCTCTTTCAATGGAGTGGCCAAGGCATCTTTAGTCCATTCCGGTGAACCAGGAGAATCCCAAACCAGAGGATACTCGGTATAGTACGGCAAGCTTGTGGCCCTCCTGACCTCATACCAAAGTTTTGCTAGGTCCTCCAACACCTTAAATCAAATTTTCTTGAAGAACTTGGGATCTCCAAACTTATACAAAAAACTTTTCTGTAACACATTTCCCTCCATCATAGCTATCAGAATTTGCCCCAGCTCCGAACGATCTGGTTGGTTAAAAATCTGCCTTACATTTTTCAACAGGAAAACCCATGCATAATGTTGCAAATCCAGAACCGCCAAACCTCCTTTTTCTTTCTTCCTTCTTAGTTTTTTCCATGCTATACGAACATCTTTAGATGGCCAAATAAAACGACAAATTTTCCCTTGAAGTTTCTTTAAGGAGCCCTTATTGTACATTAATGGTAATGAGTTAAAAATGAAAGTACGTTTGGGTACAATCACCATCTTGATTACATTAGCCCGACCTATAATGGGAGATTTAACCATTTCCTCATTAATTGATCTACCTCTCTCGTAACTCAGCCAAGATTTGCTTCTGCTATTTTACAAATATCATGCGTTATAGCTATCCCTAAATATTTAACTTCTTCCTTTATACTTGTAGAATTATTTACTTCCATATTTCACGCCATAACCTCAGTCTTTTGATTATTAACTGCATAGCCAGAGATTCCCCCAAAGTCTTCCATCAGCTCTTCCAAAACTGGTTTAGCCTGACTTAAATTAGAAATATAAATAATTAGATCATCTGCATATAGAGAAACGTTCCTAAATAAGTTCCCTCACACAAATGGGGGAGTTCTCATATCGCTTCTAATTCTACTAGCTATTGGCTCAAAATAGAGATCAAACAGTAATAGAGATAATGGGCACCCCTGTCTTGTTCCTCTTTCTATCTTCAGAGAAAGGGTAAGAGAACCATTAACCAAAATTCTTGCACTGGGATCATGGCAAATTTTATGTAATGCTCTAATAAAATCCCTTTCAAGATTATAAAGTTCACATACCATGATCAAATAACGCCAGTTAACTCTATCAAATGCCTTTGTTGTATCCACCATTACCACTGCTAAGGGAGCTCGCAAAGTAGTAGCTAAATCAATCGACCCTACCAAACCATGTGTCAATTCATACATGTATCTACCTTTCCAAAATCCTTTCTGATCTGTATATATGAGCTTCCCGATAACAGCCCCTAATCTGTCTGCCATGACTTTTAAATTTATAATCGCAGTTTAAAAGTGATATGATTCACAATTCCTGGGGTCTTTACCTGGTTTTAAAATTCATGTTATAATAGCTTCTTTCCAAGAAGGAGGGAGACTCTCATCACCCCCTATGATGATATTACATAATTCCTTTAAAAATTCCATAATACTATTTCCCAAAGCTCTATAAATCTCAATGGGTAATCCATCTGGTCCTGGCGCTTGCCCCAATTTACCTGAATGAATGGCCTGTTCTATTTCTATCCGCTTAAACTGCCCATTAACCACCCTTTTTTCCTCCTCACTTAAATTCTAATTCCCCAAACCATCTCTCCATTGACTCCAGTGAAACTTCCAAATCATCCATATATAGTTCCTAGAAAAAATTAAAGAAACTTTCTTCAACCTGTTTCCTATCTTTTCTAATCTCACCTGAGCTTTCATCTCGGATTTCTGTCACCCTGTTTTTTACTATATCCGTTTTTATTTTCCAGGCCAACATTTTGCTACTATTTTCACTATACTCAAAATGGGCCACCTTATTAGCCTCACATCTCAATCTAATCCTACTATCTAAAACCGCTGCCAATTCCAGACAGGCTCCCTGTCCTTGTCTATATAACTTGACCTACTACTTGAGGATCTATCTAGCTCATAATTCAATATGACTTTAAAGTCTCCCACCCATATTACAGGATGCAATATTGCAATAGAAGATGTGATAATTCTCTCAATGGTCCTATGTCATCTCTATTAGGACCATAATATCCTACCAATGTAAAAACATGCTCATAAGCAATTTCCCCAGCACCCATCTCCTGGATTTATCTATAGGGCCTTCAACAAAGGTGATAATAATGTGATTCTTAATTAAAATAAACAACATAACAAAACAAAATAGACGTGGGTCTCTTGATCACTGTGCCACTGGATTCAAGCTAGCCTGGCTGATGAAGGGTGAAACCCTGAAACCGATCCTAGGATGCTTGTTTCCGGTCCAGGGAGGACCTGGCTTGGCAGTTCGGGTTGGACTGTTCCCATGAGGAACAGGGTCAAGACTGATTTGCATATAGCTGGGTCCAAACTGGGGTGGCATGGTGAGCAAAAGAACGATGGATTAAACCCAGACCTGTGACTGGGGGTAAGTGTTTGCATTGTTCAGCACTCCGTCCATCATCCTTTTGTGTTGCTAAAGTAGCCCTAAGTGGGAAGGGTATGCCCAGACGTCGGTCCCTTGCTCACTGTGCCAATGGATTCAAGCTAGCCTGGCCGATGAAGGTTGAAACCCTGAAACTGGTCCCAGGATGCTTGTTTCCAGTCCAGGGAGGACCTGGCTTGGCAGTTCGGGCTGGACTGTTCCCATGAGGAACAGGGTCAAGACTGATTTGCATATGGCGGGGTCCAAACTGGGGTGGCATGGTGAGCAAAAGAATGATGGATTAAATCCAGATCTGTGACTGGGGGTGAGTGTTTGCATTGTTCAGCACTCTGTCCATCATCCTTTTGTGTTCTTAATTAAAATAACCACCCCCTTACTACCACTCATATAATTAGAACTGGCTATCTGCTGTACCCATCTACATGGCGTAAAAACTTCAAAGCATTCTTCCATAACTCTTAAAGATGCAGGGAACTTTAACTGAGCCGTTGCTCCAAGTTTTTTTAATGTATCAATTATTTTCGCCAACTCCCATTGTTTGTTTAAAGTCACAGACGCTAGGTCTGACCTAATCTCAAACTGGGTCCCATTCACTGGCAGTGATTTCTTTTTCAATGCCAAGGCCAAGACACGTTCTTTCATCGCATATGTTTGAAAATAAACTAAGATTTTCCGTGGTTTATCTCAATTGGGGGACACTTTTGCCGGGACCCAGTGTACTCTTTGAATATCTTTTGCGATATCATCTTCCAATTTCCCAACATTCACTTCCCGCTTTATTAATATAACCACAAAGCCTTTTAAATTGCCTCCTTCCAATCCTCGGGGACTCTGAGAAACCTCAAATTGTTCCTCCTCTGATTATTTTCCAAGGATTCCATCTTGGCCATTACCCCTGCTTCACCTTCTTTCAAATATTTTATTTGCTCTTTATTTTCTTCTGCCACCGTTCTTAACTCCCCAACCTCCTCCTCCAGAGCAGCCGTCCGACCTGCAAGCTTGTCTATTTTTTTTCCTAGATCTTCACAAAGGTTTCTAATCTCCAACTGATTAGATTTAGAAGTCTCTGATTATTTTCCAGGGATTCCATCTTGGCCATTACCCCTGCTTCACCTTCTTTCAAATATTTTATTTGCTCTTTATTTTCTTCTACCACCGTTCTTATCTCCCCAACCTCCTTCTCCAGAGCAGCCGACCGAACTGCAAGCTTGTCTATTTTGTTCCTAGATCTTCACAAAGATTTCTAATCTCCAACTGATTACATTTAGAAGTCCCTAAACCGCCCCTCAGTTCCATAGACAATGTCTTTAACATGTTCGTGATGGAATGACTAACCACGGTTCCATGATTTTCACCGGGTGGCTGAGCATCTTGCCCTTCACCCACCCCCTCTTGAGTCTCTGGGCATACCTTGGGGGAAGAAAGTTGCTCTGTACCTTCCCTATCTACCAGGATATCCGAAACTCCATCTTCAGAACTAACAGCGGGTACTAACTTATCTGCATTTTGCATTCTCCCCTCCCCGGTCAACATTTTTGAATATCCTGGTAGTACACAAAAGTAAGTCCTTACAGATGGAGTAACTCACACTTTTCTATTATTTACCGCCCCCCACTGCTAAAAGTTGGTTTCCTTTTACTATTCCTACTAGTTTGCTCCACCTTATTCCTCACTGTAATCTGCTTCTGAAGAGAGTCCAAACCCTCAACGTCTGTCCTTTTCTTAGTCTTTTTAGCGCTCTGCAGGGAGTAAGCTCCTTAACCAAAACCATTTTTAGACACCGCCTTCCCACCTTCCTTCTTGGCCGCAACCACCCCTCTTACCCTATCCACCATGGGAGCTAGATAAATTTTTGTACCATTTAATTGCAAAACAGCTTCCTCACAGCATACAGGACCTTCAGCTCCTTTAATCCCCAGAAACTCTCTTACTGTATATGTCAAAAACAAATCCTCCCCGTCTCCTGGAAGCCTCCCTCCTTTTGTAGTTTGTTTTGCTCTTGTGCTGGCTCTACCACTGTTTCCCCGGTAGGAAACTCGAGCTGCTGCCTCCCTCATTCGCAGCACTGGCACAACCAGCGTTCCTCGCACTACTCGCGTCCCTGCCAATGCGAACGATTTACCTTCAGAAGCCAGCGCCACTGTACCAGACCCCCAGCTGAAATCACCGTCACCTGGTTTTCAGCTCCAGAATTTTGCGTGGTAAGTACGTTTATTTTTTACAATTTACACCCTCCGCTAGCACCCGACAAGGAGCCCTCCATGACCGGCTCCTTAGACGGCTGCCATGTTCCCCGTCACCCCCTGTCTGGCATATGATGTTTGTCTTGGCAGTGACTTACACAGCATGATTTGAGGGGATCTGTGCCTAGATGGAACTTACATAACATGAGCATGGTGTATGCATTTGGCATGGCTGTGCTATTCTTTGCTTGGTGTACTGTGTGTGAAGTGAACGTAGTAGGCAACCTCTGGGCACTTGTAGTGGTCTGTGTAGTTCTTCTGTTAGCAAAGGGTACATGTCTGCACCTGTGCTTCACGTGGTGTGCCTGTCAAGTAGTGGGTGTGTTACGTATATGTGGGTGTATGTGTTTGTGATGTGCAGTGATTGTGCTGTACTCCAGCATGGTGCATATGTGTTGTTACATGCACATCTGTGTTACCCTGGCCATGTGTTAATGTAGTGGAGTATGTCTTATGTGTCCTAAAGGGTTGGTGTAGGCCATTTTCATATTGTCCATTCTGGAATTGTTCATTGATCCTGCTGTGCTGGAATAAGATGTTGTCATGGACACCCAAGATATTTGGCCAAAATGATTAGGAATAGTCCCCGGTGGTCCACTATGCCCTGCACATTAATGGAATGCGTGTGCTGGTGATTCCGGTGTAAGTGCTCAGTTTCTGCAAGTGGTACGAGCTGGACATGGGTGCAGTCAGTTGCACCGAGCACATGCTGGAAGCCATGGATTTGGTAGAACCCCTGTTTTGTCTCCTGCTGTTTCTGATGGGTGTTGGGGAAGCTGATGTGGCGGGGGTCAGGGAGATTATAGTGTCTAACACCATTAGCAGGAATGAAGAGAATGACTGTTGTGCGACACCAGCAACCAGGGCACCCATTGTTTGGAATGAGCCTCTTGCCAGGATGTGCAGGGCAGCTAGCAGCTTTGTCACAGGTGGTATGTTGTGTGGGGTCTGCAGGCTAGCTGTGATTTGTGAATCAATGTGGTGCAACAGGTGTAGTATCGCTTGCCGGTTCAGTCTGTAGGTCCTTATGATGTCCTGGTCCCTGAGGCCAAGGACGGTTGTCCTGGTTCTGAAGACCCTCTCCTGCCTTATGCGCTTCATTTGTGGGCCACGTTGTGGTGGTGGTGATTGCTGTAGTTATTGCAGTCCTCTATGTCGTATCGCAAGCTGGATCAGTATTGCCTCCATCTTCTCCTGTTGTTTGGTAATGTTGCTTCTGTGTGTTCTCCTAAAGTAGTGATAAGTTTGCCTCATTTTCACGCCTGCCCTGACCCTTGCGTTAAATTTGAATGCAAATCGGAGTTAACGTCATTTTTTGGGTCTGCCTCCCACCTGTGCATCTTTTTTGCCCAGGTGGCTAAATATGGCTCTAGGGGGTTAGAGTAATTTTTTGGGTGTGAATCACATTGACACAAGGAGGTTTCACGCATGCGAAAAATGACGTTAACACCAATATTTTGATGCTAGACGGGTCTAGCGTCAAAATAAAATGTGGTGTTGAGTTTGCGCTGAATTAACATTAAAAAATGAAGCTAATTCAGCGCAAACAGTGTATAAATATGCCCCAGACTGCCAAGCCTCAGGCCCTCCTGTTGAAACAAGTTCAACTGCGGAACCACTTGGGACACAGACCTTTAGAAGTATTCTACTGGGAATTTGTTTGTACCCAGGGCCTGCCTCAAAGGCATGCTGCTTATCACGCTCAGTATTCTTTTCTCTGATAATGTCTGATCTAATGCCTCTCTATCCTCGGGAAATAGGTTAGGCAGGGGCAAACCCAGGAGGATGTGTTTATTTACCACTGCAATTGGATGATCCTTCGATGATCCTTCATCTCATGTAATAGTTTATGTTACTCCTGACAGCCTTAGGATCTTCCCCCAACTTTTTGCCTGCCTCCCTCAATTTTTCTGCATCTGTTTTTGCTGGTTTAAGGACTCTATGCACTGTACCACTGCTAGCCAGTGCTAAAGTGCTTGTGCTTCTCCCCTAAACATGATAATATTGGCTTCTACCCAATCACCATATGTAATTTACGTATAAGTCCCTAATCATGTGCACTACATGTGTCCAGGACATCTAAATTAAATGCTACTAGTGGGCCTGCAGCACTGATTGTGCCACTCACATACGTAGCCCCTTACCCATGTCTCCGGCCTTCTATTGCAAGACCTGTGTGGGCAGTTCACTCCCACCTCAACTTGGCATTTAAAACCTGTTGCGAAGCCTAAAACTCCCCTTTTACTATATATGTGACCCCTAAGGTAGGTTTGATGTGAACCAGAGGGCAGGGTGTAGTGTGTTTAAAAGGCAGGACATGTAATTTTAGTTTTACATGCCCTGGTAGTGAAAAACTCCCAAAGTCATTTTTCGCTAATGTGAGGCCTACTCCCCTCATGGGCCAGTATTGGGAATTCCTTAATATTTAAGCTGTAATTCCTGGTCAGACAGTAGTAGCTACATCTTGTTTAATATCTTTGGAATGGTATAGATAACTCCTCTTTACTGGTAAAGTTGGATTTAACATTACTATTTTAGAAACCGCTTTTAGAAAGTAGTTTTTTCTCAGCTCTTACTTCTCTGTGTGCTTTACAGCCTGTCTTCAATACACATCTGCATTAGGCTGGTTGATATCTACATTTGTGCACTCCATACAGAGAAATAAAAGCTAAGGACACTCAATTGCTTCTGTATTCTTCTGCATACCGATGGGTCTCCCTGGGCAGGAAGGATGGGAGGGGCTCACACTTACACTTCAAAGGGTAGCGACGTGACCCCATTGAAAGGGCTAATTACCCACACAGAAAGCCTGGCAGACAGAACTGGTTGAAAGGTAACTGGTGCACTTCAAAGCCACTTTTTGAAGTCTCCCCCACTTTAAATACAGTTTTGGGTATAAATACTGGGACTTTGACCCCAAAAATCAGACAGTTTTGAATCTGGAACTGATCCTCCCTTAGAAGGGCTGCTATGCACGGCTCGACGACAACACATACCATTCACTTCAATGGAGATTGCTGCCGATTCAGTGACCTGACTGCATGGAAAATACTGACTCATCGTGCCCTCAATGTCGATGCTTTGCTTCGTCCAGGGTGATGTTTCAGCGGACCCTGCATGGGTTCTGTAGCCGGCCTACACTCCATTGGGGATGGTCTGAACTTTGGATTTGTACCGGTCCCTCGCAACGTCAAGTAACCTATTGACCGCTAGTAACTTTTACGCACTATTTTGGATATAATTTTTAAAATATTCAAAACTTCTACGTTTGAATTTTTGCCATTTTGGACCTGATTTATTCAGACAAATATTCTCTATTCTTCAACTCTTGCCTTCTAAGTTAAACCTTCCTGCTCTATACCAAGCTACCCAAAGGTGAGTGCAGGATAATTAGGTTGCGTTGTGACTTACTCTGATCAGGATTGTGGACCCTACTTAGACAGGGTATACATCTCTGCCAACTAGAGACACAATTACAAACAATTTATAATAATTTGCAAATGCTGAAGCTATTCCCATTGGGTTTGTGACCAAGCCATGCCCGTCAACGCAGATTCCTGGCACGAATCACATTTCTACCACCCTCTCTCCCAGACACTAGATCAGTTTGCCAATCTTATTTCCAGCCTAATATGTTCTGCATTTGGTGGCTTGGATTGACATTTTGGCCTGGACCTAGGGTTTGGTCATCACCTCTTCTCTGGCCTTGCCGGATTTCTGAAGTACCACTGAATCCAGTGTCCCAGAAGCCCCCTCCCCACCCTCTCAACCTCACTCTCTAAGGCTTGGATTTCTGTGTGAATTTTGGCTTAATGGAGTGAGGCGTAGGTAATGAATCCTCCCTAATCACCCCCCTTAAGCACCTTCCACAACCTGACATCTGAGAGAACCGAACCCTTGTTCAGGTCCAGAAAGCACCCTATTGCCTACCAAATCTACTCCTGAAACTCATCCTCCATCAAGAGTCGCACCGCCAGGTGCCAGGCTGCCCATCGTCCCCCCTCCTAGGAGTTGATTGCACAATTGGAAAATGGTCAGACAGGCATCTCGGGAGGGTTCTAGAGTCTGCTATCTCATGGAGCATTCCTGCTGGGGCCAAAAGATAGTCCAGTCTAGACTATGTTCGGTGTCTCTAACAGTAATAAGTGTATTTACATATCTCTGGGTGTTTAAGTCACCACACATCGCAGAGGGCCACAGCCTGTAACTGTGTGCCCACAAGGAGTCCCCAAGTATGAGGATTAGGAATCAATCCTTTTGAGTCAAGACCTGTGTCAGACACTGTGTTAAAATCTCCACCCCCTATTACTGCACCCCTGGGGATAATATTTAGTACACTGAACAAAATCATGAAATGTGGTTTTAATCATGGTAAAAGGGACGTAAACACTGCCGACTGACCATAAGCCACCTCCCAGTTCCCCACTGACCTGCACCCACCTGCCCAAGCAATCATGGAAATGGTGGAAAAGGATTGGGATGTCCCCGGAGCCTCTACTGTATCCAACATGATAGACCCTTGTGTGTCCTTGTCTGCCCAGGAACAAACAGGTAATTTCCTGCAACAATACCACCTCTGACACTCATCTAATGACTTGCAAGAGCATTGCCTCTCTCGTTATTTTGCCATTTAATCCATTTACATTCCAGGAGACCATTTTATATTGGGTACAATTTGCCACCTTAGCCATAGAAAGGGAGTGTTGCATTCTGATTTTTGATGCAGAACTGTCCTTTGTGGAACTGTGATTTGTAGAACAGATCAATAAATTAACTTCATCATGCTTTTTTGTCATAAAAATGGTAAGGAAGATTTTACGTTTTATTCCTTCTGAGTTACCAAAATCGGAGGCCATTTCCCTAGTTTTATCTAGTCTAGATTATTGCAATGCCCTCTATTTGGGCATCAGTCAGAGACCACTAAAAAAGTTTCAAATGTTGCAAAACACCACTTGTCACCTGCTTAAGAAAATGCCAAAGCATCAGTCTATAAAGGGGGTGCGTTGGTGGAGCTTCATCGCCTTGCTGTCAAAAAATGAATTGCATTTAAAGCATTATGTTTGGCACACAAGGCACTCTACGGAAAGGGACCAGAGTACCTTAGAAAGAAATTTACTTGGTACTTGCCACTTTTTGCAGATCCAAAGTCTTTGCAGCCCTAATGGCAGTGCTGTGTGGGAGGGTCCTCACATCATCATTCTTATGGAACTGTTTCCAATATTTGCTTCCAATGAGGAGCAGACTTCTCTCTTTCTAGCCTACACCCGGCATCCTCTTCATCTACCTCGACCCTCTCCTTGGGGTTCAAGGCAGGCACTCAGGGTCAGGACCTCTCCCATTCCCCCGAGGCATGTGAGTTACTCAGGAGGACTGTCTGTACCCGAAGGGGCCTCCACTCCTCAATCTACTCCCAGTAGGCCACTGGGGTTTAAAAATACAGTGATTTCTCAGGGAACATCACCCCCAACTTGGCCAGAAACAGCCACATATAGGGGATCTGCAAAGCCCCAAGTTTCTGTTTGACCACACAAAAAGAACAGTGCTGTTGCTTGACTTTAAGAGTATAACCGGAGACACCAGTACCTTTGCGGCTTCACATATCAGTTCTGTTGGCTGTCTAGCCAAATTAAGTATAAAGTCTCCTTCAGCATAATTCAGAATATGCATAATATTAGGGTGTGGGGGCCCTTGATGGCGGTGTGGTACCAAGGATCTATGGGCTCTCTCTCTAGAACAAAACATGTCAAAAGACCCCCTCCAGAAGCAGGATCTTAACCAGGTAGTAAAAAATTGCTTCGTTTTAGACTGCTGTGAGGCCTGCTCCTTTCATAGGATAGCATTAGGGCTACCCTCATATACAGTTTGAGTGGTAGATTCTGATCTGAAAGGAGTAACCAGATCATATTTGATATGGCCAGAATGGTAATTCAAAATTCTGCTTATTGGTAAAGTTGGATTTTATATTACTATTCTAGAAATGTCACTTTTAGAAAGTGAGCATTTCTCTTCACTCAAGTACTTTTGCGCCTTACAGTCCATGTCTGGCTAGGTTAGTCGACAGCTCGCTTCTGCATTTGACTCAGACAACCCCAAACACAGGATGCTCAGTCACACCTGCACACATCTGCATACTGAATGGGTCTTCCTGGGCTGGGAGGCTGGAGGGCTTGACACTTACATGTCAAAGGACAGTGGCCTGCACTCACACAATGGACTGCCAACCCCCCTACTGGGACCCTGGCAGACAGGATGGAACAGAAAGGGGGCCTTGTTCACTTCTAAGCCACTCTTTGGAGTCTCCCCCACTTCAAAGGCACATTTGGGTATATAAACTGGGTCCCTGACCCTACCAACTTAGACACTTGACAAGATACCAGCTGGGGAAGGAACTCTGAGCCAGAGCCTGCAACCTGCTAAGAGAAGCTGTCTGACTGCCCAAAGGACTCACCTGACTGCCTTGCTGAAAAGGACTGCTGTCTTGCTGTTGCCCTGCTGCTTTGCTGTCCTCTGGCTCTGCTGAGAAGTGCTCTCCAAGGACTTGGATTGAGCTTTCCTCCTGTTTTCTGAAGTCTCAGTGGCAAAAAGACATAGGGGGTAATTGTGAACATGGTGGTAAACGCCTTTCCCCACCGTGGCAATGCTGAACAGAATCCCGCCATTGGCTGTGACCAGAAACCTGCCATATAAAGATACAAAAATCAGAATCCAACAAATATTTCCCTGCCACCAGTCACCGCCAGGACCTTGTCAGCGAAAATGCTGGACATCCCACCCCGCCACCGAAGAGCACACAAACTCACCGCCCTCTAAATAATGATGCACGAATCACCGCGGCGGTCAGTGGAAGTCGAACGACCATTGTTGGTACAGACTGCCACGGCCAGCAATGGGACCCTACAGTAAGAATTGCACACATTGGCAAGTTTGAAACCCACACAACTGAAACACATCTACAACACTATAAAACACCCACAGACACACCCCACAATCCTTTGCACTGCCGATAGGACAGCTGAGATTGAGAACTCCACAAGCAGACACTCAACGCCACAACACATGTGAATCATACACCCAACCACACAACAGCACCTTCATCTAGATCCACACAACACACCACTCACAGCACACACCATGGCATCCCCAAACACCCACGCTTCACAGAAAGAGAGCTAAGGGCCCTGGTGGACGAGATACTGAAGGTCAAGCCACAATTATTCGGGGCACAGGTCCAGCACACACCCATCGCCAGGAAGATGGAGTTACGGCAGACCATTGTCAACAAGGTCAGTGCAGTGGGACACCATCCATGCACGAGGGACAACATCCGCAAGAGATGGAACGACCTGCGTGGGAAGGTGAGGTCCATGGCATCCCGGCACAACATTGCGGTCCAGAAGACTGGGGGAGGAACTCCACCAACACTGCCCGACTACACTGACTAGGAGGAAAAGGTACTGCCCGTCCTGCACCCTGGGGGCCTCACTGGACTCACTGGAGGAATGGACTCGGGTAAGCTGTCTACAATTACCCCATATCCATCATACCTGTAATGCATGCACCACCCCACCCCTCCAACAGCCACCAGGACCACTACCCCACCCAGGCCACAATCACAAACTCAAGTCACCCTGCATGCCCACAATTCCACCAACAGGCCCACATACCTCCCCCTGTGCACAGCCACCTACCCCTACAAGTAATCACAAAGGCACTACACCACCCACAATGCAACTCCACATCCTAAGCAAAATGCTATGGCAATATCACAAAGGCACCCGGCATGGCCCAAAAGTGGAAAACCTGCACAAAACAGCCCAGCCCTGTGCACCCCATCTGATGCAATAGTAACAGACATGTCCATTCCCCCCAATAGGCACCCCCACCCATGCCACCCTGACGGACAGGACAAGGAGTGGCAGTGCCCTACATGGAGACAGAGGCACCACCCAGGACACTGGAGAGGGAACCCTGGACAGTGAGGAATACCCTGGCCCCTCACACAGTCCTGGACTGTCACCATCCAGCAGTCCCAACCACGACACCAATAACACCCCTACCACCCACCCACAAACATCAGGCCAGGGCAGCCGGCCCCACACCTGTGTATCCAGGCCAAAGACTGGTGGAACACAAGGACAGAGGCCACAGTCACCACCTAACAACAGGCAGGAAGACGATGGCCCCAGTACAAGTGGTACCGCCAGACCTGTGCAGGGAACATAGGCGCAGGGGGCTAGGCCCGGTGGGAGGGCATCAGTGGCCCAGGAGGGAGGCCACAGGATAGATGCTGCAGCCCAGGACGTGATCTCTGAGGTCCTGAGAGCACACCACCATACCCAGGACAGGATGGGCTATATTGTGGCCACTCTGAAGCAGAGTCAAAGACTGCAAATAGCCCAACACCAAGAGACCATGGGGCAGTGGATACTGCACAATACCACCATGGCCACCATAGCAGGTGCGTCGCTGAACCTTGTCCCAACCCAGCCTGATACCCCTACAGACTAGGAAGCCCCTACTACAGGCCAAGATACAGACCAGCCAACAACAGCAGCAACAGCAACTGGACTTTTGCCACCATCTGAGGACACACAGGAGACTAGCACCTCAACCCCTTCAGGCCAATGCCAGGCACCCAAACGGTTCCTCAGGCCCAGACATGGCACTGGAAGACCTGCCAAGGCCCCCTCTAAAAAGTGACTCTGACAAGAACTGTCCCCCAAGTGTGCCACTGAACCACCATCCACACTGTGCAATAACAACTCCAAAACTTGTAAATAACAGATGGACATATTACCAATGCCAACAATCGCTGAGACCATGTAGCCAATATGGACATCCACCAGTAGCCCACTCCCATCACTGTAAAGGGCACCATGGCATCCCTGACACCAAATAAAATACCTGTTCACCAGTTTAAATGTCCCCTGTCATTATGTTGAATCTAATCGAAGTGTGCATACAACTGTCATTGAAATCATTTATTCATATCTTTATTGCAGGAATGGCACCCCACACATAACATGTGGTGGTGCCAACAGAAATGTCTAACAGGTTGTCCATAATGTCACATGTCCCGTGCAAACCTGGTCACAGTGACAATGTCTATAGACCCAACACCCCCATAGAGGATAAGGCATACAGACAGACTGCAGCACAGACAACCACAGCATCAAATAGTACCACTACGTTACTGGAAGTACAATTGGATCAGTTTGTTCCTGTAGTGTACCTCTTCGCCCTCCTCATCATCACCATCACTCTCACCCGCTCTCAGAGGAAGCTGGTCTGGATATACAGCCCCCTTCTCCTCCAAGATGGGAATAGATCTCCTCACAGCCACGTTGTGCAGCATGCAGCAGGCCACCACTATTCTACACACCTTCTCAGGCTCATAGGCAAGGGATCCCCCAGAGATATGGAGGGAACGGAATCTAGCCTTCAGGACACCTACTGTGCGCTCTATCACCCTCCTAGTATGTCCATGGGCCTCATAGTAATTCCTCTCTGCATCTGTCCTAGGATTCCCCACTGGTGTCAGGAGCCAACACATGTTGGCGTAACCAGAATCACCAGCAAAAGGGGGCAAAACAGGACTGTCACTGACAAACCTCAGTTGCAGACAGCCTGGCTACCAAAAAGTGTCAGACACACTTAACTATGATCCATCCTCTGCCCCCTTGTAGGTGTTCGATCATGTGTGGCACACTGCTGTTCCTCAGCACAAAGGAATAAAGGACTGATCCAGGGAACATGGCATTTACATGTGAGATGTACTGGTCTGCAGTACACACCAATTCAATGTTCTTGGAGTGAAAGTTCTTCTTGTTTCTGTACACCTGTTCACTTACTCTTGGGGGGATGAGAGCTATGTGGGTTCCATCGATGGCACCTATCACATGGGGAATGTTGGCAAAGGCATAGAAGTCTGACTTGATGGCAGGGAGGTCAGCACTTTGGGGAAACCTCACATAGGACTGCAGGTGTCGTACAAATACATTCAGGAATCTGGACAGTATAATGCTAAACATTGGCTGTGAAAAACCTGCACCCATGCCCACAGTCACCTGAAATGAGCCCGTGGCCAGGAAATGGAGTGCAGAGACCTCTTGCACTTCAGTAGGGATAGCATGCTGATTTCGATTAGCCGGTCTCAGTGTTGGATCCAGTAATTCACAAAGTTCATGAACAGTAGCACGGTTGAGTCTGTAATTGATAATGATGTGACGCTTCACCATGGTCCCCAAATCAACAAGTGGTCTGTACACCGATGAGGCCCTCCCTCGCCACATGGGTCTGTACCTAGGAGGAGTTGAGAACATATGTGAGGAACAAACATACATCTGCCCAGCAGGTTAAATATTCAGCACTGCTGGCATACAAGTCGCTGACACATATGCATAGTAGGATGTTAAACTGGAGTGACATGTCCTCAATGATACATCAGGACTGTCATGGTGAATAAATGTATATTTGTTCATGCCTATGGGGGTTGGGAACAATAGAGCATGCATGGGGCTAATGAGAAATTAATAACTGTGTAAGATTGGCCCCCTGTAATCCAGAACTGTTGTAGTGGAAGAAACCTCATACCACTAGCGGTTGTCAGAATAGCGTGCGACCATTCATTGGTTAACATGGTTGTCAATGGGGAATATGAGGGTATCATGATTGCCGCCGGCGCGGAGCGTACGCCATCTCATCACCCCAACTTCACTTGACTCCCGGATTACGTGCATGCAGGTACTCCACTGAGTGTGCTCCTGTGTCCGACTCTGTTCCTGGAAATGGCACGAGTGGCAGGGGGAAGGGCCCCGGCCTTTACCACCGAGGAACTGGACAGGCTTGTGGACGGGGTCCTACCCCTGGACGCCAAGCTCTATGGTCGACCAGAGGTACAGGTGAGTAGGTGGATTGGGGGTCATGAATGTGTGTAATGGTGGTAAATGGCTGTAAACATGTGTGCATGTTTTACACTGTACAGTTGTGGGATTCATGACATGCTGCAAGTGTGAGGTCCTGTTATGCTGTTGTGAGTGTCTGTCCCATAGGCGACGTATAGCCACCTGTATCTAATGAGCATTCTCTGTCCTCTGTGTTACTTTTTCTGTGTGTCCCATATAGGTCAGCGCCCATCAGAAGAGGGGACTCTGGCATGCCATCACCAGGGAGGTGCAGACCCTGGGGGTCTACACCCGGCGGAGCACTGACTGCAGGAAGAGGTGGGAAGACCTGTGGCACTGGGCGAGGAAGACCTGCGAGACCCAGCTGGGGAAGTCCTCCCAACGAGGAAGGGGTGCCCGTCGGGCTCTGACCCCCCGTAATGCGCTGCATTCTGGCGGTGGTGTATCCGGACCTGGATGGGCGCTTGAAGGCTGCACAGCATACACAAGGGGGTGAGTACAGAAACCACTGTCTGCCTCCTTGATGCATGTGTGAGTGTGCTGTAGTATGTATGCTGTCTATTGGCAGGGACTCTGACTGCTTTCATTTTACATAATGGCCCCTGTGAGAAGTTAGGTTGTAAGGAACAGGTCTGCAGTACTTCAGGTCCTTCTGTGATGTTGGAAATGGTTGTAGAGCAGGGTTGTGGCCACTAGCCAGGGGCATAGCCATGTGTATAGTGGTTGGTGCTGCATGGTGGAATATTTGCTGGGTGGAAGTATGTGTGAACCAGTTATATACCTCTGTTCAGCTATTTACAAGTGTCTCTCCTGTTTTGTCTCCCCATCCCTGTTCTTTTGTGTTGTCTGTGTACATCAACATCATCTGGCGAGGGAGCTGGGGCACAGGCGAGTAGGGTTGCAGTGGCCCACGGTGCCACGGAGGCAGAGTCGAGCGAACCAAGAGGACCAGTGGGTTGGAGGGCAAGGGGAGTACCATGGTGAGGCAACTACCACTGGAGGTAGTGACTGTGATACCTCTTCCGATGGGAGCTCCCTGGTGGTGGCGGTCCCTAGTGGACCCACCCATTCTGTGTAATCTTCCGCCACCTCCCATACCATCACCGCCCTCCCATTTGCTCCCCACCAAGTTGCCCGTGCCCGCTCACCCAGAAGGGTGGGCGTCTCCTTCGTCCCAGGCACCTCATCTCCTGCCCCAGTCAGCCCTGATGCCCTCACGCAGGAGGCTATTGACCTCTTGAGGACCATGTCTGTAGATGTACCCCCCTCCCTTCACCCGTCCCAAGCACACATTCTGACAGCCATTCACACACCTCAACACACAAGAAGCACAATGAAAAACACAAGCACCACACTTCCCACCACAGGCATACACACAGCCAACACAAAAAGGCACACACACCAACATCCACTTCCCCCAGTGTGTCCACCTCTTCTGCCTCCCTGTCTGTCACCTCTACATGCACACTCACAGGCACTGCACCCTAATTCTCTGTTGCTGACCCTATTCTTGCAGTCACCACAAAATCAGACATCCATTCATGCACCCCAGACACCACACCTGCATTCACCACAACGACTTTGGTTGACACATTCAGCACACTCACCAAACTTGCAGACACACAGACAACATATATTTACACTGGCAGCCTGTCTTGTCCCACTATGTCCACCCCCCTACTCCTCCCCCTCCTCCAAAGACATTTAAACTTTCCAAGACACCCGCCCAACACACATCCACCACACCTCAGCACACTGTACAGTCACCTGCACCCACCTCACGCACACTTACACCTGTCATGACCACTCCCTCTAAAGTTCAGTGCAGAGGCAGAATATATTTTGCAGAGCACACACACTGGTAAAAATTGGGAGAAGGGGCAACCCTTTTGTATTCCCCTATGTATGCTTATTGGGCTGAAGATGTGTATATGCTTAGGCTTAGGGATAAAATGATGGATATGGGTGGGGTTGGAAATAGTCTGAGGGTTAGTATTAGGGATGGGGATGGGTAAAATTGATGTATGTGTTAGAGTTAAGGGATATGGATCAGGGTTAGCGTACCAAATACTAAGGCATGAACAATGAGGTTAGCATAAGGGAGATGAATAGAATTGGGGTTAAGGTACCTTACAGCAAGATGTAGATCATGTAATAAATGAGAAAAATTGTCAAAATGCCAGACTTTGACTTTCAAATAATTTGCTATGTACATAAACTTAATTAAAAGTTAACATTGTGGTTTCTGACTTTTATTTTTGACATTTTTGTTTCCTCACTTTTTAGTTTCAAAAACTCAAGCTAAGTTTCTGAAGGAAACACATTTCTAATCCCTGCCATATGCCACTTGCCAAATATTGGGGTGCCAAGATACATTATTTGTCATATTCATCTCAAGCACACATCATGGACAGAGATTTGTGTCAATGATGGAAGAAGGTAGGAAATTAGTTGTTCTATGGGCATCTGAATGATTCTATACTCACTTCTATTAATATCAATGCTCTCAATGTCAAAAAGCTTCAGTTTTATCATGTAGCGTTGAATTTCTTTAATAGGTATCTATTTTTAGATAGCCTTTGGGACAGTGTTGTCAAATCATAGCAATCTGAAAGGTCTAGTACATTAGAAAGGTTTCTGGCAAATTAGGATTAAATGGTACATCAACCGATGAATTTCCATGGGTTAGTTGAGGCCTGAAGACGTTTGCTTAGTAGCTAGTAAGAATGCATGTTTTTATTAATTGACACATGACACTGTGTCCTGGATAGATTACTGCAGACTGCCTAGGAGACTTTGAAGAATGCTCAACAAAGTGCAATATGCCCTAGAATTCTTTCACATTGTGTGCCAGTGACAATAACCAGAATCCTGAGCACTATGGAACTGCATATTCTTAAAAAGAGATTGAAGCTAAATTCACTTTTGAACTTAGGCCCATATTTATACTTTTTGACGCACAACTGCGCCAACGCAGTTGTGCGTCAAAAATTTTACCGCCGACTAACGCCATTCCAACGCACCATGCGGGCGCCTTATTAATGGAATGACGTTAACCGGCGCTGCGGACTGGTATGCGTTAAAAAAAATGACTCACACCAGGCAGCGCCGGCGTATGGGAAAATGGGGGTTGTGCGTCAAAAAATGGTGCAAGTCAGGTCTGAGGCAAAATTCAGGCCTCAAACCGGATTTGCGCCATTTTTTTTTATGCCCAACCTCCATTGACATGACTCCTGTCTTAGCAAAGACAGGAGTCATGCCCCCTTGCCCAATGGCCATGCCCAGGGGACTTATGTCCCCTGGGCATGGTCATTGGGCATAGTGGCATGTAGGGGGGCCCAAATCAGGCCCCCCTATGCCACAAAAAAAATCGGAAAAAAATACTTACCCGAACTTACCTTTACTACCCTGGGATGGGTCCCTCCATCCTTGGGTGTCCTCCTGGGGTGGGCAAGGGTGGCAGGGGGTGTCCCTGGGGGCAGGGGAGGGCACCTCTGGGATCCTTCCGAGCCCACAGGTCCCTTAACGCCTGCCCTGACCCAGGTGTTAAAAAACGGCGCACATCAGGCTGTGCGCCGTTTTTTAAGGCCCACCCCCTCCTGTGCGTCAAAATGACGCCAGAGTATAAATAAGGGGCACAGGCCTTAAAGTCATTTTTTGGAAGGGAACGCCTACCTTGCATATAATTAACGCAAGGCTGGTTCCCCCTTCCAAAAAATGACGCACATGGTGGAATTTTGATGCCCGAGGGGTCGGGCGTCAAAGTATAAATATGGGGCAGGGTTTGCGCCATTTGTGCGTTAAAAGTGTTGACGCACATTCGGCGCAAACAGAGTATAAATATGCCCCTTAGTGTTTTTACCTGAAATCAGACATGATAAGAAACAATTCTTTGAAACAAGTTAAAAGCCTGTAAATTCTATTGCTTTCTGTGCAAAACATTTAAGGCACACATTTATTTATTTATTTATTTATTCATTGACTAAATTATTTTCAGTTTTTTATTGTGTGGACCATGGGCAGCAGGTGAGACAATGCTTTCCACAGGACCAAGGTAACATTTATGAGTTACCATGGATCAATTACATCAGGGAAGCCTTAATATCACATAATTAGCGAAAGTACCTTTCATAATGATGAAAGCTATGGCTAGGTATGTCTAGCATGGACACATAAGCAGAGAATTTTGTGACAAAGCCTAAACAGAGTACATATAAGGTGGAATAAAGAAGGTTCCTGTCATTCACAAGTGCAGAACATTGCTTTTCCAGAATGGAAGACGTTTGCCACTGAACCGGATGCACAAGGGCATGAGGGAGGCTTTGCAACAACAGCTGTTTTCACTTTTTTAATGTTGCATAAGTTGATAATGTTCTTATGGTTGGAGGGATGGATTTTCAATTTCTAAGTTCAGTCCTGTGAAATGACTGTTTTCATGTCCTAGACATTTTGAATGAATGGATTTAAAGTAGGAGAAAGTCTGAGGTTCAATGTGGAGGATTTATATCAGCTGCACTTAATGAGGTTAAAGTCCTTGGAAGGTAAGGTAAATGCTGAGCAGAGTAATAAGGGGGAATGGACAGCCATACATTGTCCTGATTAGTGTGCAGTGAAGTAGATTCCATTGCAATTGAGGAGTGGCAAGAACAGCACATGTCTCTAGTGACATCTAAGCAGTAGTTTAATAGAAGACATTTTGACATTCATCAAGAGCTGGAAATATATGAATCATTGGATGCAATTAATTATTACTTAATTCAAAGAGAATTTGATTTGAAAGTCAAGGAGTGACTGGCTAGCCAAATCTCTTTGGAAGAAAGTATGCAAGTCAATATAGGTTAATCCAGTTCTAAAGATCCTTACCCAGATATACAATAAAGGGAGCTCTCTAAAGAATAAAATGATGAACTGGCCTCAATCCCCTGAATTTGTCTAAAGAATCTCTTGGAGTACAGATACCGTGAAGTTCTTACCCAAGCCTAAACAATCACTTCATGAGGGGACCTCTAGTCATCAACTCTAAGGCCTTGGCTATTAGACTGTTACTACTTCTGAGAAAATGGACTTTAAATTGGCGTGGCTGATACTTTACCATAAGTAAAAAGGCCCCTCTCTTGTTAGGTCCAATTATAGATTTCAGTAATTTAAACCTGAGCTCAACCCCTTGTGTCTATGACACTAAGCAGATGGCCTTAACTTAGAGAGAAAATGTATAAATCATATTTTTAAAAAGCATACAGGTAAAAGGTCAAAATCACAAAAGCTCAATGTACTCCAGCGGGGCAAGACTGTAGGCTATGTCCAACGAGGGATCCAAGAAGCTGGATACCTTCTTGCCAAGGTCTCACTGAAATGGATTTGCTGCTGCAGAAAATGTCAGGGCGCTGGAAACTTGTTATTTCGGTTTAGCGAGGTCGCATCTTGGACAGATCTGCTTGGCATGGTGGTCCCGCTCTTCTGGAAGTCTTGACTCAAAAACATTTCTAAGTGCCAGGTTTTAAGAAGTGGTTGGAGAAGTCCAATTAGACCCAGTCAAGGATCCCAGGATCTCAGGAAAAGCACTTGGTGATGAAGACTCCTTCTCCAGCAGAGGCCACCACCAGGGTCCAGATCTGGTCTAGTAGGTACTGTTTAGCTGGGCACTTCAGGAAAAACTCAATTTGCAGACTGTTGTGGCCCTATAGAATGCAGGTGATTAGCCACCCAACCCTCGGAGTCCACTTCTTTGTTTTGGATAGAAGTGGGAGCAGATTCAACCCTTCAGGTCTCTTCATACATCTCAAACAACAGGTTAAATCATCTTTCTATTCTTCCTCAGGCTATAGTGTTCTGAAAAAGGTGTCTTGGGTACCACACTTATGCCTTGCACTAGCTAGTGGGTCGGGGTGACTCCAGGCCTCTCCCTAACCAATAGGGAAAAAGCTTGCAGCACTTCCTCTGTATCTGACAACAAACAACCCTGCAGTGCTGCTCACAACCTAAATCTATGATGGAGAAATAATTCTACATTTGCAGAGCCTATGTACCCACTCAGAGGTTTAGACAGGGGAATTAGTAACAACTCCTCTGTGCTCACTCCAAACCAGTTCTGGAAGCAGCTCTCCCCCCACTGGGTTTGCTATCTGCTTGATGTAGAGGACAAAAGAGGCGGCCTGTCCAGGTGTCATCTGACATCTGCTTGTGACATCCGACACACCAGTGATGCAAATTTAGTGCCTGGCCAAACCACAACTATTCGTCCTACCGGATAAGCACAAACATCTCCCACACCTAGGCCTTTGCCTTTGTTCTGAGATCATCTTTAACACCTTACCAAGTCCATTGTCTAGCTAGGCGACAGTTGGAGGCTAATAAAAATTAGTCTCCAGGAGCTTCAGGCAGGGATCAGGTAACATTGCAAAATTCCCTTTTCCTTAATATTTATCCAAAATCCAACTTCATCGTTAAATTGGGCTTTTAATAAATCTTAAAAATAGTTGCTGAATCATTTTTCAAGTTGGTCCCTCACCTGAGAAAGCAGAAGTGACATTTAATATTGCTTCACAGTATTTCTCTATGAGCCAGACAGCATTCCTCAGTGAAAATATTTTTTGGGTGCTAGGCACTGAAAAGACATGTCTCTTTCCATTTCTACATATCCTACTTTTATTTACCATGTACCCTTCTTTGTGGAATGCAAACTCTACCTAGGGCCATATATTAATATGTAAAAGGGAGGTTTTCTCCTGTTAAAATGGCAATGCTGACAGGTCAGGCTACTGTGTTTAAAATGCAGCAACCAGGCAGAGATAGGAATGGAGTCATATTTGTCTTTGATACTAATAAAGGCACAGTAGTGTAGTTGTACATAGGTGACATTTAACTTCCATTCCATGGGTATGTGTTGGGATACCATATACTATGGAAAGTTGAAGAAAGTTAAATATGCCAATTAGGAGTAAGACAATTTTTAGTTAGCAGTGTTACAATGAACAGAGTCAAAAAACAGCAGCATTAGTCAAAAAATAGGTGTTACTATGCAAGAACAGGCACTTTCTCACACCACTCATTAAGTATCTTGTACTGCAAAACCGGCCCAGCTACATTAATTATCGTGTACTGTAAAACCAATCCAGCCTCAGTTGAGGTAGGTATGTACTAAATTCGAAGTGATTGGCCATTCTGATTCAGGCTAATCCTACGGGCTGTTTTGACCATATCGACAATGAATGACCAAAAGACCTTGATTGAGTAGAGTGCTTTTTAATCACTTAAGTACTGTATCATATTTGGATGGGTGATTAAAGCCTCTAATTATTGCAGTTGTTGGAATCTTCCATCTGTAGTGAGTGTGCAATGAAATGGGACATTTTGAGAGCCATGTTCTGCTTTTTATGGGGCCATGTAGGAATGTCCCATATCCCTTTCTCATTTGCATTAGAAGCTGAATGTTTTGTGAGATTACTTGGAAGGAAACGTACATAAATGCATTCAATTATACTGTTATAAAGCAATCATCTATTTACTGAGGGTATTCTATTGAAATTGTATGATAAGACAGCTGCTAAAGCATTTCTTCATTTGCAGTTGACTTTATTTGGGAAACATTCTGATCTGACTAATAACTGGAAAAATTCAGAATTATACAACTTTACTTTAGTCACACAGACAAAAAACAATGCCCCTTCTCTCCTCTGTGTTATTGCCTTCCCGTTCCCAACCTCCTTGTTGTTGCTTGACACTTCCCCACCCCCAAACTCCTTGGTGTTACTTGTCTTCACCCACCCTCCCTGTTGTTTCTTGCCACCTCCTGCTGTCTGTCACCTTGCTTGCCCCTGCCACTCTCCATCTTGTTGCTTGCACCCTCACCCCCCCTTCTGTTATATGTGTTCCTCCCACCCACCTTAACAAAAAATAGCAATGACTTGCCTTGAGCTGCCTGTCTCATAGTGCGTCTTAAAAAACAAAATCATGCCATGCACCAATCTCTTCTTTTCATTGTTGTTGCTTTTCCCCACTCCCCATGTTGCTATTTGCCCCACCGTCAGCCATAGCAAATTAAAAGTTCAAAATAGCACTTTTTTTCCCACACATTGATTAACTACAATATGCTCAGTGTACATTGGGGATTTGTGAAAGTAATGTGGGTCAGTCCTACAAATTCCATGCTCAAGTATATTTTGTGCTTGAGCCGGCTCAAATAAATCCCCTCAGGCAAGAAGGGAGCAATGCCATCGGGAACAGTCATAGCAAGGGCAAGAGTATCTGTATCCAATCTAGTGAGTACTGTTGAACTAGAAGAGAGGAAGAATCTGAGAGCTCACAGGGATTTAAGGTATCCAGGTCCTACATCAAGTCCATGTTTAAGACTATTCGGAAAGAAATTACAGGCATATAGAGCAGGCACGGCCCATCCTTTAGGGCGGAGGGGCCACCCCCCCCCACCTTTTGCTCCTCATGAAGAGTGTCTGTCAGGCTGAGCAAAGGTCAGCCTGACAGACACTCTTCATGTTCAGGTCAGGCAGCCAGGAGCAGACATGCGCGATTTGTGCAGACTCCTGGCTGCCTGAGCTGAACTTTGTTGGGCTGAGGAGGTCACAGCTCTTATGGGCGTAACCTCCTTGGCTCAGCAAAGGTGCCTCGAGGCCCTCCCCTGGGTGACAAGGAAAGCCTCACCCATTGACTTCGACCTGGGCGCTTCAGGTTTAAGCCCTGAAACGCACAGGGTGAGTATCAATCAGTGACACTTCATCACAGAATGGGGTGGGGCCAGCAGTCTCACTGACCCCAACCCACTCTGTGACGAGGCTAGGACTTCTGCCTTCCCAGGGAAGGCAGCAGTTACAACCCTCCTGGGACCTCTAAGGCTGAAGGTAAGTGTATGATGTTTTAAAATGAATGTTTGGTGCATGCGTGCATGTTTGAATGCTATGAGTGTTGTTAATGGATGTGCGTGCCTGCATGTGTGTGTGTGTGTGAAAGAATGAGTGTGTGTGATCTTTTAAAATGAATGTTTGGTGCGTGCGTGCATGTTTAAATGTTATGAGTGTTAATGGATGTACGTGAGTGTGTGAAAGAATGAGTGTGTGATGTTTTAAAATGAATGTGTGGTGCGTGCGTGCATGTTTGAATGTTATGAGTGTTGTTCATGGATGTGCGTGCGTGGGCGAAAGAATGAGTGTGTGTGAACTTTTAAAATGAATGTTTGGTGCGTGCATTCATGTTTAAATGTTATGAGTGTTGTTAATGGATGTGCGTGCATGTGTGTGTGTGAAAGAATGAGTGTGTGTGTGTGTGCTTCCTGTCCGCCCCCCTCCCTCATAAAGCTGCCAGCCGCCACTGATATAGAGTCCATACTGAGCAAGAACAAAAAATGAATGTCTTGACAAAGAAAATGGAGGCGCTGTATGACAGGCTGAGGCTTTCCTCGAGAAACATGAGGAAACAGACAGCCGGCTAACTTGTTAAGAAGACCAAGTGAAAGTCGTGCTAGATAGACAGATCAACACTGCAATCCGCAAATGGAAGGATAATGAATATAGTCCAAGATTAATCAATATCTGCATAATTTGAATCACAAAGGGCACAAAGAAGTTGACCTGAGACATGACATGAATTCGAGTCAATTTAAAATGTATTTGTAGTTCTTGGCAGATACTCAGGCAGTGCCTGCACATGAATTGATGCAGTGAGTTAAGAGGGCAATGTAAAAGGAATCAATGTCACACTGTATCATACAACTCATGAGAATATGGTCTAAGTGTAGATTGTACATAGGTCCTAGCAATATACTTTGGCGCATGTTAATAAGACCTATTGGCAGTTGTCTGGTATATCTGAAATAAAAAGACATTGATATATTTGCATTTTGGTGTTCTGCAGAAGTTTACATGGAGAAAATAATGGCGGGTCTGGTGTTTGTTGTGAGGCATAGAATTCTGATATGTGCTGTACCCATGTACATCAGTAATCCCATATACTGGAAATCAGACCCATCCTTGTGACCAGGTTACAGTCTACACCTATAGACATAGATCCAGATTTGTCAAGGTTCTGCGTCACCTTGCATGGCCCTGCCTGGCTTAATAAATATAGAGCTGCCTTGCATTACTCTGCAACAGGCAGTCGTTGTGTGCATGGGAACACCCACACCCCACTCATGAATTTTGGTGCATTCCCACATTTATCATTAGTGGCAGACCTGAGAAAGTGTCAAAATGCTACACTTCCCCAGGTGAGGAGCAACAAGGATAAATAATTAATTTTCTTTGTTTTTTTCCTCTTTATATGTGTACTGCATTATGCAGCACATGTAGAAAGAGGAATGCCTCTCAGAATTGTTTTTGTGCAGATGTCCCTTCCTGCACAAAACAATATTGCCTACAATGCAGACCCCCTTGCACCATTACACAGGGATGCGTGTTTGGTGCCAGGCAGCCAAAAGTGCACCAGCGCTAAGAAAGTACGGGAATGCACCATATAAAGGTAAATACAGCACATTCCTGGCCTTTTCCTTTCGTGCAGTGCAGCAAGCTGGCTTGCTGAGATGCATGATACCAATAAATTACTAATCTGGCATATAAAGTGCTGCAGTTTGCTTAGAACCTGTAAAAAGTTTATTTTTTCTTTTTGCAATTTTTATGATTGCACATTTCTTTGAGCGTTTAAAGGCTTCCTTGGTACCTGTAGATGCAAAACATGGTCAAAAAAAACCATTCAGTCCAGTGGCACTCCTACTATTTTTGGAAGTAAACTCAGACTATTCTCTAGCCACTTTATGACAAAATGTAATAATAGCCAAATTGCCACTGTCATCCTATTTAGAAATCCAATGGCTACCTGTTAATTGCCGCTCTAGCAATAAATATGGAATTAGTGCTGCATACCTAAATACTATTATTTACACTATAGCCCAGTGGTTCCCAAACTGTGCGGCGCAGCACCCCGGTGCGCCATTAGAAGTTGCCAGGGGCGCCACGTGCATTTTGGAAACATGACAGGAACAATTAAAAAGATTTATGTGCAGTTTATAAGTTATCTCTTAGGATGAGGTAAACAGTCTTTTGCGGCAAGTAACTAATTTGGCATTTCATGTGGGGGAATTACACAATCAGAGCCTTCGCTTCTAAGGCGTTGCAAGGAGTACAGCAATTGCGAAGACAGCAGTGTGATCAGGCCATGCTTATTGAAGTGCGCACATCCAACAGTGCGCACATCCGACGTGTTTCCCTGAAGTTCCTTGTTGACTTTAGGAAAATCAGGTAAGTATTATTATAATAATTAGGAGAATCTAGAGTGAGAGATAGGGCACGACAGGACCGGAGATTTCAGGAATACTCAGAAAATTCTCCTAACCAGCACTGGTGTGGTAATTAAATGGTGCTCCTCTTATCCTGCACTTCATCTAGGCGGCTTTGATAACAGTGTTTACAGAGTCTTATAAACGACAGAATTATTTACAATGACCCAGTTTCTGCTTCACAAAACCATTCCCCTGGGAGCCCCCGTCCGAAAAACAGGAAAATAGTTTATTTGGAATGAACCGAGTTAATTTGCTAGGAGAAGTCAGGGTCAAGCTGCGTGCACTCCATGGCCTTGCAGGGGAGATTTATGATGCACCATTGATGTTAAAGAAAATTATTAATTTTTGTAGCATGTCGCTAAATACAATCACATTTACATATTTACATTTTTATTACTGAATGGTTTGCGCCCAAAAAAGAGACAGTAGTATGAACTTTTATGTAACGGGGCTATTTTTACTGATTTTAAGTATAAATAACTGCTGGAGCACATGATCTGTTTCCATGCCTCTGCATTTATTTTGTTGAACTACAAAAAACAGAAATGAGTTATTTCAGTGTCGGACAATCTGGTTGGTCATGACGCCCTTTTCTCATTATAAAGCACACCTTTCCTTTTTTCCCCATTTGTGTTTAAAAAATGCTATTTAAATTGTCCAAAATAAATTATAGGCCGACAGTCCTCCCTTACTTATATGCCCAAATCAGATTACTTACTGAGTCTTGCTGCCAAGGAAAGGCAATTTTCGTTGGGAGGCCAGAAAAACGGCTATGGGAGGTACAGACCGAGTGGATCTTGGAAAGCACAGTTTTCAAAAGCTGAAGGCTTTGAAATAATTTAGAAACTGCAGAGTGTGAGTGTGAACGACAGTGCTTAATTTGTAAATAAAAATGTGCTGGTGCCCAAAGCCCTCCTCTTAAACATGTGACTTCTGCAATTAAATGTGGGAAAATGGAATACTGAGGCAGTGTAATCCTGAAGCCATCTCAAGCCTCTTCAATGATTTTAAAGCCACTCCCTGCCCCTTCAGCTCACTCTTGCATCTTTCTGTTTTCTCCCATTGTGACATTATTTTGTTTTTCTCTTTTCCTCTGTCTTTCCCATATGTGTCTTATGTGTCTTTTGCTCGCAGTAAATGCTTGAGGCAGAAAAATAAGTGCCGGCCCTCAAAAATAAGTGCTGGTGCCCCGCACCGGAAACAAGCACAAATTAAGCACTGATGAATGATCAAGTACTGTTGCTAATTCATGGAAACATTTTGGCCCTTAATATTGTATTGTTTCTGACTTAACTGAATTGAAAAAAATTCTTAAAGTAAACAACTTATATTTTTATTTTGTTACCAATACCTTCATCGCCTTCATCCCAATTATTTGAAGTACTCCCGAGGCTGGGCTTACATCGCCTACCCGAATAAAAGTAACATAATGGGGAGCCGCGGGCAATGGCCAATATAGGTGAAGGGAGCCGCGGGTCGAAAAAGTTTGGGAACCACTGCTATAGCCTTTTCTACTAATTCAAATTAATCTGTGGCCACATTTAACACCGTGTTACAAAGTGGAAAGCTTCTTCACCAAGAAGACCAAAAAGTGCAAAAAAATGTTATTGGGAATCCAGGTGATTTAGCCGAAAATATTTTGAGTTCAACAGAAAAAAGAGGTAGGTACGTTTCGTCACCACTTTCATAAACACTTTTATAACTTTCAATATTTTTGGCCTTGACACAAAATACACAATTATGATTTAAATTTAGAATATTCCATCACCGTATAACTTGCAATGATTAAATAATGTCTCCAAAGCAAACCTGTGTCCAATACAAGTATGACCTATGTTAGAGCAATATTTTTATTAATACATAAGTGGCACAGAAGACAGCCTTAGGCAACTTTATATTTGCATTTAATGGCCTAACCAAGATGAATTAACAAGTAATGTAAAGTGCACAAGTTTGAATTATGGTGGACATTGTGGCTACCTGTGTTGTGCATCGTGTCTACGATGGCAGTTGTTGTGCCTGACCGCATTATTAAAATGCTGACCTAATTTATAACAATCTTTGATAAGAATTAATTATTAAAATGAAATATTATGATTAGAAAAGTAATTATGAGTTATGTTGATTTATATGGAGTAAATGTGTGCAGAAAAAGAAATGCATGTCTCAGTCATACTTAATGTGATGTGTTGACAATGTTTGCAATTAATAATGAAAATGCTTTACATATTTTATGATACATTACTAATGAGATATACTGTATATTAATGATTTTCATATTTGTGTGTTTTATTAATGCTTATATTCAAACGTTTATTTCTTATATCAGTACAAGTATGCCTGAAATGAGCATATAGCAGCAAATAATGAAAAAGGCTGAATCATTTCTTTCCTTGTGACCTGAATTTTTCCACTAGGCTGTTTCACATGTTTAATTAAGACTTCTGTTGTTTTGTGTATAAGCTTATTCAGTAACAACCTTGAATTGTTGCAATGTTAGAGCATGAGGACTGGAAGTACAGTAGCATTATTGTTTAACTGTTCATTACCATGTCAAAGGAGGAAAATGTGGTGAGCCATGGGAAGATTTTGGATTGTACCAATAAATGTACAGAGTTGCTAACTACTGCCGGTGTCGCACAGACTGAAAAATAACTTCACACTTACCCTGAGAAAATTTGGAGACATTGCAAACCTAATGGGCATCCTAAATGCCATTGGACATTTGTCATTTTATGAAGTATGGTTCTATTCAGTGGACCAATCAAATTACAATGGACATTTCTAGTTAGGGGGAGACTTTTGAAACTTTTAGTCTTCATCTTGGCCCCATGCTGTCAAGCTCTTTGGATGGATCTGATATTAAATCCCCGAACCCACTCTCCACGAGGCAGTCTCCAACATCATGGGAGTTTACCATCATTCCCAGGAGACGATGGCAACGGTACTGGCCACGTTTCAGGAGACCGAGCGGCTGCAGGAGGAACACTACCTTGAGATCAGGGAGGACTTGAAGTCCATTAACACCACCCTGGTCACCATTGCAGGGGTGCTGGCAGACCTCGCCAACACCAGGAGACACACAGTGGCACAACAAGGGGCCCCTGACACTAGCCTGGATGATGAACACCTCCGCCGGCGTTAGTGGACAGGAGACAGCGCCACAGGAACAACAGGACACCAGCACCCCACCCCCTGCAGATGGAGAACCACCCCGTAAACGGTCCCTGAGATCCAGGAACAAGACAGAGAACATTGCCAAGACCCCCGCCAGGAAATGAGACCCCCCCTGAATGTCACCCTTCTGTCCCACTATGTCACCCTGTCCATCCTTAAACTGCCATTGCTCCACTTCCTATGGCCCTTTGGACAATGCTCCTGTGAAACAAATAGACTGGAATCTGCCATGGACATTCCTCCACCATCACCCCAGCCCATTTTACAACGCTCTCCACTTATTAGCACAGGAATAAACACACTTCAATCACAAAACAATCTGGAGCCAGTCTGTGCTTTCACAAATGTGTAATTGCAATAATTGAATATAGCAATGTCAATTTACTTGTTCACATACAAATGTAACACAACTGTAGGCCAGCAGTAAACATATCAGAGGGCACACAGTTGGACCCAAATCTGTGAAATGGAAAGTCAAAGTGACAATCAGGGTCCATACACTAAATGAAAATGACACACTTATTCTAGTTCCAACAATAGAATGAGATGTGGGAAGCAGTGGCACCTTCTTACCTGTGTCTCGCTGGAAGTATTGCATGATGATGTTGTTTCGGTTGTCGATATCCTCTTCTTCTCCCTACTCTTCTTCACTGTCCACAGGATCCACAGCTGCCACAAGACCACCATCTGGCCCATCCTCCTGCAGAAAAGGCAACTGGCGTCGCAAAGCCAGGTTGTGCAGCGTACTAGAGGCCACGATTATCTGGCACACCTTCTTCAGTGAGTAGTAGAGGGATCCACTTGTTGGATGGAGGCATCGGAATCTGGCCTTCAGGAGGCCGAAGGTGTGTTCGATCACCCTCCTAGTTCGCCCATGTGCCTCATTATAGTGTTCCTCTGCCCTTGTCCTGGGATTCCTCACTGGGGTCAGTAGCCATGACAGGTTGGGGTAACCAGAGTCACTTGCAAATGTCGAGGGACATCTGTTAGACACACACTAACCCTTAGGGAGAGACCCATACCCAGAAACCTATGTCAACTGTATAGGGACCTTGCCCTCACCTATTAGCCACACACAGTGCCTCTGGAGTTGGCCGATTACATAAGGGATACTGCTATTCCTCAAAATGTAAGCGTTATGCACAGAGCCAGGATACTTGGCATTCACATGGGAGATGTACTGGTCTGCCAAACACACCATCTGCACATTCATCGAATGGTAGCTCTTCCGGTTTCTGTACACCTGTTAATTTCTGCAGGGATACAAATGCCACATGTGTCCCATCAATGGCACCAATGATGTTGGGGATATGTCCCAGGGCATAGAAGTTACCTTTCAATGTGGGCAAATCCTCCACCTGAGGGAAAACGATGTAGCTGCGCATGTGTTTCAGCAGGGCAGATAACACTCTGGACAACATGTTTGAGAACTTTGGCTGGGACATCCCTGATGCCATGGCCACTGTTGTTTGAAAGGACCCACTGGCCAAGAAATGGAGTACAGACAGGACCTGCACTAGAGAGGGGATTCCTGTGGGATGGCGGATAGCTGACATCAGGTCCGGCTCCATCTGGGTACACAGTTCCTGGACTGTTGCACGATCAAGTCTGTATGTGACCAGGATGTGTCTCTCTTCCATTGTCGACAGGTCCACCAGGGGTCTGTACACCAGAGGATGCTGCCATCTCATCACCTGCCCCAGCGGACGTGCCCTATGGAGGATAACAGGGAGCAGAGAGTCATCCAACACTGAGGTATCACAGTGTCTTATTTTTAGAAATGTAATTAATCCACAGTGTGCCGGTATCTGTCTATATTCCCGGCCAAGATAGGTGTGACGCAGTTAACATCCATCCCATGTGGCCTCCTGAAATGGCAGCTGTCTGACCTGTAAGGTGGGACAAGGGGATATGAGGTAACTGCGCTGGCGTTCTACACCATCACGGTGGGCAGTCAAAGACCGTGGCGCAATTCTACATTGGTTAACATAGGGCCCTATGGGTCCCAGGAGCCAATAACGATGTACGCCAGCAGTGACGGTACGCACCGCCGCGGACGTGACCACCATTTTCTGGCTGTTCACTCACTTGATACCTGACATTCAACAGGAGAGGACCTACACTGCAAGTGCTGCTGTGACCTCAGTCTGGAAGCGATGATGGCTCGTGTGTCTGGGGAAAGGGCCCCTGCCTTCACTTCAGAGGAGTTGGAGAAACTAGTGGATGGGGTCCTCCCCTAGTACACACAACTGTACGGTCCTCCAGACATACAGGTGAGTACACTGTGAGCATGCTGCATGGGCAATGCCTGTTTTGAGTGGTGTGGATGGAAGATACAGGGGGGTGCTGAGGTCTGCATGTGTGGATGGGGAGTGTATGTGCGTCAGGGCAAGGGTGGGAACTTGGGGGCAATGAGTCTGATGGTCCGGACAGGTAAGTAATTTCCTTTTCCCCCTGTACTATTCCTCTAGGTCAGGGCCCACCAGAAAAAGGTTATTTGCCGTGCCATTGCCAAGGACATCAGGACCCTGGGGGTCTACCACAGACGGAGCACCCACTGCCATAAAAGATGGGAGGCCCTGCACCGCTGGAGCAAGAAGGCGGAGGTCCAGTTGGGGATGGCCTCCCAAGGTGGGAGGGGTGCCCGTCGCACCATGACCCCCCTGATGTTCCAGATCCTGGCGGTGGCCTATCCGGAGTTGGATGGGCGCTTGAGGACATCACAGCAGCCACAAGGGGTGAGTACACTCTCATTCAGCTGACTCAGCGCACATTACAAGGTGTCTAGGTGGGATAGGTGGGCAGTGGATTCCCCTAGGCCAGGGCGAAGTTGGTAGGCAAGGTCCCTTGTGAGGCAGGCTATGTGGCATCCCAACCCCACCAGTGGTAAGAGCCATCTAAATCTAGTCTGGCTCCTATGACTTCCAGGTGTGCAGCAATTGGTCTTAGGCCTCGTACCCCATGGTCAGCTGAAATGTCTAGGAACTGTTAGTGCATGGCGTAGCGCAGAGGGCTGCTCCATGTGTGTTGTGTGTGCCAACGGTAGTGGTGTTACATGCACTGAACATGTTTCTTCTGTCTTTCCCTCCCCTTTTTGTGGTCTCCCTGTTCTTGTGTGCAATAGCATCATCAGGCGGAGGAGCAGTGGCACCGGAGCAGGAGGGAGCTGCAACCCACTTGGCCCTGGAGGGCGAAACAACAGAGTCTGAAGCCACCAGTGGGACGGAGGGCGAGGGGAGCTCCACGGAAGGGACAGGAGCAGACAGCAGTGACAGCGACTCCTCCTCTGATGGGAGCTCCCTTGCGGTGGCGGTCACCTCTGTGCCCACCGCATCAACAGGTATAGCCGCCACCCCCCCTACCAGCACTGCTTTCCCAGCAGCCCCTCAGCAGGTGTCCCATGCCCGCTCACCCAGGAGGGTGGGCATCTCCTTCGCCCCAGGCACCTCAAGCCCTGCCCCAGTCAGCCCTGCTGCCCTCAGTGAGGAGGCTATTGACCTCCTGCGATCCCTCACTGTTGGGCAATCTACCATTGTGAATGCCATACAGGGTGTTGAGAAGCATTTACAACAAACAAATGCATACCTGGAGGGCATTCATTCTGGGCAGGCAGCCCAACAGAGAGCATTTCAGGCTCTGACATCAGCACTGATGGCAGCCATTGTCCCTGTGTCCAGCCTCCCCCCTCCAATTTCCTCCACCCAGACCCAATACCCTGTACCTCAGCCTATCCCAAGCACACCATCAGACCAGCATGCACACTCATCAACACACAAGAGTGGCTCAGGCAAACATAAGCACCACACATCCCACAGGCACTCACACAAGCACCATCCCCATGCAGACACAGCAACATCCATTGCCTCCACTGTGTCCCCCTCCTCCAAGGCATCCTCCTCCCTCCCTGTCTCGTCTCCACTCACACCTGCATGCACTACATCCTCAGCCTCTGCCTTCATCACCACACACCGCTCACGTGCACTCACCACCACCACTACAATGCACACATCCCCAGTGTCCTCTACCAGTGTGTCTGTGAGCCCTCCTCCCAAAGTACACAAACGCAGGCACACACCCACCCAACAACCATCCACCTCACAACAGCTTCCGGCCCATGCACCTTCACCCAAATTCAACAGATGTGCACCTCCTACAACGACTACCTCTACCTCCACTCCCAAAACCCCTCCACCTTCCCATCCCAGTGTGGCTAAGAAACTCTTCCTGGCTAACATTGGCCTCTTCCCTACACCTCCCCCCATCCTTCCCCTAGGGCCAGGCTTTCCAGGTCCCAGCCCAGCACCTCAGCCACCAAATCCCCAGGCACAGTGGTGCCAGCAACTGTGGGGTCATGGAGTGCGCCACCCATCAGGGCTGCCAGTGTGCCACGTAGCGAGGGCAAGGACATTCCGTCACCTGCCAAGGTGAAAAAGGTGCCTACATCCTGTAGGGGGAGGCTGAAAGTACCACCACCAAGGTCTCAGCAAAAACCAAAGGGGATAGTGGCAAGAGAACTGCGGCACCATCAAAGCTGGGGAAGGGACAAAAGCTGAAGAACAGGTCAGGAGAAGGCATGGTGGCAGCGACTGAGGGACCAGTGTCACACTTTCTGTCCACGACCACGCCAACCTGTACGGCGGCGAACCCCGCTAGCTGCCACGCCACCACAACCGCCACCACAACCACCACCTGCACCGTCACCTGCACCGCCCCTGGCACATCTACAGCCTCAGTGACAGTCCCCAGCATCTTCCCCAGTGGGCAGCCGTCCAAGGCTGCACGAAATGTCCTGCTGTGTCCCTCTGCAGGTGCTGACCCATGCACCGCGGCCAGCACCGCCACCAGCACCGTCGCAAGCACCGCCGAGACAGACACTGCCGCAAGGACCGCCACCTGCACCACCCCCAGCACGTCTACAGCCTGAGCGACAGTCCGCCGCATCTTCCCCAGTGGGCACCCGTCCGAGGCTGCAGGAAACGTCCTGCTGTGTCCCTCTGCAGGTGCTGACCCATGCAGCACCGCCAGCAATGCCGCAATCACAGCTGCGACTGACACCGCCACAAGCACTGCCGCGACAGACACCACCACAAGCACTGCTGCGACAGACACTGCAGAAAGCACCGACACCGGCCCCGCAGCGTCCTCGGACACAGGCACCACCGCTGACATGGCTACCATCCCCAGTGGTCAGTCGTCTGAGGCTGGAGGAGAGTTCCTGGATCCTGGGCAGCTTCCATGAGGCATTTCTTTCATCACTGTTTACACCTGCAGGTAGAAGGCGCAGCCGCAGCACTGTGGGGTATGTCGCTGCCTCCATGGCGTTTCATCCTGCCTGAACCTCGCCAATCTCGTGGCACGCACACCAAGGTGAGGGAATTGTACCAGCCACACTGCACGTGGATCACTCTTGGTACCATGCCCCCTCCAGAACCAGTGGAGAAAGGCATCCACTACCTCAGTCCTTGGCAGGATGAAGCATTCGGGGCACCAGGCCCCCTCCAGAACCAATGGAGAGATACATCCACCACCTCAGTCCTTGGCAGGATGAAGCACTCTGGGCACCAGGCCCCCTCCAGAACCAGTGGAGAAAGTCATCCACTACCTCAGTCCATGGCAGGATGAAGCACTCTAGGCACCAGGCCCCCTCCAGAACCAGTGAAGAAAGTCATCCACTACCTCAGTCCTAGGCAGGATGAAGCAATCTGGGCGCCAGGCCCCCTCCAGAACCATTGGAGAGGTACATCCACTAACTCAGTCCTTGGCAGGATGAAGCACTCTGGGCACCAGGCCCCCTCCAGAACCAGTGGAGAAAGGCATCCACTACCTCAGTCCTTGGCAGGATGATGCACTCTGGGCACCAGGCCCCCTCCAGAGCCAGTGGAGAGATGCATCCACTACCTCAGTCCTTGGCATCATGAAGCACTCTGGGCACCAGGCCCCCTCCAGAACCAGTGAAGACAGGCATCCACTACCTCAGTCCTTGGCAGGAGGAAGCACTCTGGGCACCAGGCCCCCTCCAAAAGCAGTGGAGAAAGGCATCTACTACCTCAGTCCTTGGCACGATGAAGCACTCTGGGCACCAGGCCCCCTCCAGAACCAGTGGAGAAAAGCATCCACTACCACAGTCCTTGGAAGGATGAAGCACACTACCTCAGTCCTTGGCAGGATGAAGCACTCTGGGCACCAGGCCCCCTCCAGAACCAGTGGAGAAAGGCATCCACTACCTCAGTCCTTGGCAGGATGAAGCACTTCCGGCACCAGGCCCCCTCAAGAACCAGTGGAGCGATACATCCACTACCTCAGTCCTTGGCAGGATGAAGCACTCAGATACATCAACTACCTCAGTCCTTCACAGTATGAAGCACTCTGGGCACCAGGTCACCTCTGGAACCAGTGGAGAAAGGCATCCACTACCTCAGTCCTTGGCAGGATGAATCACTCTGGGCACCAGGCCCCATCCAGTACCAGTGGAGAAAGGCATCCACAACCTTAGTCCTTGGCAGGATGAAGCACTCTGGGCACCAGACTCCCTCCAGAACCAGTGTAGAAAGGCATGCACTACCTCAATCCTTGGCAGGAGGAAGCACTCTGGGCACCAGACCCCTCCAGAACCAGTGGTGAAAGACATCCACTACCTCAGTCCTTAGCAGGATCAGTGCTTTAAATGGGCCGGTACTGTCCGGTACTGAGTACTGGCACGTTTTTATTTTGAGAGAGAGAGTACCGGCACATCTCGAGAAAACTGTAATACTTTTAATTGGAGAGTACCGGCACTTCTCAGAAACAAGCAGGTACTCTGCCACAGAGTACCTGCACTTTCATTTTTCCATTTCAAGCACTGAGCAGGATAAAGCACACTGGGCACCAGGCCCCCCCCCCCCGAACCAGTGGAGAAAGGCAATCACTACCTCAGTCCTTGGCAGGATGAAGCACTCTGGGCACCAGGCCCCCTCCAGAACCAGTGGAGAAAGGCATCCACTACCTCAGTCATTGGCAGGATGAAGCACTCTGGGACTAGGCCCACTCCAGAACCATTGGAGAGATGTATCCCCTACCTCAGTCCTTGGCAGGATGAAGCACTCTGGGCACCAGGCCCCCTCCAGAACCAGTGGAGAAAGGCACCTACTACCTCAGCCCTTGGCAGGATGAAGCACTCTGGGCACCAGGCCTCCTCCAGAACCAGTGGAGAAAGGCATCCATTACCTCAGTCCTTGGCAGGATGAAGCACTCTGGTCACCAGGCCTCCTCCATAACCAGTGGAGAAAGACATCCACTACCTCAGTCCTTAGCAGGATTAGGCATACTGGGCACCACCCCCTCCAGAACCAGTGGATAGATACATCCACTACCTGAGTCCTTGGCAGGATGAAGCAGTCTAGGCACCAGGCACCCTCCAGAACCAGTGAAGAAAGGCATCCACTACCTCAGTCCTTGGCAGGATGAAGCACTCTGGGCAAGAGGCCACCTCCAGAACCAGTGGAGAAAGGCATCCACTACCTCAGTCATTGGCAGGATGAAGCACTCTGGGACTAGGCCCACTCCAGAACCAGTGGAGAGATGTATCCCCTACCTCAGTCCTTGGCAGGATGAAGCACTCTGGGCACCAGGCCCCCTCCAGAACCAGTGCAGAAAGGCATCCACTACCTCAGTCCTTGGCAGGATGAGCACTCTGGGCACCAGGCCCCCTCCAGAACCAGTGGAGAAAGGCATCCACTGCCTCAGTCCTTGGCAGGATGAAGCACTCTGGACACCAGGCCCCCTCCAGAACCAGTGGAGAAAGGCATCCACTACCTCAGTCCTTGGCAGGATGAAGCACTCTGGGCACCAGGCCCGCTCCAGAACCAGTGGAGAGATATATCCACTACCTGAGTTCTTGGCAGGATGAAGCAGTCTAGGCACCAGGCACCCTCCAGAACCAGTGAAGAAAGGCATCCACTACCTCAGTCCTTGGCAGGATGAAGCACTCTGGGCAAGAGGCCACCTCCAGAACCAGTGGAGAAAGTCATCCACTACCTCAGTCTTTGGCTGGATGAAGCAATCTGGGCACCAGGCCCTCTCTAGAACCAGTGGAGAAATACATCCAGTACCTCAGTCCTTGGCAGGATGAAGCACTCTGGGCACCAAGCCCCCTCAAGAACAAGTAGAGAAAGGCATCCACTACCTCAGTCCTTAGCAGGATGAAGCACATTGGGCACCAGGCCCCCTCCAGAACCAGTGGAGAAAGGCAATCACTACCTCAGTCTGTCCTTGGCAGAATGAAGCACTCTGGGCACCAGGCACCCTCCAGAACAAGTGTAGAAAGGCATCCACTACCTCAGTCATTGGCAGGATGAAGCACTCTGGGACCAGGCCCACTCCAGAACCAGTGGAGAGATGTATCCACTACCTCAGTCCTTGGCAGGATGAAGCACTCCAGGCCCCCTCCACACCCAGTGGAGAAAGGCATCCTCTCCCTCAGTCCTTGGCAGGATGAAGCACTCTGGGCACCAGGCCCCCTCCAGAACCAGTGGAGAGATACATCCACTACCTCAGTCCTTGGTAGGATGAAGCACTCTGGGCACCAGGCCCCCTCCCGAACCAGTGGAGAAAGGTATCCACTACCTCAGTCCTTGGCAGGATGAAGCCCTCTGGGCACCAGGCTCCCTCCAGAACCAGTGGAGAGATACATCCACTGCCTCTGTCCTTGACAGGATGAAGCACTCTGGGCACCAGCACCCTCCAGAACCAGTGGAGAAAGGCATCCACTACCTCAGTCCTTGGCAGGATGAAGCACTCTGGGCACCAGGCCCCCTCCAGAACCAGTGGAGAGAAACATCCACTACCTCAGTCCGTGCCAGGATGAAGCAGTCTGGGCACCAGGCCCCCTCCAGAACCAGTGGAGAAAGGCATCTACTACCTCAGTCCTTAGCAGGATGAAGCACACTGGGCACCCCCCCCCTCCAGAACCAATGGAGAGATACATCCACTACCTCAGTCCTTGGCAGGATGAAGCACTCTGGGCACCAGGCCCCCTCCAGAACCAGTGGAGAAAGGCATCCACTACCTCAGTCATTGGCAGGATGAAGCACTCTGGGACTAGGCCCACTCCAGAACCATTGGAGAGATGTATCCCCTACCTCAGTCCTTGGCAGGATGAAGCACTCTGGGCACCAGGCCCCCTCCAGAACCAGTGGAGAAAGGCACCTACTACCTCAGCCCTTGGCAGGATGAAGCACTCTGGGCACCAGGCCTCCTCCAGAACCAGTGGAGAAAGGCATCCATTACCTCAGTCCTTGGCAGGATGAAGCACTCTGGTCACCAGGCCTCCTCCATAACCAGTGGAGAAAGACATCCACTACCTCAGTCCTTAGCAGGATTAGCCATACTGGGCACCACCCCCTCCAGAACCAGTGGATAGATACATCCACTACCTGAGTCCTTGGCAGGATGAAGCATTCTAGGCACCAGGCACCCTCCAGAACCAGTGAAGAAAGGCATCCACTACCTCAGTCCTTGGCAGGATGAAGCACTCTGGGCAAGAGGCCACCTCCAGAACCAGTGGAGAAAGACATTCACTACCTCAGTCATTGGCAGGATGAAGCACTCTGGGACTAGGCCCACTCCAGAACCAGTGGAGAGATGTATCCCCTACCTCAGTCCTTGGCAGGATGAAGCACTCTGGGCACCAGGCCCCCTCCAGAACCAGTGCAGAAAGGCATCCACTACCTCAGTCCTTGGCAGGATGAGCACTCTGGGCACCAGGCCCCCTCCAGAACCAGTGGAGAAAGGCATCCACTGCCTCAGTCCTTGGCAGGATGAAGCACTCTGGGCACCAGGCCCGCTCCAGAACCAGTGGAGAGATATATCCACTACCTGAGTTCTTGGCAGGATGAAGCAGTCTAGGCACCAGGCACCCTCCAGAACCAGTGAAGAAAGGCATCCACTACCTCAGTCCTTGGCAGGATGAGCACTCTGGGCACCAGGCCCCCTCCAGAACCAGTGGAGAAAGGCATCCACTACCTCAGTCCTTGGCTGGATGAAGCAATCTGGGCACCAGGCCCTCTCTAGAACCAGTGGAGAAATACATCCAGTACCTCAGTCCTTGGCAGGATGAAGCACTCTGGGCACCAGGCCCCCTCCAGAACCAGTGGAGAAAGGCAATCACTACCTCAGTCTGTCCTTGGCAGAATGAAGCACTCTGGGCACTAGGCACCCTCCAGAACAAGTGTAGAAAGGCATCCACTACCTCAGTCATTGGCAGGATGAAGCACTCTGGGACCAGGCCCACTCCAGAACCAGTGGAGAGATGTATCCACTACCTCAGTCCTTGGCAGGATGAAGCACTCCAGGCCCCCTCCACACCCAGTGGAGAAAGGCATCCTCTCCCTCAGTCCTTGGCAGGATGAAGCACTCTGGGCACCAGGCCCCCTCCAGAACCAGTGGAGAGATACATCCACTACCTCAGTCCTTGGTAGGATGAAGCACTCTGGGCACCAGGCCCCCTCCCGAACCAGTGGAGAAAGGTATCCACTACCTCAGTCCTTGGCAGGATGAAGCCCTCTGGACACCAGGCTCCCTCCAGAACCAGTGGAGAGATACATCCACTGCCTCTGTCCTTGACAGGATGAAGCACTCTGGGCACCAGCACCCTCCAGAACCAGTGGAGAAAGGCATCCACTACCTCAGTCCTTGGCAGGATGAAGCACTCTGGGCACCAGGCCCCCTCCAGAACCAGTGGAGAGAAACATCCACTACCTCAGTCCGTGCCAGGATGAAGCAGTCTGGGCACCAGGCCCCCTCCAGAACCAGTGGAGAAAGGCATCTACTACCTCAGTCCTTAGCAGGATGAAGCACACTGGGCACCCCCCCCCTCCAGAACCAATGGAGAGATACATCCACTACCTCAGTCCTTGGCAGAATGAAGCACTCTGGGCACCAGGCACCCTCCAGAACCAGTGGAGAAAGGCATCCACTACCTCAGTCCTTGGCAGGATGAAGCACTCTGGGCACTAGGCCCCCTCCAGAACCAGTGGAGAAAGGCATCCACTACCTCAGTCCTTGGCAGGATGAAGCACTCTGGGCACCAGGCCCGCTCCAGAACCAGTGGAGAGATACATCCACTACCTGAGTTCTTGGCAGGATGAAGCAGTCTAGGCACCAGGCACCCTCCAGAACCAGTGAAGAAAGGCATCCACTACCTCAGTCCTTGGCAGGATGAAGCACTCTGGGCAAGAGGCCACCTCCAGAACCAGTGGAGAAAGGCATCCACTACCTCAGTCTTTGGCTGGATGAAGCAATCTGGGCACCAGGACCTCTCTAGAACCAGTGGAGAAATACATCCAGTACCTCAGTCCTTGGCAGGATGAATCACTCTGGGCACCAAGCCCCCTCAAGAACAAGTGGAGAAAGGCATCCACTACCTCAGTCCTTAGCAGGATGAAGCACATTGGGCACCAGGCCCCCTCCAGAACCAGTGGAGGAAGGCAATCACTACCTCAGTCTGTCCTTGGCAGGATGAAGCACTCTGGGCCCCAGGCACCCTCCAGAACAAGTGTAGAAAGGCATCCACTACCTCAGTCATTGGCAAGATGAAGCACTCTGGGACCAGGCCCACTCCAGAACCAGTGGAGAGATGTATCCACTACCTCAGTCCTTGGCAGGATGAAGCACTCCAGGCCCCCTCCACACCCAGTGGAGAAAGGCATCCTCTCCCTCAGTCCTTGGCAGGATGAAGCACTCTGGGCACCAGGCCCCCTCCAGAACCAGTGGAGAGATACATCCACTACCTCAGTCCTTGGTAGGATGAAGCACTCTGGGCACCAGGCCCCCTCCCGAACCAGTGGAGAAAGGTATCCACTACCTCAGTCCTTGGCAGGATGAAGCCCTCTGGGCACCAGGCTCCCTCCAGAACCAGTGGAGAGATACATCCACTGCCTCTGTCCTTGACAGGATGAAGCACTCTGGGCACCAGCACCCTCCAGAACCAGTGGAGAAAGGCATCCACTACCTCAGTCCTTGGCAGGATGAAGCACTCTGGGCACCAGGCCCCCTCCAGAACCAGTGGAGAGAAACATCCACTACCTCAGTCCGTGCCAGGATGAAGCAGTCTGGGCACCAGGCCCCCTCCAGAACCAGTGGAGAAAGGCATCTACTACCTCAGTCCTTAGCAGGATGAAGCACACTGGGCACCCCCCCCCCCTCCAGAACCAATGGAGAGATACATCCACTACCTCAGTCCTTGGCAGAATGAAGCACTCTGGGCACCAGGCCCCCTCCAGAACCAGTGGAGAAAGGCATCCACTACCTCAGTCCTTGGCAGGATGAAGCACTCTGGGCACTAGGCCCCCTCCAGAACCAGTGGAGAAAGGCATCCACTACCTCAGTCCTTGGCAGGATGAAGCACTCTGGACACCAGGCCCCCTCCAGAACCAGTGGAGAAAGGCACCCACTACCTCAGGCCTTGGCAGGATGAAGCACTCTGGGCACCAGGCCCCCTCCAGAACCAGTGGAGAAAGGCACCTACTACCTCAGCCCTTGGCAGGATGAAGCACTCTGGGCACCAGGCTTCCTTCAGAACCAGTGGAGAAAGGCATCCATTACCTCAGTCCTTGGCAGGATGAAGCACTCTGGTCAACAGGCCTCCTCCATAACCAGTGGAGAAAGACATCCACTACCTCAGTCCTTAGGAGGATAAAGCATACTGGGCACCACCCCCTCCAGAACCAGTGGATAGATACATCCACTACCTCAGTCCTTGGCAGGATGAAGCACTCTGGGCACCAGATCCCCTCAAGAACCAGTGGAGAAAGGCATCCACTACCTCAGTCCTTGGCAGGATGAAGCACTCTGGGCACCAGGCCCCCTCCAGAACCAGTGGAGAAAGGTATCCACTACCTCAGTCCTTGGCAGGATGAATGATTCTGGGCACCAGGCCCCCTCCAGAACCAGTGGAGAATGGCATCCACCACCTCAGTCCTTGGCAGGATGAAGCACTCTGGGCACCAGGCCCCCTCCAGAACCAGTGGAGAAAGGCATCCACTACCTCAGTCCTTGGCAGGATGAAGCACTCTGGGCACTAGGCCCCCTCCAGAACCAGTGGAGAAAGGCATCCACTACCTCAGTCCTTGGCAGGATGAAGCACTCTGGGCACCAGGCCCCCTCCAGAACCAGTGGAGAGATACATCCACTACCTGAGTTCTTGGCAGGATGAAGCAGTCTAGGCACCAGGCACCCTCCAGAACCAGTGAAGAAAGGCATCCACTACCTCAGTCTTTGGCAGGATGAAACACTCTGGGCAAGAGGCCACCTCCAGAACCAGTGGAGAAAGGCATCCACTACCTCAGTCTTTGGCTGGATGAAGCAATCTGGGCACCAGGCCCTCTCTAGAACCAGTGGAGAAATACATCCAGTACCTCAGTCCTTGGCAGGATGAAGCACTCTGGGCACCAAGCCCCCTCAAGAACAAGTGGAGAAAGGCATCCACTACCTCAGTCCTTAGCAGGATGAAGCACATTGGGCACCAGGCCCCCTCCAGAACCAGTGGAGAAAGGCAATCACTACCTCAGTCTGTCCTTGGCAGGATGAAGCACTCTGGGCACCAGGCACCCTCCAGAACAAGTGTAGAAAGGCATCCACTACCTCAGTCATTGGCAGTATGAAGCACTCTGGGACCAGGCCCACTCCAGAACCAGTGGAGAGATGTATCCACTACCTCAGTCCTTGGCAGGATGAAGCACTCCAGGCCCCCTCTACACCCAGTGGAGAAAGGCATCCTCTCCCTCAGTCCTTGGCAGGATGAAGCACTCTGGGCACCAGGCCCCCTCCAGAACCAGTGGAGAGATACATCCACTACCTCAGTCCTTGGTAGGATGAAGCACTCTGGGCACCAGGCCCCCTCCCGAACCAGTGGAGAAAGGTATCCACTACCTCAGTCCTTGGCAGGATGAAGCCCTCTGGGCACCAGGCTCCCCCCAGAACCAGTGGAGAGATACATCCACTGCCTCTGTCCTTGACAGGATGAAGCACTCTGGGCACCAGCACCCTCCAGAACCAGTGGAGAAAGGCATCCACTACCTCAGTCCTTGGCAGGATGAAGCACTCTGGGCACCAGGCCCCCTCCAGAACCAGTGGAGAGAAACATCCACTACCTCAGTCCGTGCCAGGATGAAGCAGTCTGGGCACCAGGCCCCCTCCAGAACCAGTGGAGAAAGGCATCTACTACCTCAGTCCTTAGAGGATGAAGCACACTGGGCACCCCCCCCCTCCAGAACCAATGGAGAGATACATCCACTACCTCAGTCCTTGGCAGAATGAAGCACTCTGGGCACCAGGCCCCCTCCAGAACCAGTGGAGAAAGGCATCCACTACCTCAGTCCTTGGCAGGATGAAGCACTCTGGGCACTAGGCCCCCTCCAGAACCAGTGGAGAAAGGCATCCACTACCTCAGTCCTTGGCAGGATGAAGCACTCTGGACACCAGGCCCCCTCCAGAACCAGTGGAGAAAGGCACCCACTACCTCAGGCCTTGGCAGGATGAAGCACTCTGGGCACCAGGCCCCCTCCAGAACCAGTGGAGAAAGGCACCTACTACCTCAGCCCTTGGCAGGATGAAGCACTCTGGGCACCAGGCTTCCTCCAGAACCAGTGGAGAAAGGCATCCATTACCTCAGTCCTTGGCAGGATGAAGCACTCTGGTCAACAGGCCTCCTCCATAACCAGTGGAGAAAGACATCCACTACCTCAGTCCTTAGGAGGATAAAGCATACTGGGCACCACCCCCTCCAGAACCAGTGGATAGATACATCCACTACCTCCGTCCTTGGCAGGATGAAGCACTCTGGGCACCAGATCCCCTCAAGAACCAGTGGAGAAAGGCATCCACTACCTCAGTCCTTGGCAGGATGAAGCACTCTGGGCACCAGGCCCCCTCCAGAACCAGTGGAGAAAGGTATCCACTACCTCAGTCCTTGGCAGGATGAATGATTCTGGGCACCAGGCCCCCTCCAGAACCAGTGGAGAATGGCATCCACCACCTCAGTCCTTGGCAGGATGAAGCACTCTGGGAACCAGGCCTCCTCCAAAACCAATGGAGAGATACATCCACTACCTCAGTCCTTGGCAGGATGAACCACTGTGGGCACTAGCCCCCCTCCTGAACCAGTGGAGAAAGTCATCAACTACCTCAGTCCTTGGCAGGATGAAGCACTCTGGGCACCAGGCCCCCTCCAGAACCAGTGGAGAGATACATCCACTACCTCAGTCCTTGGCAGGATGAAGCACTCTGGGCACCAGGCCCCCTCCAGAACCAGTGCAGAAAGGCATCCACTACCTCAGTCCTTGGCAGGATGAAGCACTCTGGGCACCAGGCCCCCTCCAGAACCAGTGGAGAAAGGTGTCCACTACCTCAGTCCTTGGCAGGATGAAGCACTCTGGGCACCAGGCCCCCTCCAGAACCAGTGGAGAAAGGCATCCACCACATCAGTCCTTGGCAGGATGAAGCACTCTGGGAACCAGGCCTCCTCCAAAACCAATGGAGAGATACATCCACTACCTCAGTCCTTGGCAGGATGAACCACTGTGGGCACCAGGTCCCCTCCAGAACCAGTGGAGAAAGGCATCAACTACCTCAGTCCTTAGCATGATAAAGCACACTGGGCACTCCCACCCATCCAGAACCAGTGGAGAGATACATCCACTACCTCAGTCCTTGGCAGGATGAAGCACTCTGGCCACCAGGCCCCCTCCAGAACCAGTGCAAAACAGGCATCCACTACCTCAGTCCTTGGCAGGATGAAGCACTCTGGGCACCAGGTCCCCTCCAGAACCAGTGGAGAAAGGCATCCACTACCTCAGTCCTTGGCAGGAAGAAGCACTCTGGGCACCAGGCCCCCTCCACAACCAGTGGAGAGATACATCCACTACCTTATTCCTTGGCAGGATGAAGCACTCTGGGCACCAGGCCCCCTCCAGAACCAGTGGTGAAAAGCATCCACTACCTCAGTCCTTGGCAGGATGAAGCACTCTGGGCACCAGGCCCCCTCCAGAACCAGTGGAGAAAGGCATCCACCACCTCAGTCCTTGGCAGGATGAAGGACTCTGGGAACCTGGCCCCCTCCAGAACCAGTGGAGAAAGGCATCCACTACCTTAGTCTTTGGGACGATGAAGCGCTCTGGGCACCAGGCTCCCTCCAGAACCTGTGGAGAAAGGTATCCACTACCTGAGTCCTTGGCAGGATGAAGCACTCTGGGCACCAGGTCCCCTCCAGAACCAGTGGAGAAATGCATCAACTACCTCAGTCCTTAGCATGATAAAGCACACTGGGCACTCCCACCCATCCAGAACCAGTGGAGAGATACATCCACTACCTCAGTCCTTGGCAGGATGAAGCACTCTGGCCACCAGGCCCCCTCCAGAACCAGTGCAAGAAAGGCATCCACTACCTCAGTCCTTGGCAGGATGAAGCACTCTGGGCACCAGGTCCCCTCCAGAACCAGTGGAGAAAGGCATCCACTACCTCAGTCCTTGGCAGGAAGAAGCACTCTGGGCACCAGGCCCCCTCCAAAACCAGTGGAGAGATACATCCACTACCTTAGTCCTTGGCAGGATGAAGCACTCTGGGCACCAGGCCCACTCCAGAACCAGTGGTGAAAAGCATCCACTACCTCAGTCCTTGGCAGGATGAAGCACTCTGGGCACCAGGCCCCCTCCAGAACCAGTAGAGAAAGGCATCCACTACCTCAGTCCTTAGCAGGATGAAGCACATTGTGCACCACCCCCCTCCAGAACCAGTGGATAGATACATCCACTACCTCAGTCCTTGGTAGGATGAACCACTGTGTGCACCAGGCCCCCTCCAGAACCAGTGCAAAAAAGGCATCCACTACCTCAGTCCTTGGCAGGATGAAGCACTCTGGGCACCAGGTCCCCTCCAGAACCAGTGGAGAAAGGCATCCACTACCTCAGTCCTTGGCAGGAAGAAGCACACTGGGCACCACCCCCCTCCAGAACCAGTGGAGAGATACATCCACTACCTTAGTCCTTGGCAGGATGAAGCACTCTGGGCACCAGGCCCCCTCCAGAACCAGTGGAGAAAGGCATCCACCACCTCAGTCCTTGGCAGGATGAAGCACTCTGGGAACCTGGCCTCCTCGAGAACCAGTGGAGAAAGGCATCCACTACCTCAGTCCTTAGCAGGATGAAGCACATTGTGCACCACCCCCCTCCAGAACCAGTGGATAGATACATCCACTACCTCAGTCCTTGGTAGGATGAACCACTGTGTGCACCAGGCCCCCTCCAGAACCAGTGGAGAAAGGCATCCACTACCTCAGTCCTTGGCAGGATGAAGCACTCTGGCCACCAGGCCCCCTCCATAACCAGTGGAGAAAGGCATCCACTACCTCAGTTCTTAGCAGGATGAAGCACACTGGGCACCACCCCCTCCATAACCAGTGGATAGTTACATCCACTACCTCAGTCCTTGGCAGGATGAAGCACTCTGGGCACCAGGCCCCCTCCAGAACCAGTGGAGAAAGGCATCCACCACCTCAGTCCTTGGCAGGATGAAGCACTCTGGGAACCTGGCCCCCTCGAGAACCAGTGGAGAAAGGCATCCACTACCTTAGTGTTTGGGACGATGAAGCGCTCTGGGCACCAGGCTCCCTCCAGAACCTGTGGAGAAAGGTATCCACTACCTGTGTCCTTGGCAGGATGAAGCACTCTGGGCACCAGGCCCCCTCCAGAACCAGTGGAGAAAGGCATCCACTACCTCTGTCCTTGGCAGGATGAAGCACTCTGGGAACCGGGCCCCCTCCAAAACCAATGGAGAGATACATCTACTACCTCAGTCCTTGGCAGGATGAACCACTGTGGGCACCAGGCCCCCTCCAGAACCAGTGGAGAAAGGCATCAAGTACCTCAGTGTAGGAGGCTGTCCTGGCTTGTAGTGGGTACCAAGGGATACTTACACTCTGTACCAGGTCCAGTTATCCCTTATTAGTGTAGAAGAGGTGTTTCTAGCAGCTTAGGCTGATAGAAGGTAGCTATAGCTGAGCAGCTTAGGCTGAACTAGGAGACATGCAAAGCTCCTACTATACCACTGGTGTCATCTGCACAATATCATAAGAAAACACAATACACAGATATACTAAAAATAAAGGTACTTTATTTTTTATGACAATATGCCAAAAGTATCTCAGTGAGTACCCTCAGTATGAGGATAGCAAACATACACAAGATATATGTACACAATACCAAAAATATGCAGTAATAGCAAAAGGAAGTAATGCAAGCAATGTATAGTCACAATAGATTGCAACGAGAGCACATAGGTATAGGGGCAACACAAACCATATACTCCAAAAGTGGAATGCGAACCACAAATGGACCCTAAACCTATGTGAGCTTGTAGAGGGTCGCTGGGACTGTAAGAAAACAGTGAGGGTTAGAAAAATAGCCCACCCCAAGACCCTGAAAAGTAGGTGTAAAGTGCACCTATTTTCCACAGAAAGCACAGAAGTCGTGATAGGGGAATTCTGCAAGGAAGACCAACACCAGCAATGCAACAAAGGTGGATTTCTGGACCAGAGTACCTGTGGAACAAGGGGACCAAGTCCAAGAGTCGTGACAAAGTCGAGATTGGGCAGATGCCCAGGAAATGCCAGCTGAGGGTGCAAAGATTCTGCCACCGGATGGTAGAAGCAGTGGATTTTGCAAGAACGAAGAGGGCTAGAAACTTCCCCTTTGGAGGACGGTTGTCCCACATCGTGAAGAAGCTTGCAGACGTGTTGCCACACAGAAAGACTGTAAACAAGCCTTGCTAGCTCCAGGGGTCGCGGTTAGGGTTTTTGGATGCTGCTGTGGCCCAGGAGGGACCAGGATGTTTCCAATTGTGTGAGGAGACATAGGGGGCACCCAGCAAGATAGGGAGCCCTCACAGAAGCAGGCAGCACCCGCAGAAGTGCCAGAACAGGCACTACAAAGAGGAGTGAACCGGAGCTCACCCAAAGTTACAAAAGGAGATCCCATGACGACGGAGGACAACTCAGGAGGTTGTGCACTACAGGTTAGAGTGTCGGGGACCCAGGCTTGGCTGTGCACAAAGGAAATCCTGGAAGAGTGCACAGGAGCCGGACCAGCTGCAAATCATGCAGTACCCAGCAATGCAGTCTAGGGTGGGAAGGCAAGGACTTACCTCCACCAAACTTGGACTGAAGAGTCACTGGACTGTGGGAGTCACTTGGACAGAGTTGCTGAGTTCCAGGGACCACGCTCGTCGTGCTGAGAGAGGACCCAGAGGACGGGTGATGCAGTTCTTTTGGTGCCTGCGGTTGCAGGGGGAGGATTCCGTTGTCCCACGGGAGATTTCTTCGGAGCTTCTAGTGCAGCAAGGAGGCAGACTACCCCCACAGCATGCACCACCAGGAAAACAGTTGAGAAGGCGGCAGGATCAGCAAAACAAGGTTGCAGTAGTCGTCTTTGCTACTTTGTTGCGGTTTTGCAGGCGTCCTGAGCAGTGAGCGGTCGATTCCTTGGCAGAAGGTGAAGAGAGAGATGCAGAGGAACTCTGATGAGCTCTTGCATTCGTTATCTAAAGAATTCCCCAAAGCAGAGATCCTAAATAGCCAGAAAAGGAGGTTTGGCTACCTAGGAAGGAGGATAGGCTAGCAACACAGGTAAGAGCCTATCAGAAGGAGTCTCTGACGTCACCTGCTGGCACTGGCCACTCAGAGCAGTCCAGTGTGCCAGCAGCACCTCTGATCCAAGATGTCAGAGGTCTGGAGCACACTGGAGGAGCTCTGGGCACCTCCCCTGGGAGGTGCAGGTCAGGGGAGTGGTCACTCCCCTTTCCTTTGTCCAGTTTCGCGCCAGAGCAGGGCTGGGGGATCCCTGAACCGGTGTAGACTGGCTTATGCAGAGATGGGCACCATCTGTGCCCATCAAAGCATTTCCAGAAGCTGGGGGTGGCACCTCCTACCCAGCCCTGACACCTTTTTCCAAAGGGAGAGGGTGTAACACCCTCTCTCTGAGGAAGTCCTTTGTTCTGCCTTCCTGGGCCATGCCTGGCTGGACCCCAGGAGGGCAGAAACCTGTCTGAGGGGTTGGCAGCAGCAGCAGCTGCAGTGAAACCCCGGGAAAGGTAGTTTGGCAGTACCCGGGTCTGTGCTAGAGACTCGGGGGATCATGGAATTGTCTCCCCAATGAAAGGATGGCATTGGGGTGACAATTCCATGATCTTAGACATGTTACATGGCCATGTTCAGAGTTACCACTGTGACGCTGTACATAGGTAGAGACCTATGTACAGTGCACGCGTGTAATGGTGTTCGCGCACTCGCAAAGTCCGGGGAATTTGCCCTGAACGATGTGGGGGCACCTTGGCTAGTGCCAGGGTGCCCACACACTAAGTATCTTAGCACCCAACCTTTACCAGGTAAAGGTTAGAGATATAGGTAATTTATAAGTTACTTAAGTGCAGTGGTAAATGGCTGTGAAATAACGTGGACGTTATTTCACTCAGGCTGCAGTGGCAGGCCTGTGTAAGAATTGTCAGAGCTCCCTATGGGTGGCAAAAGAAATGCTGCAGCCCATAGGGATCTCCTGGAACCCCAATACCCTGGGTACCTCAGTACCATATACTAGGGAATTATAAGGGTGTTCCAGTATGCCAATGTGAATTGGTGAAATTGGTCACTAGCCTGTTAGTGACAATTTGGAAAGCAAAGAGAGAGCATAACCACTGAGGTTCTGGTTAGCAGAGCTTCAGTGAGACAGCTACTCATCACACAGTGGACACATACAGGGCACACTTATGAGCACTGGGGCCCTGGCTGGCAGGGTCCCAGTGACACATACACTAAAACAACATATATACAGTGAAATATGGGGGTAACATGCCAGGCAAGATGGTACTTTCCTACACTCAGCCCTTGGCAGGATGAAGCACTCTGGGCACCAGGCCCCCTCCAGAGCCAGTGGAGAGATACATCCACTACCTCATTCCTTGCCAGGATGAAGCACTCTGGGCACTAGGTCCTCTCTAGAACCAGTGGAGAAATACATCCAGTACCTGAGTCCTTGGCAGGATGAAGCACTCTGGGCACCAGGCCCCCTCCAGAACGAGTGGAGAAAGGCATCCACTACCTCAGTCCTTAGCAGGATGAAGCCCTCTGGGCACCAGGCCCTCTCTAGAACCAGTGGAGAAATACATCCAGTACCTCAGTCCTTGGCAGGATGAAGCACTCTGGGCACCAGGCACCCTCCAGAGCCAGTGGAGAGATACATCCACTACCTCATTCCTTACCAGGATGAAGCACTCTGGGCACCAGGCCCTCTCTAGAACCAGTGGAGAAATACATCCAGTACCTCGGTCCTTGGCAGGATGAAGCACTCTGGGCACCAGGCACCCACCAGAACAAGTGGAGAAAGGCATCCACTACCTCAGTCAGTGGCAGGATGAAGCACTCTGGGACCTGGCCCACTCCAGAGCCAGTGGAGAGATGTATCCACTACCTCAGTCCTTGGCAGAATGAACCACTCTGGGCACCAGGCCCCCTCCACACCCAGTGGAGAAAGGCATCCTCTGCCTCAGTCCTTGGCAGGATGAAGCACTCTGGGCACCAGGCCCCCTCCAGAACCAGTGGAGAGATACATCCACTACCTCAGTCAATGGTAGGATGAAGCACTGTGGGCACCAGGCCCCCTCCCGAACCAGTGGAGAAAGGTATCCACTACCTCAGTCCTTGGCAGGATGAAGCCCTCTGGGCACCAGGCCCCCTCCAGAACCAGTGGAGAGAACATCCACTGCCTCAGTCCTTGACAGGATGAAGCACACTGGGCACCAGCACCCTCCAGAACCAGTGGAGAAAGGCATCCACTACCTCAGTCCTTGGCAGGATGAAGCACTCTGGGCACCAGGCCCCCTCCAGAACCAGTGGAGAGATACATCCACTACCTCAGTCCTTGGCAGGATGAAGCAGTCTGGGCACCAGGCCCCCTCCAGAACCAGTGGAGAAAGGCATCTACTACCTCAGTCCTTAGCAGGATGAAGCACACTGGGTACCCCCCCACCCCCACTCCAGAACCAATGGAGAGATAAATCCACTACCTCAGTCCTTGGCAGAATGAAGCACTCTGGCCACAAGGCCCCCTCCACAACCAGTGGAGAAAGGCATCAACTACCTTAGTCCTTGACAGAATGAAGCACTCTGGGCACCAAGCCCCCTCCAGAACCAGTGGTGAAAAGCATCCACTACCTCAGTCCTTGGCAGGATGAAGCACTCTGGGCACCAGGCCCCCTCCAGAACCAGTGGAGAAAGGCATCCACTACCTCAGTCCTTAGCAGGATGAAGCACATTGGGCACCACCCCCCCTAGAACCAGTGGATAGATACATCCACTACCTAAGTCCTTGGCAGGATGAACCACTGTGGGCACCAGGCCCCCTCCAGTACCAGTGGAGAAAGGCATCCACTACCTCAGTCCTTGGCAGGATGAAGCACTCTGGCCACCAGGCCCCCTCCATAACCAGTGGAGAAAGGCATCCACTACCTCAGTCCTTGGCAGGATGAAGCACAATGGGCACCAGCCCCCTCCAGAACCAGTGGATAGATACATCCACTACCTCAGTCCTTGGCAGGATGAAGCACTCTGGGCCCCAGGCCCCCTCCAGAATCAGTGGAGAAAGGCATCCACTACCTCTGTCCTTGGCAGGATGAAGCACTCTGTCCGCCAGGCCCCCTCCAGAACCAGTGGAGAAAGGCGTCCACTACCTCAGTCCTTGGCAGGATGAAGCACTCTAGGCACTAGGCCCCCTCCAGAACCAGTGGAGAAAGGCATCCTCGACCTCAGCCCTTGGCAGAGTGAAGCTCTCTGGGCACCAGGTCCCCTCCAGAGCCATTGGAGAGATACATCCACTACCTCTGTCCTTGGCAGGATGAAGCACTCTGGCCACCAGGCCCCCTCCAGAACCAGTGTAGAAAGGCATCCACTACCTCAGTCCTTGGCAGGATGAAGCACTCTGGGCACCATGCCCCCTCCAGAAGCAGTGGAGAAAGGCATCCACTACCTCTGTCCTTGGCAGGATGAAGCACTCTGGGCACCAGGTCCTCTCCAGGACCAGTGAAGAGATACATCCACTACCTCAGTCCTTGGCAGGAAGAAGCACTGTGGGCACCAGGCCCCCTCCAGAACCCTTGGAGAGATACATCCACTACCTCACTCCTTGGCTGGATGAAGCACTCAAGGCACCAGGCACCCTCCAGAACCAGTGAAGAAAGGCTTCCACTACCTCAGTCCTTAGCAGGATGAAGCACTCTGGGCAAGAGGCCACCTCCAGAACCAGTGGAGGAAGGCATCCACTACCTCAGTCTTTGGCTGGATGAAGCAATCTAGGCACCAGGCCCCCTCCAGAGCCAGTGGAGAGATACATCCACTACCTCATTCCTTGGCAGGATGAAGCACTCTTGCCACCAGGCCCCCTCCAGAACCAGTGGAGAAAGGCACCCACTACCTCAGGCCTTGGCAGGATGAAGCACTCTGGGCACCAGGCCCCCTCCAGAACCAGTGGAGAAAGGCACCTACTACCTCAGCCCTTGGCAGGATGAAGCACTCTGGGCACCAGGCTTCCTTCAGAACCAGTGGAGAAAGGCATCCATTACCTCAGTCCTTGGCAGGATGAAGCACTCTGGTCAACAGGCCTCCTCCATAACCAGTGGAGAAAGACATCCACTACCTCAGTCCTTAGGAGGATAAAGCATACTGGGCACCACCCCCTCCAGAACCAGTGGATAGATACATCCACTACCTCAGTCCTTGGCAGGATGAAGCACTCTGGGCACCAGATCCCCTCAAGAACCAGTGGAGAAAGGCATCCACTACCTCAGTCCTTGGCAGGATGAAGCACTCTGGGCACCAGGCCCCCTCCAGAACCAGTGGAGAAAGGTATCCACTACCTCAGTCCTTGGCAGGATGAATGATTCTGGGCACCAGGCCCCCTCCAGAACCAGTGGAGAATGGCATCCACCACCTCAGTCCTTGGCAGGATGAAGCACTCTAGGAACCAGGCCTCCTCCAAAACCAATGGAGAGATACATCCACTACCTCAGTCCTTGGCAGGATGAACCACTGTGGGTACTAGCCCCCCTCCTGAACCAGTGGAGAAAGTCATCAACTACCTCAGTCCTTGGCAGGATGAAGCACTCTGGGCACCAGGCCCCCTCCAGAACCAGTGGAGAGATACATCCACTACCTCAGTCCTTGGCAGGATGAAGCACTCTGGGCACCAGGCCCCCTCCAGAACCAGTGCAGAAAGGCATCCACTACCTCAGTCCTTGGCAGGATGAAGCACTCTGGGCACCAGGCCCCCTCCAGAACCAGTGGAGAAAGGTGTCCACTACCTCAGTCCTTGGCAGGATGAAGCACTCTGGGCACCAGGCCCCCTCCAGAACCAGTGGAGAAAGGCATCCACCACCTCAGTCCTTGGCAGGATGAAGCACTCTGGGAACCAGGCCTCCTCCAAAACCAATGGAGAGATACATCCACTACCTCAGTCCTTGGCAGGATGAACCACTGTGGGCACCAGGTCCCCTCCAGAACCAGTGGAGAAAGGCATCAACTACCTCAGTCCTTAGCATGATAAAGCACACTGGGCACTCCCACCCATCCAGAACCAGTGGAGAGATACATCCACTACCTCAGTCCTTGGCAGGATGAAGCACTCTGGCCACCAGGCCCCCTCCAGAACCAGTGCAAAACAGGCATCCACTACCTCAGTCCTTGGCAGGATGAAGCACTCTGGGCACCAGGTCCCCTCCAGAACCAGTGGAGAAAGGCATCCACTACCTCAGTCCTTGGCAGGAAGAAGCACTCTGGGCACCAGGCCCCCTCCACAACCAGTGGAGAGATACATCCACTACCTTAGTCCTTGGCAGGATGAAGCACTCTGGGCACCAGGCCCCCTCCAGAACCAGTGGTGAAAAGCATCCACTACCTCAGTCCTTGGCAGGATGAAGCACTCTGGGCACCAGGCCCCCTCCAGAACCAGTGGAGAAAGGCATCCACCACCTCAGTCCTTGGCAGGATGAAGGACTCTGGGAACCTGGCCCCCTCCAGAACCAGTGGAGAAAGGCATCCACTACCATAGTCTTTGGGACGATGAAGCGATCTGGGCACCAGGCTCCCTCCAGAACCTGTGGAGAAAGGTATCCACTACCTGAGTCCTTGGCAGGATGAAGCACTCTGGGCACCAGGTCCCCTCCAGAACCAGTGGAGAAATGCATCAACTACCTCAGTCCTTAGCATGATAAAGCACACTGGGCACTCCCACCCATCCAGAACCAGTGGAGAGATACATCCACTACCTCAGTCCTTGGCAGGATGAAGCACTCTGGCCACCAGGCCCCCTCCAGAACCAGTGCAAGAAAGGCATCCACTACCTCAGTCCTTGGCAGGATGAAGCACTCTGGGCACCAGGTCCCCTCCAGAACCAGTGGAGAAAGGCATCCACTACCTCAGTCCTTGGCAGGAAGAAGCACTCTGGGCACCAGGCCCCCTCCAAAACCAGTGGAGAGATACATCCACTACCTTAGTCCTTGGCAGGATGAAGCACTCTGGGCACCAGGCCCACTCCAGAACCAGTGGTGAAAAGCATCCACTACCTCAGTCCTTGGCAGGATGAAGCACTCTGGGCACCAGGCCCCCTCCAGAACCAGTGGAGAAAGGCATCCACTACCTCAGTCCTTAGCAGGATGAAGCACATTGTGCACCACCCCCCTCCAGAACCAGTGGATAGATACATCCACTACCTCAGTCCTTGGTAGGATGAACCACTGTGTGCACCAGGCCCCCTCCAGAACCAGTGCAAAAAAGGCATCCACTACCTCAGTCCTTGGCAGGATGAAGCACTCTGGGCACCAGGTCCCCTCCAGAACCAGTGGAGAAAGGCATCCACTACCTCAGTCCTTGGCAGGAAGAAGCACACTGGGCACCACCCCCCTCCAGAACCAGTGGAGAGATACATCCACTACCTTAGTCCTTGGCAGGATGAAGCACTCTGGGCACCAGGCCCCCTCCAGAACCAGTGGAGAAAGGCATCCACCACCTCAGTCCTTGGCAGGATGAAGCACTCTGGGAACCTGGCCTCCTCGAGAACCAGTGGAGAAAGGCATCCACTACCTCAGTCCTTAGCAGGATGAAGCACATTGTGCACCACCCCCCTCCAGAACCAGTGGATAGATACATCCACTACCTCAGTCCTTGGTAGGATGAACCACTGTGTGCACCAGGCCCCCTCCAGAACCAGTGGAGAAAGGCATCCACTACCTCAGTCCTTGGCAGGATGAAGCACTCTGGCCACCAGGCCCCCTCCATAACCAGTGGAGAAAGGCATCCACTACCTCAGTTCTTAGCAGGATGAAGCACACTGGGCACCACCCCCTCCATAACCAGTGGATAGTTACATCCACTACCTCAGTCCTTGGCAGGATGAAGCACTCTGGGCACCAGGCCCCCTCCAGAACCAGTGGAGAAAGGCATCCACCACCTCAGTCCTTGGCAGGATGAAGCACTCTGGGAACCTGGCCCCCTCGAGAACCAGTGGAGAAAGGCATCCACTACCTTAGTCTTTGGGACGATGAAGCGCTCTGGGCACCAGGCTCCCTCCAGAACCTGTGGAGAAAGGTATCCACTACCTGTGTCCTTGGCAGGATGAAGCACTCTGGGCACCAGGCCCCCTCCAGAACCAGTGGAGAAAGGCATCCACTACCTCTGTCCTTGGCAGGATGAAGCACTCTGGGAACCGGGCCCCCTCCAAAACCAATGGAGAGATACATCTACTACCTCAGTCCTTGGCAGGATGAACCACTGTGGGCACCAGGCCCCCTCCAGAACCAGTGGAGAAAGGCATCAAGTACCTCAGTGTAGGAGGCTGTCCTGGCTTGTAGTGGGTACCAAGGGATACTTACACTCTGTACCAGGTCCAGTTATCCCTTATTAGTGTAGAAGAGGTGTTTCTAGCAGCTTAGGCTGATAGAAGGTAGCTATAGCTGAGCAGCTTAGGCTGAACTAGGAGACATGCAAAGCTCCTACTATACCACTGGTGTCATCTGCACAATATCATAAGAAAACACAATACACAGATATACTAAAAATAAAGGTACTTTATTTTTTATGACAATATGCCAAAAGTATCTCAGTGAGTACCCTCAGTATGAGGATAGCAAACATACACAAGATATATGTACACAATACCAAAAATATGCAGTAATAGCAAAAGGAAGTAATGCAAGCAATGTATAGTCACAATAGATTGCAACGAGAGCACATAGGTATAGGGGCAACACAAACCATATACTCCAAAAGTGGAATGCGAACCACAAATGGACCCTAAACCTATGTGAGCTTGTAGAGGGTCGCTGGGACTGTAAGAAAACAGTGAGGGTTAGAAAAATAGCCCACCCCAAGACCCTGAAAAGTAGGTGTAAAGTGCACCTATTTTCCACAGAAAGCACAGAAGTCGTGATAGGGGAATTCTGCAAGGAAGACCAACACCAGCAATGCAACAAAGGTGGATTTCTGGACCAGAGTACCTGTAGAACAAGGGGACCAAGTCCAAGAGTCGTGACAAAGTCGAGATTGGGCAGATGCCCAGGAAATGCCAGCTGAGGGTGCAAAGATTCTGCCACCGGATGGTAGAAGCAGTGGATTTTGCAAGAACGAAGAGGGCTAGAAACTTCCCCTTTGGAGGACGGTTGTCCCACATCGTGAAGAAGCTTGCAGACGTGTTCCCACACAGAACGACTGTAAACAAGCCTTGCTAGCTCCAGGGGTCGCGGTTAGGGTTTTTGGATGCTGCTGTGGCCCAGGAGGGACCAGGATGTTTCCAATTGTGTGAGGAGACAGAGGGGGCACCCAGCAAGATAGGGAGCCCTCACAGAAGCAGGCAGCACCCGCAGAAGTGCCAGAACAGGCACTACAAAGAGGAGTGAACCGGAGCTCACCCAAAGTTACAAAAGGAGATCCCATGACGCCGGAGGACAACTCAGGAGGTTGTGCACTACAGGTTAGAGTGTCGGGGACCCAGGCTTGGCTGTGCACAAAGGAAATCCTGGAAGAGTGCACAGGAGCCGGACCAGCTGCAAATCATGCAGTACCCAGCAATGCAGTCTAGGGTGGGAAGGCAAGGACTTACCTCCACCAAACTTGGACTGAAGAGTCACTGGACTGTGGGAGTCACTTGGACAGAGTTGCTGAGTTCCAGGGACCACGCACGTCGTGCTGAGAGAGGACCCAGAGGACGGGTGATGCAGTTCTTTTGGTGCCTGCGGTTGCAGGGGGAGGATTCCGTTGTCCCACGGGAGATTTCTTCGGAGCTTCTAGTGCAGCAAGGAGGCAGACTACCCCCACAGCATGCACCACCAGGAAAACAGTTGAGAAGGCGGCAGGATCAGCAAAACAAGGTTGCAGTAGTCGTCTTTGCTACTTTGTTGCGGTTTTGCAGGCGTCCTGAGCAGTCAGCGGTCGATTCCTTGGCAGAAGGTGAAGAGAGAGATGCAGAGGAACTCTGATGAGCTCTTGCATTCGTTATCTAAAGAATTCCCCAAAGCAGAGATCCTAAATAGCCAGAAAAGGAGGTTTGGCTACCTAGGAAGGAGGATAGGCTAGCAACACAGGTAAGAGCCTATCAGAAGGAGTCTCTGATGTCACCTGCTGGCACTGGCCACTCAGAGCAGTCCAGTGTGCCAGCAGCACCTCTGATCCAAGATGGCAGAGGTCTGGAGCACACTGGAGGAGCTCTGGGCACCTCCCCTGGGAGGTGCAGGTCAGGGGAGTGGTCACTCCCCTTTCCTTTGTCCAGTTTCGCGCCAGAGCAGGGCTGGGGGATCCCTGAACCGGTGTAGACTGGCTTATGCAGAGATGGGCACCATCTGTGCCCATCAAAGCATTTCCAGAAGCTGGGGGTGGCACCTCCTACCCAGCCCTGACACCTTTTTCCAAAGGGAGAGGGTGTAACACCCTCTCTCTGAGGAAGTCCTTTGTTCTGCCTTCCTGGGCCATGCCTGGCTGGACCCCAGGAGGGCAGAAACCTGTCTGAGGGGTTGGCAGCAGCAGCAGCTGCAGTGAAACCCCGGGAAAGGTAGTTTGGCAGTACCCGGGTCTGTGCTAGAGACTCGGGGGATCATGGAATTGTCTCCCCAATGAAAGGATGGCATTGGGGTGACAATTCCATGATCTTAGACATGTTACATGGCCATGTTCAGAGTTACCACTGTGACGCTGTACATAGGTAGAGACCTATGTACAGTGCACGCGTGTAATGGTGTTCGCGCACTCACAAAGTCCGGGGAATTTGCCCTGAACGATGTGGGGGCACCTTGGCTAGTGCCAGGGTGCCCACACACTAAGTATCTTAGCACCCAACCTTTACCAGGTAAAGGTTAGAGATATAGGTAATTTATAAGTTACTTAAGTGCAGTGGTAAATGGCTGTGAAATAACGTGGACGTTATTTCACTCAGGCTGCAGTGGCAGGCCTGTGTAAGAATTGTCAGAGCTCCCTATGGGTGGCAAAAGAAATGCTGCAGCCCATAGGGATCTCCTGGAACCCCAATACCCTGGGTACCTCAGTACCATATACTAGGGAATTATAAGGGTGTTCCAGTATGCCAATGTGAATTGGTGAAATTGGTCACTAGCCTGTTAGTGACAATTTGGAAAGCAAAGAGAGAGCATAACCACTGAGGTTCTGGTTAGCAGAGCCTCAGTGAGACAGCTACTCATCACACAGTGGACACATACAGGGCACACTTATGAGCACTGGGGCCCTGGCTGGCAGGGTCCCAGTGACACATACACTAAAACAACATATATACAGTGAAATATGGGGGTAACATGCCAGGCAAGATGGTACTTTCCTACACTCAGCCCTTGGCAGGATGAAGCACTCTGGGCACCAGGCCCCCTCCAGAGCCAGTGGAGAGATACATCCACTACCTCATTCCTTGCCAGGATGAAGCACTCTGGGCACTAGGTCCTCTCTAGAACCAGTGGAGAAATACATCCAGTACCTGAGTCCTTGGCAGGATGAAGCACTCTGGGCACCAGGCCCCCTCCAGAACGAGTGGAGAAAGGCATCCACTACCTCAGTTCCTAGCAGGATGAAGCCCTCTGGGCACCAGGCCCTCTCTAGAACCAGTGGAGAAATACATCCAGTACCTCAGTCCTTGGCAGGATGAAGCACTCTGGGCACCAGGCACCCTCCAGAGCCAGTGGAGAGATACATCCACTACCTCATTCCTTACCAGGATGAAGCACTCTGGGCACCAGGCCCTCTCTAGAACCAGTGGAGAAATACATCCAGTACCTCGGTCCTTGGCAGGATGAAGCACTCTGGGCACCAGGCACCCACCAGAACAAGTGGAGAAAGGCATCCACTACCTCAGTCAGTGGCAGGATGAAGCACTCTGGGACCTGGCCCACTCCAGAGCCAGTGGAGAGATGTATCCACTACCTCAGTCCTTGGCAGAATGAACCACTCTGGGCACCAGGCCCCCTCCACACCCAGTGGAGAAAGGCATCCTCTGCCTCAGTCCTTGGCAGGATGAAGCACTCTGGGCACCAGGCCCCCTCCCGAACCAGTGGAGAAAGGTATCCACTACCTCAGTCCTTGGCAGGATGAAGCCCTCTGGGCACCAGGCCCCCTCCAGAACCAGTGGAGAAAGGCCTCCAGTACCTCCGTCCTTGGGAGGATGAAGCACTCTGGGCACCAGCCCCCCTCTAGAACCAGTGGAGAAAGTCATCCTCTACCTCAGACCTTGGCAGGATGAAGCACTCGGGGCACCAGCCCCCCTCCAGAACCATTGGAGAAATAGATCCACTACCTCAGTCCTTGGCAGGATGAAGGACTCTTTCCACCTGGCCCCCTCCAGAACCAGTGGAGAAAGGCATCCTCTACCTCAGTTCTTGGCAGGATGAAGCACTCTGGGCACCAGGCCCCCTCCAGAACCAGTGGAGAAAGGCATCCTCTACCTCAGCACTTGGCAGGATGAAGCACTCTGGGCACCAGGCCACCTCCAGAACAATTGGAGAGATACATCCACTACCTCAGTCCTTGGCAGGATGAAGAACTCTTGCCACTAGGCCCCCTCCAGAACCAGTGGAGAAAGGCATCCACTACCTCAGTCATTGGCAGGATGAAGCACTCTGGGCACCAGGCCCCCTCCAGAACCAGTGGAGAAAGGCATCCACTACCTCTGTCCTTGGCAGGATGAAGCACTCTGGGCACCAGGTCCCCTCCAGAACCAGTGGAGAGATACATCCACTACCTCAGTCCTTGGCAGGAAGAAGCACTCTGGCCACCAGGCCCCCTCCAGAACCAGTGGAGAGATACATCCACTACCTCAGTTCTTGACAGGATGAAGCACTCTGGGCACCAATCCCCCTCCAGAACCAGTGGTGAAAAGCATCCACTACCTCAGTCCTTGGCAGGATGAAGTACTCTGGGTACCAGGCCCCCTCCAGAACCAGTGGAGAAAGGCATCCACTACCTCAGTCCTTAGCAGGATTAAGCACCCTGGGCACCACCCCCCTTTAGAACTAGGGGAGAGATACATCCCCTACCTTAGTCCTTGGCAGGATGAAGCACTCTGGGCACCAGATCCCCTCTAGAACTAGTGGAGAAAGGCATCTACTACATCAGTCCTTGACAGGATGAAGCACTCTGGGCACCAGGCCCCCTCCAGAACCAGTGGGGAAAGGCATCCACTACCTTATTCCTTGGCAGGATGAAGCACTCTGGGCACCAGGCCCCCTCCAGAACCATTGGAGAAAGGCATCCACTACCTCAGTCGTTGGCAGGGTGAAGCACTCTGGGCACCAGGCCCCCTCCAGAACCAGTGGAGAGATGCATCCACTACCTCAGTCCTTGGCAGGATGAATCGCTCTGGGCACTCCCACCCCTCCAGAACCACTGGAGAAAGGTATCCACTACCTCAGTCCTTGGCAGGATGAAGCACTCTGGCCACCAGGCCCCCTCCAGGGCCAGTTGAGAGATACATCCCCTACCTCAGTCCTTGGCAGGATGAAGCACTCTGGCCACCAGGCCCCCTCCAGAACCAGTGGAGAAAGGCATGCACTACCTCAGTCCTTGGCAGGATGAAGCACTCTGGGCACCATGCCCCCTCCAGGACCAGTGGAGAAAGTCATCCACTACCTCTGTCCTTGGCAGGATGAAGCACTCTGGGCACCAGGTCCCCTCCAGAACCAGTGGAGAGATACATCCACTACCTCAGTCCTTGGCAGGAAGAAGTACTCTGGGCACCAGGCCCCCTCCAGAACCCTTGGAGAGATACATCCACTAACTCAGTCCTTGGCTGGATGAAGCACTCTAGGCACCAGGCACCCTCCAGAACCAGTGAAGAAAGGCTTCCACTCCCTCAGTCCTTGGCAGGATGAAGCATTCTGGGCAAGAGGCCACCTCCAGAACCAGTGGAGAAAGGCATCCACTACCTCAGTCTTTGGCTGGATGAAGCAATCTGGGCACCAGGCCCCCTCCAGAGGCAGTGGAGAGATGCATCCACTACCTCAGTCCTTGGCAGGATGAAGCACTCTGGGCACCAGGCCCCCTCCAGAACCGGTGGAGAAAGGTATCCACTACTTCAGTCCTTGGCAGGATGAAGCACTCTGGGCACCAGGCTCCCTCCAGAGCCAGTGGAGAGATACATCCACTACCTCATTCCTTGGCAGGATGAATCACTTTTGCCACCAGGCCTCCTCCCGAACCAGTGGAGAAAGGCATCCAGTACCTCCGTCCTTGGCAGGATGAAGCACTCTGGGCACCAGCCCCCCTCTAGAACCAGTGGAGAAAGGCATCCTCTACCTCAGACCTTGGCAGGATGAAGCACTCTGGGCACCAGGCCCCCTCCAGAACCATTGGAGAAATACATCTACTACCTCAGTCCTTGGCAGGATGAAGGACTCTTGCCACCTGGCCCCCTTCAGAACCAGTGGAGAAAGGCATCCACTACCTCTGTCCTTGGCAGGATGAAGCACTCTGGGCACCAGGCCCCCTCCAGAACCCTTGGAGAGATACATCCACTACCTCAGTCCTTGGCTGGATGAAGCACTCTAGGCACCAGGCACCCTCCACAACCAGTGAAGAAAGGCTTCCACTACCTCAGTCCTTGGCAGGATGAAGCACTCTGGGCACCAGGCCCCCTCCAGAACCAGTGGAAAAAAAGGCATCCTCTACCTCAGCACTTGGCAGAATGAAGCACTCTGGGCACCAGGCCACCTCCAGAACCATTGGAGAGATACATACACTACCTCAGTCCTTGGCAGGATGAAGCACTCTTGCCATTAGGCCACCTCCAGAACCATTGGAGAAAGGCATGCACTACCTCAGTCATTGGCAGGATGAATCACTCTGGGCACAAGGCCCCCTCCAGAACCAGTGGAGAAAGGCATCCACTACCTCTGTTCTTGGCAGGATGAAGCACTCTGGGCACCAGGCCCCCTCCAGAACCAGTGGAGAGATACATCCACTACCTCAGTCTTTGGCAGGATGAAGCACTCTGGGCACCAAGCCCCCTCCAGAACCAGTGGTGAAAAGCATCCACTACCTCAGTCCTTGGCAGGATGAAGCACTCTGGGCACCAGGCCCCCTCCAGAACCAGTGGAGAAAGGCATCCACTACCTCAGTCCTTAGCAGGATTAAGTACACTGGGCTCCACCCCCTCCAGAACTAGGGGAGAGATACATCCCCTACCTCAGTCCTTGGTAGAATGAAGCACTCTGGGGACCAAATCCCCTCCAGAACCAGTGGAGAAAGGCATCCACTACATCAGTCCTTGACAGGATGAAGCACTCTGGGCTCCAGGCCCCCTCCAGAACCAGTGGGGAAAGGCATCCACTACCTCAGTCCTTGGCAGGATGAAGCACTCTGGGCACCAGGCCCCCTCCAGAACCATTGGAGAAAGGCATCCACTACCTCAGTCGTTGGCAGGGTGAAGTACTGTGGGCACCAGGCCCCCTCCAGAACCAGTGGAGAGATGCATCCACTACCTCAGTCCTTGGCAGGATGAATCGCTCTGGCCACCAGGCCGCCTCCAGAACCAGTGGAGAAAGGCATCCACTACCTCTGTCCTTGGCAGGATGAAGCACTCTGGGCACCAGGTCCCCTCCAGAACCAGTGGAGAGATACATCCACTACCTCAGTCCTTGGCAGGAAGAAGCACTCTGGCCACCAGGCCCCCTCCAGAACCAGTGGAGAGATACATCCACTAACTCAGTCCTTGACAGGATGAAGCACTCTGGGCACCAAGCCCCCTCCAGAACCAGTGGTGAAAAGCATCCACTACCTCAGTCCTTGGCAGGATGAAGCACTCTGGGCACCAGGTCCCCTCCAGAACCAGTGGAGAAAGGCATCCACTACCTCAGTCCTTAGCAGGATTAAGTACACTGGGCTCCACCCCCTCCAGAACTAGGGGAGAGATACATCCCCTACCTCAGTCCTTGGCAGAATGAAGCACTCTGGGCACCAAATCCCCTCCAGAACCAGTGGAGAAAGGCATCCACTACATCAGTCCTTGACAGGATGAAGCACTCTGGGCTCCAGGCCCCCTCCAGAACCAGTGGGGAAAGGCATCCACTACCTCAGTCCTTGGCAGGATGACGCACTCTGGGCACCAGGCCCCCTCCAGAACCATTGGAGAAAGGCATCCACTACCTCAGTCGTTGGCAGGGTGAAGTACTCTGGGCACCAGGCCCCCTCCAGAACCAGTGGAGAGATGCATCCACTACCTCAGTCCTTGGCAGGATGAATCGCTCTGGGCACTCCCACCCCTCCAGAACCACTGGAGAAAGGTATCCACTACCTCTGTCCTTGGCAGGATGAAGCACTCTGGCCACCAGGCCCCCTCCAGGGCCAATTGAGAGATACATCCCCTCCCTCAGTCCTTGGCAGGATGAAGCACTCTGGCCACCAGGCCCCCTCCAGAACCAGTGGAGAAAGGCATCCTCTACCTCAGCACTTGGCAGGATGAAGCACTCTGGGCACCAGGCCACCTCCAGAACCATTGGAGAGATACATACACTACCTCAGTCCTTGGCAGGATGAAGCACTCTTGCCACTAGGCCACCTCCAGAACCAGTGGAGAAAGGCATCCACTACCTCAGTCATTGGCAGGATGAAGCACTCTGGGCACCAGGCCCCCTCCAGAACCAGTGGAGAGATACATCCACTACCTCAGTCCTTGGCAGGAAGAAGCACTCTGGCCACCAGGCCCCCTCCAGAACCAGTGGAGAGATACATCCACTAACTCAGTCCTTGACAGGATGAAGCACTCTGGGCACCAAGCCCCCTCCAGAACCAGTGGTGAAAAGCATCCACTACCTCAGTCCTTGGCAGGATGAAGCACTCTGGGCACCAGGCCCCCTCCAGAACCAGTGGAGAAAGGCATCCACTACCTCAGTCCTTAGCAGGATTAAGTACACTGGGCTCCACCCCCTCCAGAACTAGGGGAGAGATACATCCCCTACCTCAGTCCTTGGCAGAATGAAGCACTCTGGGCACCAAATCCCCTCCAGAACCAGTGGAGAAAGGCATCCACTACATCAGCCCTTGACAGGATGAAGCACTCTGGGCTCCAGGCCCCCTCCAGAACCAGTGGGGAAAGGCATCCACTACCTCAGTCCTTGGCAGGATGAAGCACTCTGGGCACCAGGCCCCCTCCAGAACCAGTGGAGAAAGGCATCCACTACCTCAGTCTTTGGCAGGGTGAAGTACTCTGGGCACCAGGCCCCCTCCAGAACCAGTGGAGAGATGCATCCACTACCTCAGTCCTTGGCAGGATGAATCGCTCTGGGCACCAGGCCGCCTCCAGAACCAGTGGAGAAAGGCATCCACTACCTCTGTCCTTGGCAGGATGAAGCACTCTGGGCACCAGGTCCCCTCCAGAACCAGTGGAGAGATACATCCACTACCTCAGTCCTTGGCAGGAAGAAGCACTCTGGCCACCAGGCCCCCTCCAGAACCAGTGGAGAGATACATCCACTAACTCAGTCCTTGACAGGATGAAGCACTCTGGGCACCAAGCCCCCTCCAGAACCAGTGGTGAAAAGCATCCACTACCTCAGTCCTTGGCAGGATGAAGCACTCTGGGCACCAGGCCCCCTCCAGAACCAGTGGAGAAAGGCATCCACTACCTCAGTCCTTAGCAGTATTAAGTACACTGGGCTCCACCCCCTCCAGAACTAGGGGAGAGATACATCCCCTACCTCAGTCCTTGGCAGAATGAAGCACTCTGGGCACCATGCCCCCTCCAGGACCAGTGGAGAAAGGCATCCACTACCTCTGTCCTTGGCAGAATGAAGCACTCTGGGCACCAGGTCCCCTCCAGAATCAGTGGAGAGATACATCCACTACCTCAGTCCTTCGCAGGAAGAAGCACTCTGGGCACCAGGCCCCCTCCAGAACCGTTAGAGAGATACATCCACTACGTCAGTCCTTGGCTAGATGAAGCACTCTAGGCATCAGGTACCCTCCAGAACCAGTGAAGGAAGGCTTCCACTACCTCAGTCCTTGGCAGGATGAAGCACTCAGGGCAAGAGGCCACCTCCAGGGCTAGTGGAGAGATGCATCCGCTACCTCAGTCCTTGGCAGGATGAAGCACTCTTGCCACCAGGCCCCCTCCAGAACCGGTGGAGAAAGGTAACCACTCCCTCAGTCCTTGGCAGGATGAGCACTCTGGGCACCAGCCCCCCTCTAGAACCAGTGGAGAAAGGCATCCTCTACCTCAGACCTTGGCAGGATGAAGCACTCTGGGCACCAGGCCCCCTCCAGAACCATTGGAGAAATACATCCACTACCTCAGTCCTTGGCAGGATGAAGGACTCTTGCCACCTGGCCCCCTCTAGAACCAGTGGAGAAAGGCATCCTCTACCTCTGTCCTTGGCAGGATGAAGATCTCTGGGCACCAGGCCACCTCCAGAACCAGTGGTGAAAGGCATCCACTACCTCAGTCTTTGGCAGGATGAAGCGCTCTGGGCACCATGCCACCTCCAGAACCACTGGAGAGATACATCCACTACCTCAGTCCTTGGCTGGATGAAGCTCTCTAGGCAGCAGGTACCCTCCAGAACCAGTGAAGAAAGGCTTCCACTACCTCAGTCCTTGGCAGGATGAAGCACTCTGGGCAAGAGGCCACCCCCAGAACCAGTGGAGAAAGGCATCCACTACCTCAGTCTTTGGCTGGATTTAAGCAATCTGGGTACCAGGCCCCCTCCAGAGCCAGTGGAGAGATGCATCCACTACCTCAGTCCTTGGCAGGATGAAGCACTCTGGGCACCAGGCCCCCTCCAGAACCGGTGGAGAAAGGTATCCACTACCTCAGTCCTTGGCAGGATGAAGCACTCTGGGCACCAGGCCCCCTCCAGGGCCAGTAGAGAGATACATCCACTACCTCATTCCTTGGCAGGATGAAGCACTCTTGCCACCAGGCCCCCTCCAGAACCAGTGGAGAAAGGCATCCACTACCTCCGTCCTTGGCAGGATGAAGCACTCTGGGCACCAGGCCCCCTCCAGAACCAGTGGAGAAAGGCACCCACTACCTCAGTCCTTGGCAGGATGAAGCGCTCTGGGCACCAGGCCACCTCCAGAACCAGTGGAGAAAGGTATCCACTACCTCAGCCTTTGGCAGGATGAAGCGTTCTGGGCACAAGGCCCCCTCCAGAACCAGTGGAGAAAGCTATCCACTACCTCAGTCCTTGGCAGGATGAAGCACTCTGGGTACCAGGCCCCCTCCAGAACCAGTGGAGAAATGTATCCACTACCTCAGTCCTTGGCAGGATGAAGCCCTCTGGGATCCAGGCCCCCTCCAAAACCAATGGAGAGATACATCCACTACCTCAGTCCTTGGCAGGATGAAGCAATCTGGGCACCAGGCCCCCTCCAGAACCAGTGGAGAAAAGCATCTACTACATCAGTCCTTAGCAGGATGAAGCACACTGGGCACCCCCACCCCTCCAGAACCAGTGGAGAGATACATCCACTACCTCAGTCCTTGGCAGGATGAAGCACTCTGGCCACCAGACCCCCTCCAGAACCAGTGGAGAAAGGCGTCCACTACCGCAGTCCTTAGCAGGATGAAGCACTCTGGGCACCAGGCCCCCTCCAGAACCAGTGGAGAAAGGCATCCTCTACCTCAGCCCTTGGCAGAGTGAAGCACTCTGGGCACCAGGCCTCCTCCAGAACCATTGGAGAGATACATCCACTACCTCAGTCCTTGGCAGGATGAAGCACTCTGGCCATCAGGCCCCCTCCAGAACCAGTGGAGAAAGGCATCCACTACCTCAGTCCTTGGCAGGATGAAGCACTCTGGGCACCATGCCCCATCCAGAACCAGTGGAGAAAGGCATCCACTACCTCTGTCCTTGGCAGGATGAAGCACTCTGGGCACCAGGTCCCCTCCAGAACCAGTGGAGAGATACATTCACTACCTCAGTCCTTGGCTGGATGAAGCACTCTAGGCACCAGGCACCCTCCAGAACCAGTGAAGAAAGGCTTCCACTACCTCAGTCCTTGGCAGGATGAAGCACTCTGGGCAAGAGGCTACCTCCAGACCAGTGGAGAAAGGCATGCACTACCTCAGTCTTTGGCTGGATTTAAGCAATCTGGGCACCAGGCCCCCTCCAGAGCCAGTGGAGAGATACATCCACTACCTCAGTCCTTGGCAGGATGAAGCACTCTGGGCACCAGGTCCCCTCCAGAACCGGTGCAGAAAGGTTTCCACTACCTCAGTCCTTGGCAGGATGAAGCACTCTGGGTACCAGGCCCTCTCTAGAACCAGTGGAGAAAGGCATCCTCTACCTCAGACCTTGGCAGGATGAAGCACTCTGGGCACCAGGCCCCCTCCAGAACCATTCGAGAAATACATCCACTACCTCAGTCCTTGGCAGGATGAAGGACTCTTGCCACCTGGCCCCCTCCAGAACCAGTGGAGAAAGGCATCCTCTACCTCAGTCCTTGGCAGGATGAAGCACTCTGGGCACCAGGCCCCCTCCAGAACCAGTGGAGAAAGGCATCCACTACCTCAGTCTTTGGCAGGACGAAGCGCTCTGGGCACCTGGCCCCCTCCAGAACCAGTGGAGAAAGGCATCCTCTACCTCAGTCCTTGGCAGGATGAAGCACTCTGGGCACCAGGCCACCTCCAGAACCATTGGAGAGATACATCCACTACCTCAGTCCTTGGCAGAATGAAGCACTCTTGCCACCAGGCACCCTCCAGAACCAGTGGAGAAAGGCATCCACTACCTCAGTCATTGGCAGGATGAAGTATTCTGGGCACCAGGCCCCCTCCAGAACCAGTGGAGAAAGGCATCCACTACCTCTTTCCTTGGCAGGATGAAGCACTCTGGGCACCAGGTCCCCTCCAGAACCAGTGGAGAGATACATCCACTACCTCAGTCCTTGGCAGGAAGAAGCACTCTGGGCACCAGGCCACCTCCAGAACCAGTGGAGAAAGGCATCCACTACATCAGTCCTTGGCAGGATGAAGCACTCTGGGCACCAGGCCCCCTCCAGAACCAGTGGAGAAAGGCATCCTCTACCTCAACCCTTGGCAGAATGAAGCACTCTGGCCACCAGGCCACCTCCAGAACCAGTGGAGAAAGGCATCCACTATCTCAGTCCTTGGCAGGATGAAGCACTCTGGGCACCAGGCCGCCTCCAGAACCAGTGGAGAAAGGCATACACTACCTCTGTCCTTGGCAGGATGAAGCACTCTGGGCACCAGGTCCCCTCCAGAACCAGTGGAGAGATACATCCACTACCTCAGTCCTTGGCAGGAAGAAGCACTCTGGGCACCAGCCCCCCTCCAGAACCAGTGGAGAGATACATCAACTACGTTAGTCCTTGACAGGATGAAGCACTCTGGGCACCAAGCCCCCTCTAGAACCAGTGGTGAAAAGCATCCACTACCTCAGTCCTTGGCAGGATGAAGCACTCTGGGCACCAGGCCCCCTCCAGAACCAGTGGAGAAAGGCATCCACTACCTCAGTCCTTAGCAGGATGAAGCACATTGGGCACCACCCCTCCTAGAACCAGTGGATAGATACATCCACTACCTAAGTCCTTGGCAGGATGAACCACTGTGGGCACCAGGCCCCCTCCAGTACCAGTGGAGAAAGGCATCCACTACCTCAGTCCTTGGCAGGATGAAGCACTCTGGCCACCAGGCCCCCTCCATAACCAGTGGAGAAAGGCATCCACTACCTCAGTCCTTGGCAGGATGAAGCACAATGGGCACCACCCCCCTCCAGAACCAGTGGATAGATACATCCATTACCTCAGTCGTTGGCAGGATGAAGCACTCTGGGCACCAGGCCCCCTCCAGAACCAGTGGAGAAAGGCATCCACTACCTCAGTCCTTGGCAGGATGAAGCACTCTGGCCGCCAGGCCCCCTCCAGAACCAGTGGAGAAAGGCGTCCACTACCTCAGTCCTTGGCAGGATGAAGCACTCTGGGCACTAGGCCCCCTCCAGAACCAGTGGAGAAAGGCATCCTCGACCTCAGCCCTTGGCAGAGTGAAGCACTCTGGGCACCAGGACCCCTCCAGAGCCATTGGCGAGATACATCCACTACCTCTGTCCTTGGCAGGATGAAGCACTCTGGGCACCAGGCCCCCTCCAGAACCGGTGGAGAAAGGTATCCACTACCTCAGTCCTTGGCAGGATGAAGCACTCTGGGCACCAGGCCCCCTCCAGGGCCAGTAGAGAGATACATCCACTACCTCATTCCTTGGCAGGATGAAGCACTCTTGCCACCAGGCCCCCTCCAGAACCAGTGGAGAAAGGCATCCACTACCTCCGTCCTTGGCAGGATGAAGCACTCTGGCCACCAGGCCCCCTCCATAACCAGTGGAGAAAGGCATCCACTACCTCAGTCCTTGGCAGGATGAAGCACAATGGGCACCACCCCCCTCCAGAACCAGTGGAGAGATACATCCACTACCTCAGTCCTTGGCAGGATGAAGCACTCTGGCCACCAGACCCCCTCCAGAACCAGTGGAGAAAGGCGTCCACTACCGCAGTCCTTAGCAGGATGAAGCACTCTGGGCACCAGGCCCCCTCCAGAACCAGTGGAGAAAGGCATCCTCTACCTCAGCCCTTGGCAGAGTGAAGCACTCTGGGCACCAGGCCTCCTCCAGAACCATTGGAGAGATACATCCACTACCTCAGTCCTTGGCAGGATGAAGCACTCTGGCCATCAGGCCCCCTCCTGAACCAGTGGAGAAAGGCATCCACTACCTCAGTTCTTGGCAGGATGAAGCACTCTGGGCACCATGCCCCCTCCAGAAGCAGTGGAGAAAGGCATCCACTACCTCTGTCTTTGGCAGGATGAAGCACTCTGGGAAACCAGGTCCCCTCCAGAACCAGTGGAGAGATACATCCACTACCTCAGTCCTTGGCAGGAAGAAGCACTCTGGGCACCAGGCCCCCTCCAGAACCCTTGGAGAGATACATCCACTACCTCACTCCTTGGCTGGATGAAGCACTCAAGGCACCAGGCACCATCCAGAACCAGTGAAGAAAGGCTTCCACTACCTCAGTCCTTAGCAGGATGAAGCACTCTGGGCAAGAGGCCACCTCCAGAACCAGTGGAGGAAGGCATCCACTACCTAAGTCTTTGGCAGGATGAAGCACTCTGGGCACCAGGCCCCCTTCAGAGCCAGTGGAGAGATGCATCCACTACCTCAGTCCTTGGCAGGATGAAGCACTCTGGGCACCAGGCCCTCTCCAGAACCGGTGGAGAAAGGCATCCACTACCTCAGTCCTTGGCAGGATGAAGCACTCTGGGCACCATGCCCCATCCAGAACCAGTGGAGAAAGGCATCCACTACCTCTGTCCTTGGCATGATGAAGCACTCTGGGCACCAGGTCCCCTCCAGAACCAGTGGAGAGATACATTCACTACCTCAGTCCTTGGCTGGATGAAGCACTCTAGGCACCAGGCACCCTCCAGAACCAGTGAAGAAAGGCTTCCACTACCTCAGTCCTTGGCAGGATGAAGCACTCTGGGCAAGAGGCTACCTCCAGACCAGTGGAGAAAGGCATGCACTACCTCAGTCTTTGGCTGGATTTAAGCAATCTGGGCACCAGGCCCCCTCCAGAGCCAGTGGAGAGATACATCCACTACCTCAGTCCTTGGCAGGATGAAGCACTCTGGGCACCAGGTCCCCTCCAAAACCGGTGCAGAAAGGTTTCCACTACCTCAGTCCTTGGCAGGATGAAGCACTCTGGGCACCAGGCCCTCTCTAGAACCAGTGGAGAAAGGCATCCTCTACCTCAGACCTTGGCAGGATGAAGCACTCTGGGCACCAGGCCCCCTCCAGAACCATTCGAGAAATACATCCACTACCTCAGTCCTTGGCAGGATGAAGGACTCTTTCCACCT